>NC_092054.1:11231378-11542877 GCF_003086295.3 Arachis hypogaea | reverse complement strand
TTAAGCCAACCCCAGCCCATCTCAAGCATGGGGCATAATCACACTGCCGTGCGCGCGCACCGTGTGCGCGCACCGTGCGCGCGCACCGTGCGCGTGCGCGCCATCACTCCACCCCGCTTCCTTGCGCTTGCGCGCCCCGTGCGCGCACGTGTGGGTGACCGACGTCAACATAATGGGGAGCACACTTGCTCCCTTCATTCTTCTTCTCCCTTTTTCCTCTTACCTCCTCTACTACCCATTTACCTACTACTACTTCTCCTCCCAAACAACCACCCCCTACCATCACCTCCGGTGACCACCCACCTCCGATGGCCCCTACATTGCCCCCTCCATTCTCCATCATTCTAATCCACAACCTCCTCCCCCATACCCTTTCCCATCTCTCTCAAGGTACTACACTAGGTTCCCCTCTTGCTCTACTTCTCTCTTTTGCTTCTTAGTCAGTTAATTTCATTCTCTTTTAGGTAGTCTTTTCTTTCCCTCCCCCTCTCTTTTGAGCCCCTCACTTCTTTGGGGTGTGTTTTTAGCTCCTTTTTCATTTAACTCTTCATAGGCACTTAGGTCATAACTTCTCTTGCATTGATGGATGAGATGTGTTGCATAATTTTCTTATAACCACTGTGCATTGTAGTGATTAATGTTGGTTTGTGGAATGTTACATTGTCCCCCCCCCCATCTATTTACATACTACAAAGGATGCACCCCAAGTGTTTGAAGAAATGGATACATGATACTTTTTGAACTCATTGTGACTCTTGCTTCTTAACTAGTCACTTTTGGGTGCACCTTCACATTCTACAATCCACCCACTCACCATTTCATAAATTGCTTCCCACTTTTGGTATTTGAGGGCGTATGCTTCTCATGCCTTTTCCTTGCATGCCTACACTACCCCTATACCACATGCCAATGATTTGCCTTGCTCATCACATGTTATCTTCGTTACATGTTGCAGCTGTCATGTAATACGGATACCCATATTCTTACAGCACAATTTCTCATTTGCATAATCATATTCAATTACGCTTCTTTGGGTCTGATGTTATCTCCTTTCTTTACTATCACATGATGGTCATCAAAAAGAGCAACGGGAAAGCCTCGAAGAAGCCAGCATCCAATAGAGCATGCCAGGAACTAACGGCCAAGCCACTCCTAAAGAAGGCTAAGGGCCCCGTTGATGTTCTAGAGAAGGACAACCCTCCGAAGGATCCAAACAAGTTCCCTAACCGCTACTGCGAACTTGTTTACTCAAGGATGATTGAAAGGAATTATCACCCAGAGCCTCTTCTAGTCCTCCCGGCCCACCTCACTCCGATAGTGATGCCACACATTGACCGGAGGCAATGGAGGTTCCTCTTGAGGAAACCCAAGGAGGTCAATTTATCATGGGTGGTGAAATTCTACACCAACTACCACTCACCCCTTCTCACATCAATCTTTGTGCGCCGGAAGCAAGTGTCAATCACAGTGGAAGCCATCCGAGGAGTCCTTGGGATTGGGCCGTTAGCGGATGGATATGACGCCTATCAAGAAGTCTTGACAGCATGCGACAACCATGAGTTCGATTGGAACGCAGTCCTCCGCGTAATTGCCTCACCCGAAGCATGTTGGATTCGGGGGACCATAAAGCAAAGACCAAAAGGTTTAGATGCACGCTTCCTCACTCAAGAAGCCACGGCATGGGCCCAAATTCTAGCTCACTACGTGCTCCCAAGTACCCATGGGTCATCCATTACCGCCGAGCTTTCCTTATTGATATGGTGCATCTTAACCGAGAAACCGGTCGACATTTCGCATGCCATTCGCCAATCCATGGGGCGCATTCATGCCAAGGAAAATCTACCATTCCCCGCTATGGTGACCGAATTAGTGGCGGCAGCCGGCGTCCACCGAGAGACTAAGGATAGGAGGACCTCAATCTCGGTCGAGGGCGATGTTATTCTGACCAAGAGGTGCCTCAAGCCTCCGGAAGTCACCAAAGACATTGGACTTTCCACACCAACTCGCAAACCACTACGTCATCCACGCCACAAAAATCAGCCACCCAACGCCTTGAAGACCTTCACAAGAAGTTGGACCGTTATGAGAGGCGTAACCAACGCCAATATGCTCACGTGAAGAAACTTCTAAGCATTGTCACCCCACCCATGGAGGAACCAGATATCTTCACATCCACCGCAACTTCAAGCGGAAGTACCGATGATAACGGAGATGAAGGACACTCGGGACTCGGCCATTGCCACCCATTGCGCATCACCTCTAGCACGGAGGACTGTGCTAAGTTTTAAGTGTGGGGAGGTCGGCCGACCGATCTCCGTAGGTAACACCCAAATAAATTTTCGTTTTCTGAACTCCTTTGTAGTAGGATAGGTTGCATGATTAGGTTTTCTTTGATATCACTTGCATGATAAGTTTACTTGGTTGGAACAATGAAACTCTCTCTTAGGAAACTAATACTTTGGGGCAACCTTGACATTGCCAATTTTGAATATCTTGATGCCAAACTTGCTTGAAGAACTGTATTTTGGAACATGAATTTTGAGTTAAGAACACAAGCTAGTGAGCTTTGAGCCTTGTTTTGTGGCTACATCTTATAGTCACTTATTCTCCTTCTTGTGTGCAATTGTTTTCTCTCTATGAGTGTAATCCTTGCTTTGTTTGAGTCTATATGTCCATTATTCCTTGTATTCATGCATTTATATGATTGAGGCCATCACTTCATTAGCCCACCTACCAAATAGCCTTACCCTCTATCTTCCCTTGTTAGCCAAGAATTGAGCCTACGCTTAACCCACTTGTTCTTTAAATTAGCACATTACAAGCCTAAAGCGGAAAACCATAATTGTCCTCATTTGGATCTTTGATTAGCTTAGGCTAGTGTGTGTGTGAGTATCATTCAAGCGTGGGAACCTTGGGACATTGGGGGAACAAAAGGGGCAGTTTTGTATTGTTATTGAAAATATTGGGAATTGGGTACATACTCATGTATTGGCCAGATGTAAAACCTTATGCATTGATAAAATGAGAAAAACAAATGAAAAAGAAAATAGAAAAAAAATATGAAAATAAAGAAAAAAATAGAAATAAGAAAGAAAAAAAAGAGAGAAGAAAGGAATAAAAAGGGGACAAAATGCCCTAAAGCAAGGTGCAGCTTAATAAGATCAATGCATAAGTGTTGTGAAATAAAAAAAAGAAAATACATGAGTATGTGAAAAAGTGAATAATGGGTAGTTAGATTAGAACTCAATTGTATAGGATGTCATAGGTTAGGTGGAAAGTTTAAAGCTTATCAAATATTCAAATTTCAAGCTCACTTAACCATATATGCATCCTACCTTAACCCTAGCCCCATTACAACCAAAGAAAAGACCTCATGATAGATGTATGCATGCAGGAAATATATGTTGATTGATTAGATGAGGAACAAATCTTGGAAAGCATGATTAGGAGAAAATTGAGAGAATCAACCCTAGACACTCGAGCGAATAGAGTGTAAACACTTCCGGTGAGGGTTCGAAGGCTCTAATTCATGATTCCTGGCTCTCACGAGCATGCTTCATGCGAAGTTGCATATATTGCACTTGATGCTCAAAAATTGGTGAATCCCATATATTGACCGCCACCGTGCCCTATATGCTTGCATATATCTTAGGAAGGTTGATTTGTTCCTAACCAAGTAGATGGTAGCACTAGTCGTAGTTGCATTCACGTAATTAGGTTGCACCTCATGAGTCTTATACCTCCATGATCCTTCGGTCTTTTGCGTTTCTCTTGCATTTCTCTAAGCATGAGGACATGCTAGAATCTAAGTGTGGGGAGGTTGATAAACCCCATTTTGAGGGTTTATCTTGTATCGATTTCAGGGGTTTTATCAATGATTCCACACGCTTTTCATATGAAAATACAAGACTTTGTGTTCCTTTCCTAACTTTTGCCTCATAGATGAAAACATGCTTATTTTGCACTAAATTAGATACATTTCTAATCTTCTCTCGATGCCGTTCGATGCCGTGACCTGTGTGTTAAGTGGTTTCAGAATATAGGGCAGGGATGAACCGGAAGAGAGAAGGAGAATGGGCGCGAAGGAAAGGAGCATGAGAAATTGAGCTTTGGAAACTTCAGCAAGGGCGCGTGCGCGTACTTGGCGCGCCCGCGTGGATTGCGCAGCTAGAAGTCAAAGCCAGAAGCCAAGCCACGAGCCGGCTTGTGTAGCGGCTAGGCCATAACCCCCATGGGTGCGCACGCGTACGCTGCGCCTCCGCTCACATTGCAAGATGCCCCAGTGGCGCGCACGCGTGCTTTGCGCGTACGCGCCAATGCTCGAACATGATTTTTTTAGAAGTCACGTGACCTGGGTGTGGAGACAGTTGGAGATCTCATCTTGGGGGAAATGCCTTGGCGGGAAGAGCTTAAGAAGACCAAGGGTTGAAGGGTTAAGGACTTTTGGCTCATTTTTTAGATGGTTCTAGATTTTTTGGGCTATTGTTAGTTACACTCTTGATTAGAGAGAGAGAGGGAGATTCCAAGCTCTCATTAGGGTTCATCTTCATCCATTTTCTGAATTTCCAATCACACTTTGGTGAGATCCATTGCAATTCTCAATTCATTTGTTCATGTTATAGATCTTCTTCTCCAATCTCAATTAGTGCTTGTAATTGCTCAATCCTCATAGATCCTAGATTCAACTTTGTAGTTTTGGATTTTTTCAATTTCTTGAGAAGCTCATTTCCATTGTTGTTCTTTGTTAATTGTTGTTAGTTCCTTGTGTTGAAGCACTTTCAATTCTACTTCCTTCTCAATTTTTTACTATGCCTTTTTTCCTTGCTCATCAATTGTTTGATAAAATGCCAACATTAGTTATGGAGTAAAAGTTTCTTACTTGGCATAGGGTTTGAGTCATTAGAAAGAGTTGAATAGTTTATGTCAATTGTTGATTTGGAATTAGAAATTGCTAATTGACTTGGAGTGCACTAAAGCTAGATTTTCCTAAGGTGAAAACTAGGACTTGTGACTCAAGTTAGTTGCTCTCATTTGACTTTCCTCTATACCTAGGAGTTAACTAAATGAAGCAAGGCCTAATTGTTGTCATCATTGACGAGACTATAAGGATAGAATTTCTAATGCCAACCCTAGGCCAAGTCTTCTAAAAAATTGATTGCTTGTTTGCCATTTATTTTGCTAAACCTTCAAAAGAACCACAACAAGGCTTCCTAATCGATAAGATGCATGCTCTAGCAATTCCAAGGGAGGACAACTCGGGGGACTAGTACTCTCGGTTATAGATTGTAGGATTGTTTGATGCGAAGTTTGAATGTCGATTAGACTATACTCACGATTATATCCATTATTGAATTCTATATCGGCATGATAAATTTCGTTCATCAGTCATGCGTACACATTCTACAAGTGTACGCATGTTTTTAGCATGGTTTCCAATGTTGTGCGTATGCATCCCACATGCGTATCATGCGTACGCATGAGTCCCATTTCGCGTTCAATGGCATTTCTATGGCATCTCACAGCTGATCCAAACAGAGGCTGAATTTGAGCTATTTGGAAGCAAAAATTCACTCCGTCCCATGCCATCATTGTGCGTCCAACGACAAAATCTAATGGAGAGCACAATTTAGGCCATTTGGAAGCAAAAATTCATGCCATCCTACGCTATCATTGTTGCGTCCCACGGCAAAATCTAACAGAGCACATTTTTTGCCAAAGTGATGAAAGAAAGTTAGCCGTCCTACGGCTCTACTTTGGTGTCCCACGGCAAAATTAAATAGAGAGCAAATTAGACCAAAATGGAGTGGCATTGGGCATGTCGTGCAACGGCTAAAGTGAAAGCTCTCAACTGCAAACAAAATAGAATCATTCTGACTCTTGAAAGCTTGAATAATCAACCACAAGGGAAATTAACATTTGCTAAAATAAGTTGAATTGAGTTGAATTGGATTTGAATCCAACTTGAATTGTATTTAAATTTTATAGGAATTTGTATTTGAATTTGAAGACAACTTGGAAAAGGGAGTATAAAAGCTAGGATGAGAAAATTGAGAGGGACTTTTGGCCATTTTTTTTCACTTTTTACATAATTCTTGTAATTTTTCTGGGACATGAGTCATTAACTCTTTTTCATTGAGGGGAAGAGCTTTGTTGATTTCTAATGGAATGGATTTATTGATTCTCTTCTTTGATCTATGCATTATTGTTTTTAGGAAAGAATTTTCGTTCTTCATTTCAATTATTCAAATTTATTGAAAAATAATTTGAATCTGAATTGAATTTCATGATCAATTAGAAAATTGAATTATAGGAATTAAGCTTTAAGATCCTCTTTCTCAATACTTATGGTTTTGAATTCAGATTTGATGTGTGACATGCACTAAAATCGTCCTTGAGATTCTAATTACATCAATTACGTTTTTGAGATAGGAAAATTTGCATTATATTAGTCACTGACCCGTTTTTCGTTAACGACACACTGATATGGCTTGATGACGTGGACCTTTGGTGACACGTATCACCTTATGGTTTGATCACATGTAACGGTATGATGACGTGTCGATCAGCGACACATGGCATGCTGACGTGGATGGTTATGTCACGTGTCATAATGCTATTTCGCCACATATCGAATTATGCCACGTATCACAATTTTATTTGTCCACGTGTCATCTATTATGTCATCATTACATATGCACCAAATTGGTCATTTACTTTGCAACAAATGACTCATTTTAGTTTTTGAAATTGAATGTCGTCCACCAAATTAGTCTCTTCATCAGTTTTTTCTCCTTTTTTTTTGTAAATTTAAAATTCTGATAAACTAGTTTTAATTATATTTTTTATTATACAATTTTTTATAATAAATTTTTTAATTAATAATTTTAACTTGTATCATTAGAGCACGTGTTAGCTAAATCCAAAACTTTATTATCGTTTCTTGTGTTTATTTGTATATGATGAGTTTGGAAAACTCTAAACTAAATTGATGATGATCAAACATTATTAACAGCAAAATTATTAATCTAATCATGTGTTAATTAAGTTAATTTTGCTGTGCAGGATTTTTCTATTGGGCCGGAAAATAAAATGTTGCAAGCCCAAATTAAAAATCAGCCGAGCTATATGTTTCTTATCAAATGGCTGAATTAATTGGGCCAAATTCAATGTTATTATAAGCCCATATCTAGTTTTGATGAATGCTTCCTATGCATGATCCGTTACAAAATTTATCAGGAAAGCAAATGTTGACTATTGGGCCAGAACTTAAATATTATCATTAAGCCCAAGTTGTTTTGCATGCATGGTCCGAAAGAAAAATAGAATTGGGAAACAATGATGAAAACCCAACTCATTGAATCAAGTGGCATGCTTCCAACGGACTTCACTCTCCTAACTTGTAATGGAATTCAAATTTTATCAAGTAAGGTTAATGCAGTCCTTGGAAATATGAAAGAGAAAAAGTCAAGTGATTTGATGGCAATCAATAGTAGCTTACACGCTACTTCACAAGCTTGGAGAAATGCACCTAATTAATTTATCTTTCATAACTCTCATAGCTTTGCTTTTCTCTTTCTTCTTTCTTTCTATTTGCTTCTCTTCTTTCTTCGGTCTTTGTCCATGAAACAATGGAAGGAGTGTTCTTCAACCAAGAAAAGGAAGAAGCTGCATGCATCAAGACCATCAAGCTAATGATGGCAAGAAAACATACTAAAATAAAAATGAGCTGTGGCTAAGATACTTACTAAATATGGTCAGATTTGGTGAGGTTATCTTGAGCTTTGCATGCTCAAAAAGGAAGAAGAAGATCTCGGCCAGCAAGGGAGATTCTTGAAGCATGGCTTGTCTTTGATTCTGCTCAACCACCACAGGGAGTAGCTAGAGTGGCGAAGTGATGGTTGAAGGCAGAGATTGAAGCAGATGAAGTCATCATCATCATGAAGCATCAAGGGCCAGAATTCCATCTTGGAGAGCAAGCCAAGGATGGAGAGCTCGGATTGATGAAGGGTGATGATCAAGAAAGGTCTAGAGGTAATTGCATGTTGGTTAATGCATGGTTATCTCTTCTCTCTCTTAGTGGCCGAACCGGTTTTGTTGAAGGAGGAAGAAGTTGGTTCGGTTTTGGCTTCAATAAGTGGAGGCTCCCCTCTTCTATATTAAGGGTGGACAGCCACTGTTTGAAGCAAGGAGAAAATTTGAGAGTGCAAGGCACAGAGTTCTCAGAGCTACCTGAGCTAACAGTTTTCTCTTCTCCTTCAATGTATTCTGTTTTGTATTTTTCTGTTTAATTTTGTCATGTCTTGAGTCTCATGGTAAAAGGCAAACAGTAAGGTTTGTATGAAAAAGCCATAGAGCGGAAAAAGGCAGAGAGTGCAAGATTAAAAGAAAAATCCATAGATGTCTTAGAGTTCCTTTGCTCATCTATGTTGTGATTCTGTGGGAATCCCCTTGTAAGTTGGGTTAGCACTTTACAAGTTGTAATCAGATTGATTATAGTGAAATTCCATCATGTTTGTGATGGAGACTGGATGTAGGCTGCACTGCACTTAGCAGCTGAACCAGGATATATCTGGGTGTAATCTTCAACTCTTCTTTCCTACATTTCTATTTCTACTGCACAGGAGCAAAACTAATATTATCTCGTGCCAAGTGACGAGACAAAAAGAAAAGTCTCGTGGATAGGGACGAGACAAAACAAAGTTGCTCGTGTCCAGTGACGAGCAAAAACAGAAAAGTCTCCTCTGAGTTCAGCAAGTGTTAGCAACGAAAAAAGAGGGCTAAGATTCAACCCCCCCTTCTCTTAGCCACTGAAACCATCAGTATATGTTTTAATACTGTTCAAGCCATAGTTATAATAAGTGTTTATATTAATTAATAGTGTAATATATGAAAAGGCCGCCTAACTAAGTTATAGATAAAATGAATTATTATAATCGACAGTATAAATCTATCTTATTAATTTAATGAGAAGTCAATTATATAAGAATAAGACGTTCTTAAATCAGATGAGAATAATAAATTTATATTAGTTAATAAGTGTCTTATCAAGTATTCTTAAAATATTTATTAAGATGTTAAATATTAAAAAGTTTGTATTAAGAAATATTATTATACTCTTAACTTACACTCTTTACTAAATTAATATCATTATCTCATATAATTCTTTTAATAAAATATTGTAGAAAAAAATTTGTATAATTAAAACTAAAATTTTAAAATATTTTATAAAAACACTTGTATTTAAATAACTTGTGAAAAGATAAAATTAAAATTAGTGTATTCAAAGATATTAAAAATGAGAAAAAACTGACGAATGGACTAATTTGGTGCACGACATTTAATTTTAGGGACTAAAATGAGTCATTTGATGCAAAGTAACAGACCAATTTGGTACATATGTAATAATGACATAGTAGATAATACAGGGACAAATGATATTGTGACACGTGGCATAATCTGACATGTGGCATAACCATCCATGTCATCATGCTGCGTGTCGCTGGCCGACATGTCATCATACTGTTATACATGGCCAAACCATGAGGTGACACATGTCACTAAAGGTCCACGTCATCAAGCCACGTCAACGAAAAATGGGTCAGGGACTAATATGATGTAATTTTTTCGATCTCAAAGACAATTTTAGTGCACGACGTCAATCTCAGAAACTACTTTAAAAATTTTGTCGTTACAAAAGTGGTGTGAGATATTTGTGTGGTGTACCAAAAAGATATCTTAAAATTCCAATTGCATCAATTATATTCTTTTGGCAAAAATACACCGTTATTTTTTTACTTATTTGTTGTTAACAATGTACTAATGTAGTTTGATAACGTAAATTGTTAGTGACTTAGTGATGCATATTATTTTATAATTTGGCCACGTATAATACTACAATGACAGATTGACCAGTGATCTGCTGACTCATAACATATTAACGTGGTGGGTTGTGCTACATGTTATAATATTATTCATCCACATATCAGCTACTTTATCATCATTGTAAATAATACACTTTGGTCATTGATTTTCCGTTAAGTAATTTATTTTAGTTTTTAAAATTGAATATCAAATTTAAAAGTTTTTAAAGACTAATTTAAATGTTTACTAATTAATAATTATACATATAGCGATATAAAACTCTAAAAGCAATCAATTAACACAAAAAAAAATGTGTAAAGATTAATAAAAAGAAAGAAAATTAAGTATAATTCTTACTAAAAGTGAGAAACATAATTTAGTTATGCTCAGGGGTTAAGTACGATTTTGGTCCCTAACGTAGAGGTCGAAAATTTATTTCGTTTTCAATTTTTTTTCGCTACAAAATTATTCCCAAGGTTTCAATTTGTTTAAAAATCGTCCTTCAGACGAAAATGTCATTCCTCCTTCTTCTCCAAAATCAACCAGCAGCAGAACCACCACACTTCCCCACCACCACCACCTCCCTTACTCCCACTAAATACCAATAATCAAATTCAAGATTATTCAAATGCAAAAACTAACAACAACAAAATCAACACACAACAACAATAAAATAAAATAAAATAACAAATGCAGAATAAAAAGAAGAAGCAAATCCAAATGCAGAAGAAGCAGATCCAAATGCAGATAAAGAAGAAGAAGCAGATCCAAATGTAAATGCAAAAGCAGAATCGGAAGCAGAAGTAGAAAGCAAAACAGAAGCAGAAGCGGACGGTAGCAGCGGAGCAGTGGCGGAGAGGGAGGAGGAGCAGAAACGGTGAGCGGCGCGCGAGTGGCGGCGACGGCGCTGAACACGGTTTCCCCTTTCGATCCCTTCCGATCTCACTCTTCTCCCTTAGTTTTCTCCTCTTGCTGTCTGTTTCTCCTTACAATCACAGGCGGTGATGCGGCGGTGCGATGGTCCCTTCCCCCTTCCCTCCCCCCTCCCGGATTCTCTTTCTTCCCCTCCCCTCCCCCATTCTCTTTCTTCCCCTCCCCTCCCCCATTCTCTTTCTCCCTCTTGTGACTTTTCGATCCTTTTTTATTTTATTTTATAATTTTTTTAGTGAGGGATAATTTAGTAATAAAAATAAAAAATTGGTAAAAATGATAATTTTAAAATAAATTAAAATTTTGGGACCATTTTGTAGCGAAAAAATACCAAAGACAAAATAAATTTTCGACCTCTACGTTAGGAACCAAAATCATACTTAAACCTTATGCTCAGCTAGGGGTGGCAATGGGTAGGGTAGGGTAGGGTTTGGAGCCAACCCTAACCCTACCCGCTCTTAATCCGCGGGTACCCGATCCTACCCGCGGGTTACAAAAAAAGAAACAACATTATTATATAACTTGATGATAATTTAAAATAGAACTGACTTTTATGTAAAAAAAAGTTTATTAAATTATCAATTAATGATCTTCTTTTAATGACTAAGGATTTTTTGCATTTAATGAGAGGTCTTTGGTTCAACATCCACTTAAAACATATTTTTATATAAGTATATAACATATGCATATATAGAGTGCGGGTTGGTCGGGTAGGGTTGAGGCTCAACCCGCACCCTACCCGACTCGCACAAGAACCCTACCCGCACCCTACCCTACCCGCTGCGGATCGGATTGACAACCCTACCCGACCAGGTGGAGTCGGGTTGGATACTCACGGGTTGGATACTCGCGAGTAGAGTACATATTGCCACCCCTATGCTCAGCCATCAGACTATTATGATGAAATAGAAATGAATACACAAAACATTATTATTCAGCACATAGAGACAAATTTGATTCTCAAAGCCATATAATTGTACACACAAATAAATGACCGCAAGAATAACGAGGTATCCCAGTAGAAATTATTCACGGTTAAATACAATGCGCAATATATTGAACTATGGATCACAAACTATACAAGACAACAACTTCTGAAAGAAATTCTTGGAATTTGGTGGTGTTGATTTATTCTTATCAGCACACTCAACAATTTGAGATCCATCAACTCCACTTTGCTTTGCTTTGTTACACTCATCTAAGAAGGTATTGAATGCATCTTCAATATATTTAATTGCGTCCAAAGCAGTCATGTTCTCAACTAACTTGTTAGGGTAGATGCTTTTTTTGTGATCTCCATTTAAAGTTGCTGCCATTTGTACCAATTCTTCCTGAAATTCGCTCAGCTTTGCCTGTTCTTGAGCACCGACCTCTCTTAATTTCGCCGGTTCAGGTAATTTCTCTGCAAAAATTAATCAAAAACATAAAATACAATTTTTTTCCCCTTCTAAAATACCTTTTTTGTATATAGCCTACAATTTTTCTTTTGTTATTTTCAAGTCTTGAACCTAAAACTTCTTATTTAAATTATAAATAATTTATTATGTCAATTAATTTTATTTTTATTAATTTTATGAGAGCGCTTAAAATTTTATACAATTCTTTAATTTTTATATGTTGGATCTTCGATATACGATTATATTACGTGTACATCAAAATCAGCTACTAAAATTATTCACCAGTATAAAATACATGTTAGAATATGATTTATTACGTGTACATCAAAATCAGCTACTAAAATTAGTCACCAGTATAAAATACATGTTAGAATATAAATATATATTGAAAATAAATTAAACTATATATATTTATATACAAATACATTAGTAACTGATTTTGGTGTACGAATAGCATTTTTGAATAAAATTTTATAAGATTCTTTAGTATTTTATATGTTGGCTCTTCGATATAAGACTTATATTGATTCTACAAAACTCATAACCCAATATATTTTTTTAAGGTAAAGTATACTTTTTATTCCTAAAATTTAACAAAAAATTTAAAAATACTCATAAGTGTTATTTTGTTTTAATTTTGTCCCAAAAATTTTCGATTTGCATCAAATATACGGTATATACCTCTGATGTCTAATTTTTCAAAAAATTTAAGACTAATTAAACAATGATTTCATAAGAACAACCTCAATACAAGCAAATCAACCATAATTTTCATGCATTATTGTTAGATTGGTCTTAAATTTTTTAAAAATTTAGCCATGGAGAGTATATTTGATGCAAATCGAAAACTTTTGGGACAAAATTGAAACAAAATAAAACTTATGGGTATTTTTGAAACTTTTATCAAACTTTAGGGACAAAAAATATACTTTACCCTTTTTTTTTATTATGGTATGTGTACATTAAAATTAGTCACTAATATCAGTCACACCAATATAAAATATATGTTGAAATATAAATACACATTGAAAATAAATTAAACTACAGATGTATTTATACATAAATACATTGATGACTAATTTTAGTAATTAATTTTGATGTACGAATAGCATTTTGTATCTTTTTATTAGATGTATGTGATTCTATTTGAGCATTATTATATCGGAAAATTTTGGGAGTCTGCACATATTAACAATTTTGGCTAGTAATTAGCCGACAGAAACAATAAATTGTCTTTTAACAAAAAAAACATTGTTGTATATGTATAAATTTTGGTGATATGAATGCAAATGTGTTAATTTTTATGTGTATAAATTTTGTAAAGATAAGTAAAAATTATTATTGACGAAATAATGACAGTATTTATTAGTCATGTAGTATTACTGTTGTTATATATGTATACCTGGACAATCTGTTCGGGGTGTAGATAGGGTTAAAAGAGAATCGAAAGTTGCAGCCCATGCATCACGTTTAGTGAGAAATTGAGGTAGCTTATATATCTTCTTAACAGTTGCTGCTATTGAAGAATGTTCATACTGTGATGTAGGGAATGGTCCCAAAGGATTGTGTAACACTGCATATACATATATACATAATACAATAATATTAATTTTTACGGCATAATCACAAACACAAGAAATGGGAATTAAATTAGTAATACTCATCGTTGAGTTTAAATCCAATGACATCTCATGAATATCAAACTTCAAATCATGGTTTTGCACCAAACTGGACTAATTGGTTCAACTGACTTATTCGATTATGAAAAAAAAAAAATATCGACAATAGACCAATAAAATACTAAAAATCGATCTGATTTTTATTGAAAATGAATTCAAAAAATTAATTTTTTTAAATTTTTTTTCAAGATAATATATATGTTTTATATAAATAACAATATTTAAGAAATATGGTTAAAATTAAGATAACATTTTTTATCTTGAAACAAGATTCTTTAATTTTTATTTTTTAATTAAAAACGTTCTCGAATAACAAAAAAAATAGTTATAGTAGCCATCATACTCATAACATATAAGAAAATAATAATATTACATATAGTCAAGTAAATATTATTATTTTTAGCCAATAATAATTTATATTTATATTTATTTATAAAAATTTTGTACACAAGAAATATATAATTTGCACTTATATTTATCAAAATTTATACACATGAATTAATATAATTTGCATCCATATTTTTTAAAATTTGTGCACATAAATTAATAAAAATTATTTTAAAGATAATTTAATATTTACATTAATCAAAAAATGACAAAAAAATACTAAAAATGACTGGTTCCAAAAATTTCTCATAAAAAAGTATATTATTATATTGTATTCAACTCTTGAACCTTTTAAATCATTGAACTTTTTGGTTTCAAAGTTACAAAAACAAGTTCGAATTTTAGAAACATATCACAACATATTTGACCTTAAAAAAATGGCTCACATATAAACTCCACATAAATGCACTAACCTTTGCCAGGCTCAATCCATGGAGAGATAATGATGGCAGGAACCCTAACACCAAGCCTATCAAACTTGAACTTGAATGGATCAGGACCAACAATGTCATCAGGGCTAGGAACTCCTTCAACAGGAGTTGGAACATGATCATAGAAACCTCCATGTTCATCGTATGTGATCACAAACAGAATCTCCTTCCACTGAGGGCTACTCCTCAGTGCTTCATACACCTCCTTCACCAATTTCTGTCCCTCTCCCACATCATGGGGTGGGTGATCATCGTTCGCTGGATTGGATAAAAGATCGAAATATCTTGGTTCAATGACAACGTAGTTTTGTAACTTCCCTTCTTTGCAGTGCTTCTTGAATGAGTCAAATGGGTGGAAGTTGTCTATGTATTTTAGTTTCCTAAGATTCCTGAAAGCAATGAAATGGTGAATTTAATATTTATTAGCAAAACTATTAGAATTAGTTAACTGGGTTTAGCCAGTGGTGCATCCAGAAGATTTGGCTAGCAGAAGAAGTTGGTGAACAAAAATTTTCCATATCCAAAAGTTAGAAAATTTATATATCCAAAATTTATAAAATAATTATACATTTAAAATTTAAGATGAATGATTATCGGTTGATTTTTATTGTGTTTTATGATTAAGTATTTTTTTTGTTTCTAAAGTATTAGACAAAAATTAAAATTGTTCCTAAATTTTATTTTTATCAAATTCATTCTCAAAGTTAGAAATTATTTTAAATCATTATTTTCTATCCCAAATTTATTTTTTGGACAAAATTATTATTGGTAAAAATAAAATTGAAAAACCCTCACTACCATAAAATAGTAGACTACTCCATCAATTTTAATCTTTCTTATTATTTTCACCATGTCTCTTCAAATATTATCAAAATTTCTCCTTCATTCTCGTTACTTTCAACAACAATAACAACAATAAGTAATTAGTTTAATTAAAAATTTCATAACAAAAATTGAGAGAAAGAAATAAATGGAAGGAAGTGAGACAGAGTGATGGTGGCGCTGATGGAAGAAGAGAAAGTCACTGCCACCAAGAAACAAAAATTGAGAGAAATAAATAGATGAAAGGAAGTGAGACAGAGTGATGGTGGCGCTGATGGAAGATTGGAAAGTCATTGCCACGAAGCAATAGGAGGGTGGAACCTGAAGTGTGGGTGTTGTTGCTTTAATTAACTGTTGTTATAGCTGCTGCCATTGTTGCCGTCAAGCTCTTCCATGGTCTGTCGAACTGGTTCTAGTGATACCAAAGCCTCTCGCCAATTTTAACGCTGCTGCAAAGGATTCTACCACCACTGAACTGATTGTGATTTTTGAATTGTGCAAAACTTTTTCCATCTCTTTTTAACGCTCCACTTTTTCTTATCAATTCACAAGCCAAATTTAAAATTATGTTGTTGCTGCCATTGTTATTCACTACAAGAAAAATATTAAATATTCTTAGGTTTATGGTTGGATTTAACATTAGCCGTTAGCCAGGGATCTATTGGAAGTGAATCGGGTAATAAATTCGTCCGATAAAAAAATTACCATTAGATTAGATTTTTTGTCCACAAATGTGCCGGTAATATTTAGAGGAAATAACAAAAAATTTAGCGCGTTTTGTACCGTCAGATTTACTAGCGAATTAATGAAACACTACATTTTGCCACACGTAATGGGTTACTATTGGATTTATCTGCCAATAAATCTGACAGTAAAATTAGCTCTAAATTGAAATCAGACACCCTCTCCCACTCATTTTGGAAGACCACACACATTCTCTGAAACCATCGGCTCTCTCTCTCTCTCTGCATCTTCCTCCCCCAAATCACCTCCGACAGTCCTTCTGTCAGTGTTAGCCACTACCAACAGTCTTCAAAGACCGCATGAACTGGTCACTACCACCACCAATTTGCATCGCATGGAACACTGTCATGTCGTCGCTGCTTGCCGGAGCTACCTCCTTCCTCTTTTTAGGTAGGTTGTCCTCCTCTCTCTTCATATTGTATCCTATTTTATATTTGTTTTTTTTCAGCTAAAATCCTAAATGCAACTTTTCAAGTTGGTCACCATTAAATTTTTTGTGCTGTCATTGACTCTAAATAACTCACTCACTAAAAAATTTAGAGTAGTTAAACCTTAAGTCCTAATTTATATAATTTTAATTAGGATTGGTGGAAGAGTTGGGATTAGTAATAGAGAGATGATTTTTTTTAAGAGTTACAATTATTTTTATTAGGGATAATTTTGTCTAAAAATTATATTTATAATATTAAGGATGATTTTGGAAAAAAAATGATAAGGACGAAAAAAGTTATTAGCTCTTTTTTCTATTATCCATATATAAATATAAAGGTAAAATATTATTTTAATTATAATACTTTTATAAAAACTAAATTATTCCTGACTATTATTTTATATTAAAAAATATTTCTATTAATATTATAATAAATTTTAGGGTTAAGTACGATTTTGGTCCTTAACGTAGATGTTGAAAATTTTTTTTGTTTCTGACTTTTTTTTGCCTACAAAATAGTTTCGAAGGTTTAACTTAGTTTTAAAATCATCCTTTGAACGAAAATACCATTCCCCCTTCTTCCCCAAAATCAAACAGAAGCAGAGACGCAGAGACACAAGCAAAAGTAGAAACAGAAGCAGGCAGAAGCAAAAGCAGAAGCAGAATCAACAACAATGAAACAGCAACAACCAAAAGAACAACAACAACAATAACAATGGATAATGGAATAAGAACAACAACAAAAGTAGAACCAGAAGCAAAAACAAAAATAGAAGCAGACAGAAGCAGAAAGCAGAAGCAAAAGCAGCAACAATGAAACAACAACAACAACCAGAATCACAGGAAGAACCACAATAATGGATAATGGAATCAGAACAACAACAACAACGGGCAAGGAGGACCAGGAGCAGCGGCGACCGGCGAGGAGCATCGACGACCGTCCAACCTCGCGGATCTACTGTCGTCGACGTGATCTCACTCTAGCGGCAGTGACAGGACATGGCTCGATGGCAACCGACAACGACGGTTCGCGATAAGGACGACGGCAGGGCGTGGCGAGCTGGACGCGGTCTCCCTCAGTGCCTCCGTTCCTATCTTCTCTTCCTCTCCGCTTCTCTTTCTCTCTCCCTCTGCTCTCTCTTATCTTGCCGTTAGTGTGAGTGTGTGCTGAGAAAGAAAGGAAACGACGAGATCTGGCGGTGAGGAAGCAGCGTCGGCGGATTCCCTTCTCCACCTTCCCTTTCCTCTCTTCTTCCCTGGAAACACCCCCAAAGCGTGATTCCCTTTCCAGTCCCCCTTTTCCCGTTTTCATTTTTTTCTTTTTTTTTATATATTTTTTTAGTTAGTGGTAATTTGGTAATTAAAATAAAAAATTTGATAAAAATGACGATTTTAAAACTAAGTTAAACATTCGGGATCATTTTGTAGACAAAAAAAAAGCAGGAGACAAAAAAAATTTTCAACCTCTACGGTTAGGGACCAGAATCGTACTTATTAACCTTAAATTTTAAAATTATCCTGTTATTTTTTAGATGAATTTATTCTTAATAAAAATAAGAGAAAATACTGAGTTTGGTCCCTAAAATTACACTCGAGCCTCAATTTAGTCCTTGAAGTTTCAATTGCCTCAATTTAGTCCCTGAACTTTTTAAATTTTAATCACGTTAGTCCCTACAGTAGTTTCCATCACAGAGTCAATTGAAAAGTTTGGGAATTAAATTGAGGTAATTAAAACTTTAGGGACTAAATTGAAACTCGAGTGTAACTTCAGGGACCAAATTGAGTATTAAATTTATAATAATTTCATTTACATTCTTGTTCCTCTCCTCCTCCTACCTTTATTAGTGTTGTCTCTCGTTCTCCTCTCGTTTCCTCTGAATATATATAAACCTTGAAATTTGATTTTTTTTTTAATTTAACTCTTCTGTTATAGTTATATGAAATTATAAAATTATATTCAATTTTATAACTTTAATTTTAAGAATTTTTAAAATTTATATTAGTATATATTTATGTTATTTGTATTTATTTATAATTTAATATATTATTTTATTATAATTTGGTTATTTTGATTGAATCCACAGTTAAATCAGTTGAACTTTTAAACTAATAAATTAATAGTTATAAACTTATAATGGTTCGATAATCGATTTGGTTTTCAAAATTTTAAGTTTTATATTGTTGAAAAAAATGGTTAAATACGATTTTGGTCCTATGTCAAAAATTTTTTCATCCCCAACTTTTGTTTGCATACAGAATCGTCCCTAAGGTTTAACTTAATTTTAAAATCATTATTTTTACCAAAAATTTAATTTTTATTACTAAATTACCCCTAACTAAAAAAATTATAAAATAAAAAAAAAAAAGAAAGAAAATGGGTTAAAGGGGGAAGGGATCACGGAGGGGGAGGGAAGAAGAAAGGGGAAGGGAAGGTGGGGAGAAGGGAATCACGCGAGGGGGGAAGGGAGGCCGTCGTCGTACTGGACTCGTTGCCGCTGTTGAGTCGCGTTGTCGCCGTTCTGAGCAGCTCTGTCATCGCTAGATCCGCCACCGTTGCTGACCGCGGAGATATATATATATATATATATATATATATATATATATATATATATATATAGAGAGAGAGAGAGAGAGAGAGAGAGAGAGAGAGAGAGAGAGAGAGAGAGAGAGAGAGAGAGAGAGAGAGAGAGAGAGAGAGAGAGAGAGAGAGAGAGAGAGAGAGAGAGAGAGAGAGAGAGAGAGAGAGAGAGAGAGAGAGAGAGAGAGAGAGAGAGAGAGAGAGGAGGAGGAGGAGGAGGAGTGTTGCCGCCAGCGGCCACCGCTACCGTCCATTGAACCAAATGTCGTCGCCGAAGCTCCTCTGCTGCTTCATGTCCTCGCCGCTGGATCTCTTGCTGCTCCTCTTCCTCGCTAGCTCGCCGCTACTCCTCGCATGTCGTCACTGCTCCTCGCCGGTGGATTCCAATTTTGTTTCAGATTAAACTAATTATTTTGCTTCTGTTTCTGATTATTCTGCTTCTGTTCCAATTTCGATTTTTGTTAATCACACTGGATATTGATTCCATTGTTTTTCTATTTCTGTTTTGTTTCTGATTCTATTCTATTCTTCTGCTTCTCTATTTTAATATTTTATATCTTTTAGTTAAAATTTTGTTATTGTCGTTGAAATTATGTTGCTGATGTGTTTTGTTTGTTTCTCTGTTTTGAAATTTTAATATTAGTTAGTTGAAATTTTGTTATTGCTGTTGTTGAAATTATAGTTGAAATTTTGTTGAAATTCTAGTTAACGAAGAGAAAGAGAAAGAAGAAGAAATATTGTTATGATTGAGATGAATAACTGGGTACTGGGTATTGCTGTGATGGAGAAGAAGAATCGAATATTTTGGTGAAAAAGGAAAAGTCAAAAGACGATTTTAAAACTAAGTTAAATCTTAAGAATAATTTTGTATGAAAAAAAAGTTAGGAACATAAAAATCTTGACCTATATTTTAGAGATCAAAATTTACTTAATCTTTAAAATTTTTTTTGTAAAAGTTTAACCTCCTATACACTACAAATAAAATTCTTACCAAACTAATTTATACTATTATTTAATAAATTTTTTAACATTAAATTCATATTATCCAAAAATAATATTGTTAAAAATCAAAATATCCACTTTTTATCTAAAAATCATCTTATATATATTTAAAAAGAATAGACAAGAACCGAATTGGATTTGCTACTAGTGTTACTATGAAAAAAGAGATGACATGAAACTGAATATAATGGAGTAAGGCTTGCATACTTAAAGTCCCACACATAGCACATTCATATAAGCTTTTCAGGCTGGCCGCTGGCTCCATATATATATCTATTTGTAATTAGAGGTGACAGGAGATAGAATAAGTAGGGTTTGGATTTAATTTTAATGTTATTTATAAGTTAAAATTTTTATATAAATTTAATTTTATTCTATTTACGAATTGAAAATATTTTAACTTTAATTTTATTTATTTTTAATTTGTGGGTATTTGATTTTATCTGTGAGACTGTAAGTTATTAAAAAAATATAATATTATTATATAATTTGATGATAATTTAAAATAGAACTAATTTTTATAAAAAAAATTATTAAATTATTAATTAATAATTTTTTTAATTAGTAAAAATTTTTTGTATTTAGTAAAAATTTTTTTATTCAACATCTACTTAAAACATATATATATATAAAAAGTGCGAGTTAATTGAAACTCAATCTACATTTTATCCGACGTGCACAAAAATTTTATCCAACTAAATTAAATAGAATTGAATACCTATAGATAAGATACATATTGTCACTTCTAATTGTGACAACCCACTTCCACCATTATTTTACTTGGAACAAGAGATTCCACCAAAGCATTGACACCTGAAGTATATTTATATATTTCGAAAAATAAATCACATAAATTTTTAAGGTAGATCATTGCATGTGTATCACGTTTACTTAAAAATTTGTTCTTCTTTTGAGCTGTAAGCCAGTAAGGTTATATTTTCTAAGAGAATATAATAAAGTTTAGGGTACAGTGTGTCACCCGGCCCATAAATATTATGTAAACAGTACAACAACAATACTATATATATGATTGCGGATGTGTAATATTCTTTAATGTTAATTTATATATCAAAATCAATATCATACAATAATTACTTTTAATCTATACAGTATTATTATATAAAGATAATAATATATAGTTGTACGGAAAATTTTCACTATAACTTAGTGTGTTGTGTGTTAGAAAATGTTTTACCATACGGTTTAACACTTATATAATTATTGTAAGAACTATCTAACTATAAACAATATCACTCACGTACCTTTCTTTAAAAAAGATAATATTTTAATTTATTATTAATTGCATTTAAGGTGATTTATATAAATTATACCATAATTATACATAATTTTTTAAAAATTAAAAAATTAAATTATTATATCATTAATTAGATAATATATTTTTTTAAGACACAAATTTAAAAAATAATTCTAATAAAATAAAATTTTATGACACATATAAGTCATTGTTAAAAGTAAAGTACAATTATTATTATTATTATTATAGATAACAATATATTAATAATAATTTTTTTAAAACACATATTTCAAATATAAATATCAAAAACATTTTTTTCGTACGTTACACAGATACATACACTAGTAATATAATTATTGTAGGAACTATCTAATTTGGCGAAGTTAATATTACTAAAAAAATCTTTAATTAATAAAGAAGGAGAATAATATAATCATTTTTGGTTAACAAATTGCTCGTGGTTGGTGTAAGTGTGTAACTCTTGCGTGGTTGTGGACCTCGTGGTTGTATTTCTTTTTGTTTGTTTATGACTTCTAGTGGGGGTAGGTGTGTTTAGATGCACCTGAACATTAGAGGAGGCTTTTATTTTTTGTTATGTCTTTTATTTTGCTGAGAAATTGTATTATATGTATTATTTTTTGGTATATTATTAAGTGTATATTTTTTTGGATATAACAAAAAATAATTTATTTATTTTTAATTAATTTTTATCAATTAATTTAATATCATTGTGAAAACTTTACGCACGACATATACACAAAAATGTATATAATATTATTCATCCGTTATATATATTTAGTTGAAAAATAATATTTATGCCATTTTTTAAATTCGTGTATATATATATATAAACATGAAATTAATTTTATTTATTTTGTCAATTTAAATTATATTTATATTTTAATATTCAATTTTTTTTAAAAAACTTTAAAATTAAACTAAATTAATTTGTTTCCCCTTCGAAGAAGATTAAGCGTCACTCCAAACTTCCCTAATTTACTGGTGTTAAACTCAATTCCTAACCTTAAAATTAGTATCTTTTAATAGAGTTTATTTTGATGCAATCACATTCGTTCTGACTGACCATTCAACGTATTTAATATAAAAGGTAGTTGGATATACGTATGAAATTATTTTATACGCATGGCAACGAAGTAATTATTAACGAAGAAGAAGAAGACGAACCTGTAGAAAAGCGTGATGGGTAGTGTCTGATAATAAATCCCAAAACTGAATCCATTCTCATCCAACGAATCAAATATCGTTTTCTGCGGCAGCCCTCCAACTAACTTCCCAGTGTCGTTGTTTGTCATTCCATACGACGTCGCAGAGTGCACGTACAGCCTGTTCGGTTGCGTCGCCGCAGGAACTGACGCAAACCAACTGTCGCAAACCGCAAACTCCTTAACCAACTCTGCATAGACCGGAACCCGGTCTGGTCTGAACCCATTCATCACCGCCTCCGTCCTCGGGGGCAGCTCCTCGTCCCCGTTCTTTGGCGGCTGCTTCGCCGCATTTTGGACGAAGCCTTGCATTGTCGGCGGCAACTTATTTGCCGCCGAAGACTCACTCCATGGCTCTCCAAAGATTTGCTCGTAGATATCTTGGACGGCGTGTCCCGGGTCTGGATCAGTGTTGGCGGACCGGTCTCCAAATTGAATTCGGTTTGAGTTTGGGTCGGCGGTAGACATCGGATTTGATTCGGAACCGGTCACGCCATCGATTTCCGGGTTGAGGGACTTCATCCAACCAAGGATGTGGTCGAAGGAGCGGTTCTCTTGAACCAAAACGACAACGGTTTTGATTTTGGAGTGTCCTCCATTGTTGCCTGTGCTGGTTGAAGCCATGTTTGCGTGTGTTGACTGTTTGGTGTATTCTTCGATTTAGAAAGAGATAATCAGATAATTGAGCGGGTAAATATTGATTTAGATCACCTACCTGTCACACGGTTTTATATTTTAGTTTATGTGTCAATAAGAATTGGACACTTACTTTAAAAGAGTAAACTACTATTTGTACCCACAAAAGTTGAAAACGCGGACATATTTATCTATAGACAAAAGAAATTACCATTTGTACCCATAAAAAATTATTTTTACAGGTAAAATTATCCAAACATTAAAAAATTACTTAAAATCCCTAAATTACCCTCATCTTCACCACCACACCACCTCCTTCACCCAATCACCTTTCTAATCCTAACCCTCTTCACCCAGCCACCACCCCTCTTTTCCTTTCTAATCTCCAATCCCACATTGATGAGACCTACCAGGACTATCTTCAACTCTAACAAGTTCACCGTTAATGCCGCCGTTTACGGACCGGTTTGAAAGTCTCTGCGGCGGAACATGGTTCAGAACATGCTGAGCTCCACCAGGCTGAGGGAGTTCCGTACCGTGAGGGACAATGCCATGGAGAAGCTCATCAATCGCCTCAGAACTGAAGCAGAGAACAACAATGGCGTTGTCTTCGTCCGCAAAGACGCGAGGTTCGCGACGACGTTCTGTATCCTCGTTGCAATGTGTTTTGGCTTCGACATGGAAGAACACAAGGTGGAGAAAATAGATCAAGTGATGAAGAATGTTCTCATAACTCTGAATCCAAGACTCGATGATTAACTTCCGATCCTGAGTCCTTTCTTCTCGAAACAGAGGAAAAGAGTGTTACAAGTTCGAAAGGAACAGGTAGATTTCATTGTACCGTTGATTGAACAAAGAAGAAAAGCTATAGAGAATCTAGGCTCCGACAAAATCGCAATAACGTTCTCATACCTTGACACACTGTTCGATCTGAAGGTTGAAGGGGGGAAATCTGGTCCTTTAAATGATGAAGTGGTTTTCCTCTACTCAAAGTTCCTGAACGGGGGAACGGACACGACGGCGACGGCGGTGGAATGGGGGATAGCGCAGCTGATTGCGAATCCGGAAGTCCAAGAAAAGCTTTACAGAGAGATAAATGAATGTGTTGGGTGGTGGGATTTGAGATTAGAAAGAGAAAGAAGGGTGGTGACTGGGTGAAGAGGGTTAGGGTTAGAAAAGAGGGGTGGTGGCTGGGTGAAGAGGGTTAGGGTTAAAAAGGTGATTGGGTGAAGGAGGTGGTGTGGTGGTAAAGATGAGGGTAATTTAGGGATTTTAGGTAATTTTTTAGTGTTTGGATAATTTTGCATGTAAAAATAATTTTTTATGGGTACAAATGGTAATTTCTTTTTTCTATAGGTAGATATGTCAGCGTTTTCAACTTTTGTGTGTACAAATGGTAGTTTACTCTACTTTAAAATAAACCGGCTTTTTTATTTACGTAAATGTTATTTGTACACTAAAATAAGTTACTAATATATTTATGTATAAATATATATGTGGTTTAATTTATTTTCAATGTGTATTTGAATTTTAATATAAGACCCAAAAATTTTATGTAAGACCCGAAAATTTCAAAAAATTTTATTAAGAGTTAATTTTAATTTATTTATTCGTTAAGTACGTTAATCTTAGAAATTATTTTATTAAAGATAGTTAAAACAAATTTTGATTAATTGAGTTTAAAGTAATTTAAGATTTTATCTTATTTTATAATTATCGAATTATTTTTTATATTTAAATAATAAAGTTGAACAAATATAAAATAATAAGAATTTTATATGGTTTGGTTTAAGTAATTGAGATTTTGGGATTTAATATTAATATTTTTATAAATAAAGAAAATTAATTATATTACCTTATAATTTTAATTAGAGTATTTGATTTCAAATCAATTAGTATTTTGATATAATAAATAATATTTTAGAGTAATTTTAGAGATTTAATTAGATTTGAGATTAACCCAAAACCCCCAAATTTTATACACAAAATCCTAATTCCCAAATTAAAATCCTAACTGACACTAACCCTAATCTCTACCGCCTCACCGCCACTACCCGCTGCCATTCCCTTTCCCATATGCTTAAGGAAAAGAAAAGAAAGGGAAGAAAGAAAGGGAAAAAAACTGATCGAGGAAGGGGGGAAGAGAAAGTGAGATCCGAGAGAGAGGAAGAGAGGGAAGACGCGCCAGAGTTGGTGGGCTGTTCCACCGCTCCTCGTCGTGGCTGAAGCTGTCGCCGCCGTAGCTGCATTCGCACCGTCATGTGTAGCCGTTAGAGGAAGAGAAGAGAGAACCAGAGCCATGCATGGGAGGAGTAGAGCGCGCGCAGGGGAGAAGCCACCGCTGCCGTCGCATCTTGCCGCCGCTGCCGCTGCTGAGGTCTCCATTGTCGTCCTCACCGCAAGCCAGAGTCACCGCCATCCATGGTTGAGCAGAGGAGAGATTCCGCAGAGAGAGAGAGAGAGAGGTTGTTCGCGTTTTGTCGCCGCTGTTGGAAGGATGGCCGCCCTCGCCGATCTACCCACCGCCGTTTATGCTTGCTGCTGCATCACCGGAGCTCCACGCCGTCACTGCTGCCACCAGAAACCACCACTGAAGCCTACGTCTGCTTGGTAAGCTCTAATCTTGCCTCAGATCTTCTTTTCTGTTAAGTTGGTTCTACCGTGAGTTGTTGCTGAGGTTGTCTGCGTCAGGTTATACAGTCACCGCGAGTTTCTCTGTTGTACGCTGCCGTCGGAGCCACCATCCCGCTGCTGCCGCCTTTGCTTTGAGCCGTTGTTACAGCGAGTGTTGTTGTCGTTGCGGCTACTCGGTTTAGTCGTTCCTCTTTAGTACGGTAAGCTATTCCTTGTTTCAGTTTCGAACTCTTTTAGTCGCTGTCTATTGTATGTTGTTAAGATTCTTGCGACGTTAATGTTTTAGGATTTAGTCTTCGGGGCCACATGTTGCTGTTAGGATTTGGTTGAATTAGTCCCACATTGCTTAGGATAGCAAATGGAGTGGGTGGCCTAGGCTATAAATATGAGGCTAAGTTCTCCATTTGTTTTTGCACCAGTCAGAAACACTTTAAGCTTGTATCTGATTTTTCTTTTCCTCTGTACTCTTTGATTAGAGAGTGTTGTGAGGTGTAGTTAGATATTTGCTTTGAGAGAATGTGGATGTACTGGGGTTCCGGTGTTAGAGAGAAAGAAGTCTATGTGTTGTAACAATTTTCACATAGTGATATTCTCTGGTTGTCATTTGACAACGGCCGTGGTTTTTTTCTCCGGAAATTGGAGTTTCCACGTTAAATTCTTGTGTTGTGATTGTGTCTATTTTATTTCTCTGTCAAAGGTGTTTTCTCAAGGGGGAATGGTGTCTTATTCCCAACAAGTGGTATCAGAGCTTCGGTTCGGTGGGATTTATTCTTAGTATGCTCTGTGGTTGCAGCTTAGTCTGACCTTCCACATCAGAAAAGAATTTTGTCCTGTGACTTGAGGTTGATCTTTGGTTGCTATTGTTGTTGCTGAAAGGCAGTGTGACACTGTGAGAGTGCAGTTTGGAAATGTTCTGGCTAAGGAAAGACTTGGTATTTAAGTGTGTCCATTGTGACCCACCTCTCTTTCTTGGGGACCCTTCCTAGTGCACAGTTGAGTTATACTATTTCAGTATACGGTTGCAACAATGTCAGGATATTCAAGTGCTGTGAAGCTTGAAATAGAGAAATTTGATGGAAGAATCAATTTTGGCTTGTGGCAAATACAAGTCAAGGATGTGTTGATACAATCAGGTTTGCACAAGGCGTTGAAGGAGAAGATCTCTGGTATGAAGGATGAAGAATGGGAGGAACTAGATTTGAGAGCTGCAAGTGCTATTCGCCTGTGTTTGGCTAAGAATGTTCTTGCAAATGTGCAAGGAATGAAAACAGCCAAGGAACTTTGGGATAAACTCGAAGGGTTGTATCAGGCAAAGGGCATCTCAAATCGGTTGTTATTGAATGAGCAGTTCCATAATCTACGCATGGATCACAATGTGAAAATCTCCGACCATCTTAGTGCTATCAATGGTATTGTCTCTGAATTAGAGTCAATTGGAGTAAAAATTGATGATGAAGATATGGCACTGAGGCTCATATTGTCTCTTCCCTCTTCCTATGAGTATATCAAACCTGTTTTAATGTATGGGAAGGAAACTCTGAATTTTGAAGAAGTTGCCAGTAAGCTCATTGCTGAAGAAAGAAGAATGAAAAATGAGGGTAGCACTTCATCAGATTTGGCGCTTGTAGCTAGAAGTGACAATTATGGAAAAGGAAATCGTGGAAGGAGTGTAACATGCTGGAAATGTGGAAAGCTTGAGCATGTAAAGAGAAATTGTCCAGGTAATGCGGTTTCAGAAAAAGACTCTTAATCTGATACTTGCAATATTGCTCTCTCTATGAGAGAAGATGATGTTCTCTAGAAGACAAGAAGTATCCTCATGGTATTACCGCACTGCCATGGATAAGGATAAGTTGTGGCAATCGGGTCCACAATTGCACACGGGCATTGGTTGGTGTTGAGATGCAAGGTGTGTGGCGGAGTTAGGTCGATGGCTGAAAAACTTCCAGGAAAAGCCAATTTGGAAGTTGCACCATGAATTTTTAGCAAGGTTTCGATCTGTACCAAGGCGAAATGCTTGGAGTGGTCTAATTCCAAGTGAGTATACTTTCATGGTGGAGTATGATAATTCTCTGAACTATGATTGTCGGTATAGACAATGGCAGCAAAGAATTGTCGGTGTTGACAATGGAAGGTGAAGATGTGTGACTATTTCAATCAAGGTGGAGATTGTTAGGATTTGGTTGAATTAGTCCCACATTGCTTAGGATAGCAAATGGAGTGGGTGGCCTAGGCTATAAATATGAGACTAAGTTCTCCATTTGTTTTTGCACCAGTCAGAAACACTTTAAGCTTGTATCTGATTTTTCTTTTCCTCTGTACTCTTTGATTAGAGAGTGTTGTGAGGTGTAGTTAGATATTTGCTTTGAGAGAGTGTGGGTGTACTGGGGTACCGGTGTTAGAGAGAAAGAAGTCTATGTGTTGTAACAATTTTCACATAGTGATATTCTCTGGTTGTCATTTGACAACGGCCGTGGTTTTTTTCTCCGGAAATTGGAGTTTCCACGTTAAATTCTTGTGTTGTGATTGTGTCTATTTTATTTCTCTGTCAAAGGTATTTTCTCAAGGGAGAATGGTGTCTTATTCCCAACAAGAGTTTATAAGATGAGAGACCCATTAACTTGACACCTTAAGGTTTTGAGTTGGATGTGGTGTCTTCTCATCTTATGTTCTCTCACTTGATTCCTCCCCGAATTCTCCCCGGTTGTCGAGAGCTCCCCACGGTTGGCCCAACAAAGTGGTATCAGAGCCGATGGTTTAATCGGTCTAGTTTTAAGGAGTATTCAAGGTGAAGCATCGAAAGTCTTCCCGGCAAAGGTGGTCCGTGCGGCGTGTCCCGCGGTGTTTTGCGGCGGTGTGATGGACGAATACTCATGGTGGTGGAGGAGCTAGAAAGAGGGGGAGTTGATGCTTGATGTGGAGGCTCACACTTGAGGGGGAGATTGTTAGTGTTGCAAGTGTGAGGAGTGTTGAAGTTAGTCCCACATCAAAGAAAGCAAGGAAGAGTGAGGAGTTTATAAGATGAGAGACCCATTAACTTGACACCTTAAGGTTTTGAGTTGGATGTGGTGTCTTCTCATCTTATGTTCTCTCACTTGATTCCTCCCCGAATTCTCCCCGGTTGTCGAGAGCTCCCCATGGTTGGCCCAACAGTTGCGATTAAAGTTGCTTCTATTGTGGCGGAAGTGAGTGGAGCTGAGGTCGCGATTGTCGTTGTTTTCGGGCCGAGGAAAAAGGTTTATGTGTTTCGACTTGTCGAGGTAGGGGTTTTCTTAAAATTTATTTTATATTACAGAATTGTTATAAATAGATAATGAAGTGAAAAATATATTTCTGTGATTTTATTTGCCTTATGGATGTGGTTGTTTGTTGGACTGAATTACTGATTGTTTGAGTGGTGTGTGGTTATTGATGAGAAATTGGTTTGTAGAGTATTTAGTTGAATAGTATGAAAATTGGTTTTTTCCGTGGTTTTGGAGTTAATTTAATAATGTGAATGAATCAGCTTTGAAAATGATTTGAGATATGAAAAATGAACTAATTTTGGAAGCGGTTTGATTTTGAGTTGGTTTGATTTTATAAATTATTTAATATTAGAGCTGGTTTGACTTTGAAAAATATTTATTATTGGAATTGGTTCTATTTGAAAATAATTTGTTATTAGAATTGGTTGAGACCGTGTGGTTAGGTTCTTTAAATATCTTATTATGACAATTCTGAAACTCTATGGTGAGACCGTGTGGTTAGGTTCTCACCCCCTACAGCTTTATCTTTTCAGGAGACAGATGAAAAATCTCACGAAGGGTTGTATTGCGTTTCTCTTAGTCGATAATGCTGTTTAGTTTTTATTTATTTACCCCTCGCCATCAATATTATATTATGTAAGAGGGATAGAAGTTGTATAATTTGTATGTATATAATATGTATAAGTTACTTGAGTAAGAAGTTTTGTACATGTATATGCTTATTTTGTTTTATTTAAAAAGTATTCTTTTTCCGATTTTCAAAAAGAACAGTGATACGATTTCGAGTCAAAGGCTCCTACTTTATTATTAAACATATGAAGTTGTCGTAATACTTCTTTCTATCAGAGTAGCGTAGCCGGAAGTGTGACATTCTGATAGTGAGGGTGTTACATCTAACATATATTTTATACTGGTAACTGACTTTGGTAGCTAATTTTGATGTACACGAATACACGTAGCATAACTCTTTTATTTATATAAATATTAAAAATGTGTTAATTCCCTAAATACGCACAATGAAAAAATATTGCCAAAGTACGCATAGTCAATTCACGTAAAGCATTTGCGAAATGGATTTTGTTACCATTTTGTACGTAGCGCCCGCAAAATGGATTCAAACTGTGAGAGCCATTTCTGATGCGTCGTCCACAAAATGGAAGGGTTCCATTTCTGCTTTGTTGTCCGCGAAATGGAGGATGTCATTTCTGCTTCATCACCTACAAAATGGATGAAGTAAGAGAGCATAATAAACAAAGAACAAGAGTATGAGAAAATGGTAGAGTAAAAAAAAAATAAAAAAAGGAGAATAGAATAAATGAAATTAATTTTTTCTCTTTATGACAAACATGTATAACATGAATTTTAATTTAAAGAGGAAGAAGATGCATTTTGAAGAAGAAATGAAGAATAAACGGTGCTCGAGGAGGAAGAAGGAGAAAGAAGAAGACACTAGGGCAATACATGATATAATGAGTTGTCATATGTTAAATTAGATTAGGCTTGATCCATTATTTTTTTAACATTATAATAAGAATAATAATAAATATTTAATAAAATTTAATTTATAATTTATAATTTAAAGTTTTAATATTGATTTATTATTTGAATACTATAATTTAAAAATTTATTAATATCTTTTTTATTAGTGTTTTTTAATTTTGTAATTTTTTTTTCCAAAAACAATCAATTACTTTTATTCACCAATAAAAGAAAAGAAAGACATTGTCCAAAGTGGAACGATAAGAGCAAAAAGAAGGGGGTTCTCCCAAAGGCTTCACACGCAGGTGAGTAAAGCAATATTGAATTTCAAAATTGAAAAGGGAAAATAAGGGGAAAAGACTGAGCTATTCTTGAGGGCGCAGGGGACGGGCAAGAAGTTCTCGGTGAGCCCTAGTGACGTTAGCAGCAATCTCCTCCGGAGGGATAGCACCAACACTTTGCTCAAACACTCTTCGATTTCGGTCTTTCCATATATGCCACAGTAAAATTGCTGCAAGAAGGACCTTACTACTTCCATTTGATTGCTTATCCAAGAGGCTCGTCGTTGAGCTCCACCAGTCAAAGAAGGTGGTAGAGCTAGAGAAAGGTACACATGTTTTCATTTCTGCCTTCCTCCATGTTAATTTTGCATTTTGACATAGAAATAGGCAGTAAGTTATTGTTTCATTCTCTTCTTGACACAGTGGACATGTTGGTGGCGTATTGGAGAATCTTTGATGGATGAGTTGCATGACTGGGATTCTTCCGTGGAGACATTTCTAAAGAAAAATTGTAATCTTCTGGGGTGTGAGCAATTTTCATAGTTGGGACCGAATTCCTCTTTGTTGCATATATGCTGGACATAGATCAATTGGTTCATGATAGAACAGGAGGTAAGAAATTCGGTATCCGGATGCAACGTCATAGCATTTGGAGTTATTAAGTAGCCACTAAACATTGTCTAGTCCTTCGCCCAGAGTTATTGTTAAAATTTGTTGTGCTAACTCAGGAGAAAACACCTCTGAGATAAGCTGTTGGTTCCATTGCTTATTTTCAGAGAAAAGGTCTTTGACTAACATCATTCGGTTTAATGCTTGGCTGGATTTGTTGTTGCAGGAAACTCTATATGGGAAAGTTGAAGGAAGCCAGGGGTCTCTGAAGATCCGAATGGACTTGTCGTCCCTCACTTTCCAGATTGTGCCTTTTTCTGTCATACTTCGTCCTTGGAGAAGACTCTACCATCCCGAGGAAGGTAATACTCCTTTATCTGCACTTAGTAGATCCCCATACCTTTAATATCTGTCCTTTAGGATTTTAGCTAGGAGAGAATTAGGTTGGGTTATGAGTCTCCAGCATTGCTTGCCCAGCAAATCTAGATTATGTGCTCGCGGGTCTTTCACACCCAGTCCTCCCTCGCTTTTTGGCCTTGTCATCTTATCTCGGCTAATCTAGACCATACGTCTTTCCTCTCCGCGTTGTTCCCACCAAAATTGAGTCAAAATACTATGAATATCCTTCAGTAAAGTATATGGGAGTCTAAAACAAGATAAGGTATAGATAGGTACTGCTTCCCCTACTGCCCGGATCAAAATCTGATGGCCTCCATTTGACAATAAACTCTTTTTCCAGCCTTGCATCTTCTTGAATACCCAGTCTTTAATGGAATTGAAGGTGGTTTTTTTTTATCTATTGATTATTGAAGGGAGCCCCAAGTACTTGTCTTGTGCTCCAATATGAATAATGTTCATCCTTGTTCCCAGTATTTCCCGAGTAGCATCAGGAGTGTTGTTACTAAAGAAAATTACTGACTTAGATAGATTAATCTTTTGTTCGCTAAAACTTTTATATGCCTCCAAAAGCTTTAGGATTCTATCACAACTTTCCTCAGAGGCCTTGCAAAATAAAATAGAGTCATCAGCAAATAACAAGTGATTAACTGTAGGGCACCTTCATGTTACCTGGATACCGTGAATTAAACCGTTTTGCTCTGCCTTGTGTAGCAGGAAGGATAAACCTTCCGCACAAAAAATAAAAAGATATGGTGATAGAAGATCTCCTTGTCGGATCCCTCTATTTAGTTTGAAAAAACCAAAAGGTTTGCCTTCCACAACAACAGAATAAGAAACTGTGGTAACTAACTTACGGATCCAGCTAATCCATCGTGTGCTAAATCCCATTTTTTCCATTATGTACCAGAGAAATTTCCATTTGACCCTATCATACGCTTTACTCATATCAAGCTTAATATCCATTTCATGCTCCAGCCCCCGTTTCTTTGTTTAAGATAGTGCATGCACTCATGGGCAATTAAAATATTATCAGAGATAAGCCGTCCCTTCAAAAAAATGCTCTGATTAGGACCTATTAACTTATTCATACAGCTTTGTAATCTATGCACCAAAATTTTAGAGATAATCTTGTACACTGTCGTAGATAAGCTGATAGGCCTAACCTGGGACATGTTGCTGGCGTCAGGAACTTTCGAAATTAGGCAAATATTTGTGTGATTAACACTTTTCAATACCCTCCCGCCTCCAAAGAAACTTTTAACGGCTCGTGTTACATCCTCCTTTGCAATGTCCCAATATAACTAAAAGAATTTTGCTGTCATTCCGTCGTCTCCTGGGGCGCTTTGAGGATGAACGCTGAAGGCAGCCCTCTTAATTTCCTGGTCTGACACTGATTTTTGTAACCTACGGTTCATGAAAGTTGTAACCTTAGGCTCAAAATTAGCAAGAAAAGGCTCTGGATCCTCCTGATTGGTAGATGAAAAAATGCTTGTAAAATATTCCTCAGCCACTATTGCAATGTCAGCTTGAGAGGATACCACTTCCTCGTTTCCTCCTACTAGTCGCCAGATTTTGTTCCCCATTGTACGCACTTTAAACTTTCTGTGAAAGAATACTGTCCCCTTCTCTAAGCCACTTGAGCCGGGACTTCTCCTTCTAATACATTTCTTCATTTAGGTATGCCTTTTCAAGCTTCGATTCAATCTCGTGGATCTCGGTTCCGCTGCATATCCCTGCTGTCCTTATTTCCTTCAGTCGGGCCTTAAGTGTCTCAATCTCCTTCTTTGAATTTGACCAATTACTTTGTTGCCATTGCACAAGCTTGTGGTGACACAATTTTAATTTATGAGCGACGATATACATCGGAGAACCTTCAATTGAAGAGGCCCAGGCTTCCTAAACAATAGTCCTTATCTCCTCCGTACTACACCATCTCTCTTGGAACTTGAATCTTTTTTTTTTTATTTTTCCATTCGAGGGTTAGTGTCCATCAGTAAAGGGGCATGATCTGAACCGTTTTCAAAAAGTTTGAGGATGGTTGGATGATAGTAAAATTGTAATAGCTTTCCGTTTACTAGTACTCTGTCCAAACGTTCCTGGATCAATTCATTCCCTGCCCTCCTATTGCTCCAAGTGTATTGTCTTCTGATCATACCTAGATCCACCAGATCATTGTCACTAATGAAGAGATTGAAGGCTGTCATAGATGATAAAGACGTGTCACTACCCCCCGCTTTTTCCTCTGGTGTAGTAATTGAATTAAAATCACCCAAGAGAGCTATTCCTCCCGAATTCTGCCCTACTATCGCCGAGATCTCTTGAAATTGGGTTGTTCTTTCTTGTTCACTGCAGCTAAGATGAACTCCAATTATACTCCATTCCTCATTGTTTGCCACATCCTTCACTATAGCTTGTATATAGAAACTGGAACTGCTGGTAACTTTAATATCGCACCCTTCTTTCCACGCCATGGCCAGGCCTCCGGCAATACCATTTGGGTTAACAATATGCCAATTACTAAAACCACCCGACCTCAACTTCACTTCCACCTTTCGAGTTTGGTTTTTGGTTTCACAAATAAAACCAACTCGGGGGAGTGGGATTGAGATATCCCTTTGAGGTTATGGATTATTAGGGGTCTCCCCAAACCCCGACAATTCCATGTAAGAATCCTCATGGTATTTGGGTGCCATTTGACGGCTAGCACCCTTCGCCTTCTCCTTATCGGCATTCCTTTCCTCCAAACATACCTTTTTCTGTTTTGTTTCATTCTCCATATCTGCTGCCCTCCTTTTGTTGCCACTTACATGCTGGTAGTTTTCCCCTCTTTGTCTAGCAATCTGTTTGATCTTCGTCTTTCTTAAGTCCTCTTTATTCGTAGCATTCTTCTTCAGCTGAACTTCCATAGGGTATGCCGTTGGATTAGCATCACCCAACAGGATCAGAGTTCCATTTTCTTCCATAGGCTGACCCTCTTTTTCTGGGATCTGATTCAGTACTACTTTATTCCTCTTGTCCAGAGAGTCCGGTACCCTTTTCCTGTGCCTCTATTATCCTTCATGCTCATACCAGCAAAGCCTTTTATTAGCCATGTACGGGGTGATTTCTTCTTTGGCTGTGCAGGTCTTAAATTAGAAGTTTTATCCCCAGACATGTCATTTCCACCCTCTGTATCCACTCTTTTGCCGACTTGATCAGCTTTAACCCACTTTCTAATGCTGTCTTGTGTGATCTGATGCGCCGTCAAGTCTGTGATCAGCTTGCTACAATGTTTTGCATCATGCCCTAGGTACGCACAATAGGTGCAGACTTTACCGAAGCGCTCATATCGAACACCAACCTCCATTACCCTTTGTTTCGGTCCAACGAGCTGCAGGCTATCTCTAGCCTTATTTTCTCCATCAAGTTGGATTTTTGCCTTCATAATTCTAGATTCTTAGCCTCTAACACTAAGGAATCCTACTTCAATAACCTCTCCAAACTTCTCACCCAATTTTTTCCCTACATCCAATATTTTGTATTCCTCCGGAAGACCCCAAAATTGAGACCATACTGAAAAGTACCAGAGTCTTTTCTCCACTACTTTCTCATCCGCATTCCATCTCTGGACGTGCAGTACATAATCTTTAAAGAACCACGGCCCTCCTCTTTCAATTCTTTTCGCATCTTGTTCTGAATCAAAAAAGAATTGAAATCTATTATTTCCTTTCTCCACCGTACGAAATCCCATTGGTCTCCCCCAAATCACCTTGAGAGTGTTGTCTATTATTCCTTGGGAAAATGGTTTATCTGCAAACAATATCCCAAGAAGACTTTTAGAACATGCCTCAGTTCCCTTAACAATTTTCTTAGCCCCTAAATGTACCAAATTCTCCGTTTCCTCCTCGTTATCTGAGCTGAATTGTTTATTGCCTCTTTCCCCTGTCTCCATCATGATCAGAGTATATGTTCCAGTTCGAGTCAACGATCAGAGATTGTGTGACTTTGAAACTGAATGGAAATAAGCAAGAGAAGAAACCCTAGAAAGGGTACTTGGAAAAAACTCTAGCAGAGTACTTGTTAAAACCCTAAAGGTTCACTCTTAATTTTGTAAATTTTAACTCTTTAAATAATAGCACAATTAAATAAAGTATTTAGTTAATTACGTAAAAGTTATTTAAAATTTAAAATGGTTATATTTGAATTATGGTTAGAATTTAAATATTTAGTTAGAATTGAAATGTTAAATTTATACTGGAATTTAAATTTTAAAAACTTAAATACTAAAGAAGTAAAGATGCAATCATATAACAATTTAAAATTTACAAACAAAATATTTTATTTAATCTGTATTTATTAATTAAAGAATTTGAATTTAAAAAATTAAAAAATACTAATAATAAAAAGATATTAATAAATTTTTAAATTAGTATTGAAATAATAAATAAGATTGAAAATTTAAATTATAAAAATTAAATTTCATTAAATATTTATTATTATTCTTATTATAGTGTTAAAAAAATGGTGAACACTCACGTGATTCAACTTCATGTGAAGTTGATAGCTAAGAGCCGTTAAATGATTTGACTAAATTTTTATCTAACGGCTTTCAGTTATCAACTTCACGTGAAGTTGACTGCACCTGAGTTTCCACCTAAAAAATTATTGGATCAAGCCCAATCTAATTTAACATACGACAACTCATTATATTATGTGTTGTCCTAGTTTCTTCTTCCTTCTCCTTCTTCCTCCTCTAGCATCATTTATTCTTCATTTCTTCTTTAAAATGCATCTTCTTCCTCTTTAAATTAAGATTCATGTTATACATATTTATCATAAAAAGAAAAAATTAATCTCATTTATTCTATTATTCTTTTTTATTTTCTTTTTTTTTTACTATACTCTTTTTTCATACTATTGCTCTCTGTTTATTATGCTCTCTTACTTCATCCATTTTGCAGGTGATGAAGCATAAATGGCATCCTCCATTTCGCGAACAACAAAGCGAAAATGGAATCCTCTTATTTTGTGGACGACGCATCAGAAATAGCTCTGACACGTATGAATCCATTTTGCGGGCACTACGTTTAAAATGATAGTAAAATTCATTTCACAAATGCTTCACGTGAATTAGCTATACATACTTTGGCAATATTTTTTCGCCGTGCATATTTATGGAATTAAAATATTTTTAATATTTATATAAATAAAAAAACCAAAATAAACCTATAAAATCGTTAAATTAATAATGAATAAAAATTTAAATAAATACACATCCAATTCTTAATGTATGGTAGGACATGAAAAAGAAAATGGCAATGAGACAAGTGATCTCAATCCGGCAAATATCATGATTTTAAGGGAAAAATTGGAGTAAATTATTCTTTTTACTCATAAAAATTTAGAATATTGTTAAATTTATCTACAAAATAATAAAATCAATTTTATATTTATAAAAAAATGAATTTTTACGCACAAAATTATTTAAATTTTAAAAGATTATTTAAAAATTTTAAATTATTTTTTAATATATTCTAATTATAATTTTTAATTTTATTTCACACTACCATTTTTTCAATCTCAAATTTTACCACCACCGCTCAACTATCACTCTTATTTCCAATTACTACCATCACTTTCATCGTTATCATCACCAACACTGCAACACCACTATCATCACCTCTTTCTTTTTTTATCACCACCGCCTTTACCAACTCTTGAATGACACGGTTCACTTCAATCTCGCATATATCTCCAACTAGCTCGAAACGATGATCAATAAAAACCCATAAAAAAGTACATTCAGATTGTTACCATAGATGGACATGATTTTTTATCTTGTTAAAATTGTGTTCATTAATATATTTTTCTCGACATGCCACCTCTTCCTCTTCCTCCATTGTTGTAACAACACTCCGTTGACTCCTCCTCCTCCATTTTTTTTCTGCCCCAAACTGAATCCTTCACCATTACAACTTCCATGGATAAGACCTTCGAGTACAGCTCCTTTTCTGACTACGACCTCAAGTCCATTGCGGGCAAGGCAATATACATTGTCGCTGCTGCCACCACCAATTTTCTATCTCCTTCCTCCAAGCGCGTGAAACCCTCAACTGCCTAGTCGTCCTCGACTCAGCCATTCGTCTTGGTTGACTCGCAATGGGATCCAATTCGTTCACACACTCATGGCGTGCGCGGAGGTAGTCCACTAGAACAACCTACCTCTTGTGAAGGCACTCATAAAGTAGATCGAGTTCTTGGCGGTATCTCAGGTTGGAGTAGCCATGCGCAAAGTAGTCACCTATTTTGCCGAAGTCCTCACTTTCCAGATCTATGGTCTAAACCCGGAAAACCTGATCCATCACTCGTAAAGGATTATTCGCGAACAACTTGTCTAATCTTGACGTCTGATGCTGGAGCTAAGACCAACTGAGACCGAGGCGGTGACAGTTCTCCATCCCGAAGATGAGGTAGAGGATGGGCTCGTTGGAGATGATTTGAGGGGGATAAGATAATGTGATGATGGTAGTGGTAAAGAGAAGGAGACAGTAATGGTGGTGGTGGTAATGGTGACGGTGGCAGTGATAATGGTAGTCGGGGATGAGAGTGGTAGTTGGGTGGTGGTGGAATTTGAAATTGGAGGGGCAGTGGTGTAGAATAAAATTAGAAGTTAGAATTATGTTATATTAAAGGAAGTTTGATAATTTTAAATAATTTTTTAGGATTTGTATAATTTTGTATGTAAAAAATCATCTTTCATGAGCATAAAGTTAATTTTATTTTTTTGTGGATAAATTTATCAGCGTTCTAAATTTTTTGTGGATAGAAATATTAATTTTTTTTATCAATAATGATTAGAATTTAATTTTGATGCGCTGCCAGTAAAGTAGTTTTATATGTGCATCCAATTATGCGATGTCACATCCATAGTTGTAAAAATCAGATCGGATCGGTCGGTTTGACAAAAAAACCGATAAACCGGACCCTGCACCGGTCCGGTCCGAGGTTAGGACCATTCAAGGTAGAGAACCGGAACAAACCGGCCAAATTCGGTAAAAACCAGACCAAACCGAACCGGTTGGTCCCAACTGAAGGCGAAGCTAAAGCTCCAGCGTGCCAAGTGTCAAAGCTGTGTGGTTTTTGGAAAATTTTCCAAAATAGCTCACACAATTTTGATGCGCTGTCAGTAAAGTAGTTTTATATGTGCATCCAATTATGCGATGTCACATCCATAGTTGTAAAAACCGGTAAATCGGACCCTGCACCGGTCCGGTCCGAGGTTAGGACCGTTCAAGGCAGAAAATCAGAACGAACCGATCAAATTCGGTGAAAACCAGACCGAACCGAACCGGTTGGTCCCAACTGAAGGCGAAGCTAAAGCTTAGCTCACACAGGGTTCGAACTGCTCACTCCAGGGTTGCAAGAAGGACAATCTGACCACCAAGCTACATTGCTTTTGATTAATACATATCCAAATTATAATACATATAGTAATTTTCTATTTACTTATATTCAATTAATTTTAATTTTAAAGTCATTAATTTTTAAATCAATTATATTTTATTTAACTATAAATTTTATTAATATATATATATATATTATATTAAAAAGATAAAAAAAATTATTAATCATAATTTATTTTTTCTTTTCATGATTATATGATATCTATTAATATTATTTTTTCAATAAATACTTGTAGTATATAATAATAGGTAAAGACTCACATGCAGTTGTCTTTATATGAAGTTGATAGTTGAAAATCGTTAGATGATATTTAGTTAAACTTGTCAAATTATCTAACTGTTTTTAAATATCAACTTCACATAAAAATTAACTGTATGTAAGTTTTTACTTATAATAATATAATAATACAATAAATATAAATTAATTAATAAAATATTAAAATTTGAAAATAATAATTATTTTTATAAAAATAAAATAAAAATACTTATAATAAAAAAAATTAAATTTTACATAATTATTTAATTATAGCGGGTTAACCAGTTCGACCAGTGACCCACCGGTTGAACCAGTAACCCAGTGACCTAGTAACTTCACCGGTTCGATCACCGGTTCGGTTCTGACAACTATGGTCACATCAATAAAAATAACTACTTTTACATTAATCACGTGAGTAGTCATTCAAAATAACGAACATGATTACACGACTGTGTAAAACACTTTACATTATTAATAATGTATCAAAATTAAACTCTAATTATTAATCAATATTTATCTTTTTTTTTATCAAATTCTTAACTTTTTTTCTCATCTACTATTATATTGATTTATCATATTTTTTTAAAAATAAATACTTTTAAAATTAAAAAATCAAATACAAAATAATTTTTACTGAATCTATTTTTTTAAAATAGAACTTAATTAAACTGTTCAGTCAAACTGTCTCTAAATTGAGAGAGTACATGAGAGTACGTGAAATGGAGAGTGAGGAGAGCGGGGGAGAGTCTTCGAGGGTGGCACATAGCGAGGCAGCCGGCCATGTCGGCGGAAGCAATAAGGGGGAGAGCGGAGGGGGCATGCATGGATTAAAGGAGATGGTAACAAGACTCAAAGTCAGCGGATATCGTTCAGAGATAAAGTTGTTGGTGCCTCAGCAAGGAGAGCTTTAGAGGTTGCTGATTCTCTTGATGGGGATAAGATGGCTACCGTAGTTGGTAAGCAAGGTGATTCGGAGATACCAACTGTGACGTTCACTGAGGAAGCAAGAGAGATATTGGCAGAGCCCTACAAAGATGCCATCATGATCAAAGTTCTTGAAAAAAATTTTTGCTATACAGCGATCACGCATAGGCTTAAAGGCGTCTGGAGAACCAAAGGAGGATATGAGGTACTAAATGTCGATTTTGGCTATTTCTTAGTCAAATTTGATCTCTTGGAGGATAGAGAGAAAGTTCTCCTTGGAGGACCGTGGATGATTACTGGAAGCTATGTTGCGGTTAAACCTTGGAGTTCTTCATTCAGACCTTGTGAAAACACTTTTGGGTCTACCATGGTTTGGATAAGAATCACAGGTTTAAACATTAACTATTATCAAGAGAGAGCCATGAAAATGATTGTGTCAGCTGTTGGCAAACCGATCCACATCGACTTAGCCACCAAGTCTGCAGAGAGGGGAAAGTATGCAAGAGCATGTGTGCAAATTAACTTGGGACTTCCAGTTATAAAAAAAATTCAAGTTGTGGTCATATGTATGACATAGAATATGAGCACTTGAATTTAATTTGTGAAAAATGTAGCTGCTTTGGGCATGTCACAAGAGAACGTGTGAAAGAGAACAACAATAGCATTGGGAAGGAAAGCACGGTGAAGAAGAAAAATTTGCCGTCACTTTTTCCTGTAGATAACAACGAGAAAACGGTGGAAGGTAGTCAAATCCCAGTAAAAAATCAAAATTTATCTTTTGAATTTGGAATTAATGCCAAATCAATTCCAATTATGGAGAAGCATGGTGCAGCAGATCTTGTGCATGATAATTTGCAAGACTCATGTATGGAAAGGGATACTCGTGCAAAAGAGGGTGAATGGATTACAGTTAGTAGAAAAGGCAAGGAAAAAGTGGGTAAAGGCCACAATGTGGTGCCAAAAAAGCCAATGTAGCAATATGCTCTAATTTGGTGAGTAAGAAATTTTCTTTTGGGTTTAATAACATGCATGCTGGATCCTCATCAAATGCAAAGGTGGGGCCTAAGGAAAAGAAAGATCCTCCATCCACGCTTGACTCTTTGGGAACAACTCAGGTGGCTTTCAAGAATCAGAGTACTCCCTTTTTTAAAGCAGGGCACAAAAGACAGCGTCCTATTTCGCTTCAAAACTCACCTACTAAAGCATTGTCAATGGATTCTCGAGTACAAAAAGAGCTTGATAAAGTTAGTGCAACAACAAACTTGGAGACCCAACCTCAACAGAAGAATGATGGTTCTGCGGTGCAAGTCCACAAAGAGACACTTGGAGACAGGGGTCCATCAACGTGAGGTAGAATGATTAAACATTCTAATTATTTAATTTATTTTTTATGGATTGTGACCATTTAAATATTATTAGTTGGAATGTTAGGGGGCGTCAAATAAGATGTCTCGGGTGCACTGTAAGGAGTTGGTACGAAAATTTCAACCAACTTTTTTTATTTTGGTGGAAACTCATATTGGGTTTGAAACTATGAAAGAATTTTGGGAGAGATTAGGCTATTATCCTGTAGGGATTGTAGATGCTGTTGGACACAAGGGAGGAATTTGGTTCCTCTCTGCTAATTTAAATTTTTCTTGTAAAATTCTTTGGGCTATGAATCAATGTGTAAATTTGAAAATTGATGGTGGTGGGTGAAGATGGATCTGCAGTGCGGTTTATGGCAGCCCTCAAGCCACTAATAGAGTAGAATTATGGAGTTATCTGCTTGATATTGGTTTGTGCATTCAGGACCCGTGGGTGGTGATTGGGGATTTTAATGATATTTTGAGTGTTCATGAGGTGAAGGGGGGTAATTTCTATTCAAATTGCAGTAGTATCTTTGCAAGTACTCTAGATTCTTGTGGTCTTTTTGATCTAACAACCTCTGGAAGATGGTTTACTTGGTTCCGTAAAATTCAAGGAAACAAAGAAATTGCAAAGAGATTGGATAGAGCTTGCTGTACTACAGAATGTCGCCTTCTTTTTCCAGAAGCTTTTGTTGAAGTTCTCAGTCGTTTCCACTCTGATCATTGTCCCCTACTTATCCGATGTCAAGGAGTTCCTATCAAGAAAAGAAACCGGCCTTTTAGATTCCAAGCGGCATGGGCAACGCATCCTGATTACAAGGCCATTGTTTAGAAATCTTGGGATAGTACAGACTTTGGCATCCATAGAAAGTTGCTGGGGTCCAAGAAGCTTTGTTGGAATTCAACTCTACGGTCTTCGGCAATATTTTTATTAAAAAGAGGGAATTGGAGGGTTATTTGAATCGTATTCAATGGAAAATGGAAGCTGACGATGATCCGATTCTAAAGCACAAAGAGGAAGAATTGAGAGCTGAGTATAATATAGTTTTGGCCCAGGAAGAATTGCTTTGGTACCAGAAGTCAAGGGATCAATGGGTTCGGTATGGTGATAGAAATACTAGCTTTTTCCATATGCAAACCATCCTTAGAAGAAAATCTAACAAGGTTCATGGGTTGCTAGTCAGTGATGGGTCTTGGTCTGATGATCCGGAAGTTTTGCAAAGGGAGGTTGTTCATTTCTTCAAAAATATTTTTTGTTCTACTGAGCCTGTTGAGGTTAATTGCATGGGAGAAATTCCTATGCCATCTCTTAGCCAGGATGCTTGTGATAATTTGTCTAAACCAGTAACAATGTTGGAGGTTAAAGAAGCTCTGGATAATATGAGCTCGTTCAAAGCTCCTGGGCCGGATGGTTTTCAAGTTTTTTTCTTCAAGGAATATTGGGATGTGGTGGGTCATGAGGTATGGCGTACTGTTCAGAAAGCATTCTTAGGGGAGACGTTAAGCCATTCTTTGTTGGAAACTTTGATTGTTCTTATCCCTAAGTGCGACCCTCCAACTAGATTGAAGGATTTTCGGCCAATAAGCCTTTGTAATAAAATTTATAAGCTAGTGACTAAAGTGCTGGTTAATAGATTACGACTATTTTTGGATGAGATTGTTAGCCCAACTCAGGGAGGGTTTATTCATGGTAGAGGAGCACCTGATAATATTATTGTCGCCCAAGAAGTTCTTCACTTTCTTAAGCGGACAAAGTCTAGAAAAGGAGCTATGGCTTTTAAGATAGATTTAGAAAAGGCTTATGATAGAATTGATTGGAATTTTCTTGAGCACACTCTTGAGTCTTTTGGCTTTCCTTCTCTAATTATTCGGCTTGTAATGAATTGTGTTCAGGCCTTAAATCTTTCCATCCTTTGGAATGGGAATAGATTGGACAGCTTCCAACCTCGCAGAGGGCTCAGGCAAGGAGATCCAATTTCTCCGTATTTATTTGTTTTGTGCATGGAGAGATTGGCGTGCTTCATTTTCAAACAAGTTGACGAGGGTATTTGGGATGGTGTGGCTGTTTCTAGAGGGGGACCTAGAGTTTCTCACTTGATGTTTGCAGATGACCTCCTCCTTTTTTGTAAAGCGAAGAAAAGTCAAGTTCAGAATGTTGTGCACACCTTGGAGTTGTTCTGTAAAGCTTCAGGTATGAAGGTTAACATTGAAAAATCTAAAGCTATTTGTTCTAGAAATATCTCTAATAGAAGGAAGGAAATGTTGTCTGGTGTTTCTCATATTCCTTTTACTAGTGACCTAAGCAAATACTTGGGGGTGAACCTTAATCATCCTCGAGCTGCTAGATCTATTTTTTCGGACTCTTTAGAGAAGATCAAGAATAGGCTGGCTAGTTGGAAAGGTCGGCTCCTTAACAGAGCAGGCATGCTTTGCTTAATTAAATATGTTGCTTCTTCTCTTCCTATTTATCAGATGCAAGTGACTCTTTTTCCTACTTCGGTTTGTCAAAAGATTGATTCTGTGCTTAGACAATTCTTGTGGAAGGGAAAGGTGGGGGAGCGTTGCTTAAATTTGGTCAAGTGGAGCAAAGTTGTCACTCCAAGAAAATATGGAGGCTTGGGAATTAGAGATACTCAATGCGTAAATTTTGCTTTACTCGAAAAGCTTGTTTGGCAATTATTGCATAATAAAGATAAGCTTTGGGTAAGAATTATGTTGGCAAAATATTTATCTGGGAGTTCTTGCTTTTCACCCAAATTTTCTAATAATGTTTCAAGCACTTGGCGAGCGATTTATAAGACAATAGAAAAGCTTCATGATGGTTTTGATTGGTGTACAGGCAGGATGTCTCAATTCTTTTGGTATCATGCTTGGCGACCATGTGGAATGCTAGCTCCTTTGGTTCCTTTTGTGCACATTTCTGATTCTCACTTGAAGTTAGAAGATGTCTGGCACCTTGGGCATTGGCGGTGGGATATTCTTTGCACAATGATTCCGGAAGAAGTTAAACTTGATTTGATGCTCTTTGATCCTATCAAGCAGGCAGGAGATAAAACAGGTTGGTTTTGGACAAACTCAAATACTCTCACCTACTCGACTAAAAGCGGGTATGAATGGCTATTGAAGAAGAAATTTGGCTGGAATGATAATGAAAATTGGCTTTGGCTTTGGCGCTTGAGAATACCGGAGAAGATAAAGTGTCTGCTCTGACTTTGCCTCAACAACGGAGTTCCCACAGCTAGTTACCGGTTTCAAAGAGGTATTTTTACTTCTGATTTTTGTCAGAGATGTTATCTTGCTCTAGAGGATATTAACCATTGCTTTAGGACTTGCCAAAAAGCTCGTCAGATTTGGATTAGCTTAAATTTGGGAATGACCGCTGAGGACTCTAATTTGGATTCTGTGTCTTGGATTCGTTCTAACCTCAACAAAAATGAGTTTCTCTTTGCAGCGGCCTTTTGGTGGATTTGGAGGGATAGGAACAATGACATCTTCCACCAAGATGATCCATGGAGTAAGGAGAAAATTGTTCACTTAGTTAAACATGCTGCTCGAGATTTCTCTAATGTTGTTATCAACCAAAAACATATTATTCCTTTTTCTTTGAAATATAACTGGGAACCACCTCCAATGAATGTCTGTAGAGTGAACTGCGATGCAAGCGTTTTTGAAAATGAGCAATTAGCTGGCTTTGGATGTATTATTAGAGACAGCATGGGAATTTGGATAAAAGGTTGTTCTGCCAGTATACCTCTTTCTAGTGTTCTCTGTTGTGAGTTTCATGCTATTTGGAGAGGGCTTGTTATGGCTTGGGATTGCGAGTGCAAAGAGGTCATATGTGAAACTGATAATCTTGATGCGTTTCTTCTTGTTTCGCGAGGCACAACTAGCATGATTAGGAATTACTCTGATCTGCTTGACAAAATCAAAGAGATGCTCCAACGCAATTGGACAGCTACTTTAGTGCTCATCCAGCGAACAGCAAACGGAGCGGTTGATTTAATGGCTAAGACTGCTGTTTTAAACAAGCAGGTGTATCTAAAGTGGTTACTGCCTCCTAATAATTTAGACATTATTATTAGAGAAGAGTACTACTCTTTTTCTTAGATTTTTTTTCTTTGTGTTATGTTCGGTCACCCAAAAAAAAAAAAAAAGCTGTCTCTAAATTTGTTATCAATTGAAGAGCAAGGTAATAAAAGGGAAATTTTTAAGTTGATTGAAAAGTTAGTGCAAAATCGTAATTAGCAAAAGTGCAAAACTGTAAAACCGAATATAAACATGGATTTTGGAGTGGGGCCAGCAAACAAAGTTTCTGGCTCAATCTTCTTCTCCGTGGCTCTCCGGCACCCTCAAACTCCAACAGCGGAATCGCGACCGAAGGGGAAGCTTAAATCCCAAACTCGTCCAATTCCGCGAGTTAACTCGCGATTCTCACTGCTTTCTGGTTGATGACAAGAACAATCACGTGATACTTCACTTTACAAATTGCAATATCCTCTGCAATTCGATTCCAAGGTTCCAGAAATAAAGAAAAAACACATCGTTATTATGGCTTCTTACACCAAACCCGACGACGATCAGGTTCATAATCTTCTCTTAAAAGTTCTTTGTTTTCTTCACTCATTTTCAGCTTTTTTCACTTTACCTACTCCCAATTTTGCATATCTTCCATGCCTCAACACCGGCCACTTGAAATGTGGGCTTTCAATTAGTTTTATTAGTTTTTAACTCACTCACACACCATTTCGAGACAACAGTTACACAATCTGAGGTGTGAAGCTTCACATAGGTACTGGTGCTAACTTGAATAGGTCTTGTTCTGCATAGTTATTAATTGCTTTGTTGTTTCTGTTATTTTGTGTCAAAGTGTGATACTTTACTGATTAATTCTCATTTTTGGGATGTTTCAACTATTGTTCTTAATATTTTCCTTTCATTATTTTTTTCTTTTTCAAAATGTTAGTTTGTCTCTTAATACTTCATTTTAATTTGACAGGTTTTGGTAGAGCAAAAGTCGTCTACAAGGGTTATCATACTGAACAGGACAAGACAATTGAATGCCCTCTCTTTTTATATGGTACAGTAATCCACTATGATGTTGCACAATGCATTATCATCTGAAATTAAACACTTATTTATAGGGCAATTAACTTGCTGAATGCTTTTTCTGATAAATTGTTTTCGCTTGAATGTTACTAGAAACACTTGAACCTTTGAGCTGAGCTTTCTTTTTAAAATTATCTTCTTTGATTGTTAAATTTTTGTATAGACTTGTAAGTCATAATGTTTTCTAATTGTTTCCTTGCATTTTCTGTTATCTTCATGAGGTTGGCTTGTCATGAAATACAAGTATACTTCCCAAGAAAACATATTAGGAAACTGAAAATCGTTTCTGACTTGTGACTTCTTCCATAAACATCTATCTGAATTCTTTGGAAAAACTTTTGTTTGTATATTTGAAAGTTATGTAGTTCTGCTTACATTTCATTGTTCTTATTTTTGTCTGTTTATTTTTCTGTCTTCTTCGTGCAGGTATCTCGGCTACTGGAAATTTTTTTAGAAGATGAGGGAAATCCTGATATTAAGTTGGTTATCATGAAGGTAATTTGAATTTCTTTTCTAATGAGCTCATTTAAAAATACAAATATGAATGGAATAATGATGAATACACTACTGAATCTGTTCATAAGAGAAGCTACTTATACTTTTCAAATAATATATGTAAATGTGTGTTCCAAATTTACAATTAGAGAGAAGAGTCATGGATGAAAATATAGTCATAGTTGAATATGTATCATGATCTTCTCATTGTCTAAGAATTTGGCATGTCTTGTGGATACTTGCATCAGGGAAATGGCAGAGCATTCTGTGCTGGTGGTGATGTTTCAGCTGTTGTTCGTGATGTGAAAGGAGGTATGTTCTCTTCTTATTTTCTAATTGTTACTGATAAAGGAGGAATTTTATTAGAGAAAGTATGATATAGGAAGCTGATTAGATATGAAAACTATTCACTGTATTGAATCATTGAATATTTGCATTTGTTCAATAGAGAGAGAGTATTCAATCAATTTGTTTTGCATGTGTTTAAAATATAGGGTCCAATTTCATTGCAAAACTAATAGTATTCATATTGCAATTATGAAATAGGTGACTGGAGGTTGGGTGCAAAATTTTTTGAGAATGAATTTAAACTGAATTACTTGATGGCAACATATAGTAAGCCACAGGTAAGTTTTTCTTATTTAGCAACATTTTACTTTCATTAATCTAACATACGTACCATTAAATTACATTTTTTGTTTTGGGAAAAAAAACTTTTGAAGGTTTCAATTCTTAATGGAATTGTCATGGGAGGTGGTGCTGGTGCTTCTATACATGGTAGATTTCGTGTAGCTACCGAGAAAACAGTAAGTTTCAAATAAGCTATTAAATACTGAATATGTGGTTTCAAATTCTAGTTGAGCTGTTAATTTGATTGGTATGATGAATCTTATCCTATCTTTCCAGGGTATGTTAAATGACAAGTATGTTATGATAAACTAAAAACTTTGGAATATTTTATATTTTGAATGTGATCAACCATCTTTTCCAAAAATTTAAGCTATGAGGTAGTTTATGACTAATTTGTATCCCAAAATTCCCCTTCATGCAATAGTCCTCGAGTCTGAATGGTGGACAATGCACATATCCGTTCAGCCATATGTTGAATTTAAAATTCGTATAGGAAAATGAGAGGAAAAAGGGTTGAACTTTGGACTATGTTAGCAATCGTAATGTATACGGTGATGGGGATTTGGGTAATAAGGTTAACTATCCCTTGTAATCTTGCTACTGATAAATTGGGAAGGCTGTTGAATTTAAAATTCGTATAGGAAAATGAGAGGAAAAAGGGTTGAACTTTGGACTATGTTAGCAATCGTAATGTATACGGTGATGGGGATTTGGGTAATAAGGTTAACTATCCCTTGTAATCTTGCTACTGATAAATTGGGAAGGCCTATTAGTGCGGTGTATAATAGGAAAAGTAGGAAGGCTGGGAGGGTGAGAGGAGGGGCGTGTGACCCACGAGGGACTAATAACTAAATCTGCTGGCTGGCAGGTTAATGGGAAGAGGTGAGGATTTATTATTTCTATTAGGATGAGGGAAAATATGGGTGGGTGCCTGGGTGGTTGATGTGGGGGCATCCAAAAAGAGAGAATTTGGAATAGAATTAGGAGGGCTGGGTCTCTCCAGCATCTAGTGTTACCTCACTGTTCAATTTCAAAGCTCAAATTGGGACTCATCCATACCCCACTTGTATTCTGCAATATTCAGGTCAGGAAGGCATTCGAGGGTTTAATAAACTCCTCAAAACCTTATATTGCCTCTCATTTTATCACCCAAATCGAGTGATTTTTTAATGAGATTTTGATATCATTTATGTTGAAATGTCTGATATCATTGCTCAGTATCATTAGGAATATTTGTGGATATTTTAGTTTCATCATTTCTTTAGTATTTCCTCTTCTCTCTAATATGAATTTTTGTTTTAACTTCATGATGGACTTATATTGGTGGACTATTTGCAGGTTTTTGCAATGCCAGAAACAGAGTTGGGTCTATTTCCAGATGTAGGTTCCTCATATTTCTTGTCTAGACTGCCTGGATTTTTCGGTATGCATGTTACACCTTATATCCTCTATCAATTCAATTGGTTCTTACTATATTTTATTTATATTTACTTATTTTTAATCTTTTGATTGTTTGACACTTATGAATTCTGCTGCATACGTCGGTGACACTTTTTATCAGCCAATTAATATCAAATTTTTTTTATTGTCCAGTTAATGTCATCAATGCTTAGAGTTACCTTCTCTTTTGTGATAATGAGCATGAATCCATATTTATGGGTTTAACTGCCATCATCCTTTTTTTTTTTACTTTCTCTCTCTTATTTTCCACTTCTTATTTCCTTTTATGTTTTTGCATTATAAAGATCAAGAGGTGGTGGTAAACTCATAGATAAGGTTCATGTGTCATTACTCTTTCTTTTGTTGGTGGTATGGGGAGAGAGAGAGGAGGCTGGAATTGTTAATGCTTTCAGCATTCTTTATGACTAACAGAGAAATTGTAATAACATTGCATTTCCTTTTTTCCTTTCTATTGAAAACGATTTGCAGGAGAATATGTTGGTCTCATAGGTGCTAGGTTGGATGGCGCAGAAATGCTTACTTGTGGTCTTGCAACACATTTTGTCCCTTCATCAGTATGCTATTTTTCACTGTAATTTTGTGCTCATTCTGATGATCTGTGCATTTGTTAACTAGATATCTAACCTTAAGTTATAAGAATGTTAATCTGCTGAAAATTTAGTGTAGCTTTGAAATAAAATGGTTATACAAAATGGTTTCACACCCATGGGATGTTAACCTTAGGAAGTTAGAGTTGCTTGTCATTTGTTTCTTAGAGTCAGAACATTCTCTATTACCTAATAGTATATTTATATCAAGGTATGTAAAATTGGACTGGGAATAGTGACTTGGGAATAATATAAGCAATACTCATAAAAGAGGGGCTTTTTTCCCCCAGTATTCAGGACTCTTATTCATGGTATAATATTCTTGGGGATATAATTCCTATGTATAGTATTATGTACCTTCAAACAAATACTTGAGCAGTGTGTGTTTCTGCTAAGCAACATGGCTACAATACAACACCAAGGAAAACCTTCTTTATATATGGAGGATGAAGTGTTTAAATTAAGTTTCTATCAGCTATTGTAACCAATAAGAGAGAGTAATTTGCAAATCCTATTCTTGCTATTAAAGACACCTTTTAAATGCTTTTGATGCATAGGAGTTTGCTTATCAATCCATTGCTTTGTGTTCAATTTTAAATTTGATAAGCCATTTTATGGTTTTGTATAACTCATCCGTGGTAGAATCCTTGTTAAAAATTTGTTCCTAAAACTTATCCAAGCTAGCTACTGGAAGATTTATTTTAAACAAAGCAAATCTTACATTATTGTGATGTCATGTCTATAAATAGTTCTTTCTTTGCTGATTTAATACTATGGTTTCTGACTTTTCCTGATTTGTTGCTTTTTATAATCAATGAACAGAAATTGCCATTACTGGAAGAATCATTGTACAAGGTAGAAAGCAATGACGCAACTGCAGTGTCTGCAATAATTGATAAGTACTCAGAGCAACCTTCCCTGAAAGAGGACAGTGTTTACCACAGGTCTGTATGTAATATCCATTCGAGAATGAATTAATTTTATTTGAAATAGAAAGTGATAGAAATAGAAGAATGGAAATGTCACGGTTGATACCTATTCACCCAGTGATTTCAGTAAAATATATTCCTCAATATTTCACTCAAACCAAAAACCAAGTCAGGTATACATCCAATACCAATATGTAGTAATTACAAGATTGATAAGGAAGTTCAAGAAACTGTAGAGAAGATGTGAACTAACAGGAGATAGGATTGAAGTTGAAGAAGGGTATCTTCAGGAACAAAACTGATTTATACTACATTACTACTCTTGAGTCATGAGCAAGTTGTCTGCAAAATTAACAAAAGCGATGTATCAAGCTAGGAATGGGGAAGAGAAATAGAATTCCAGAGATGGAAGACTAACGAGAGGCATACTAATTTCTTGAAGCCACTATAGCCTTATTCTTCCGTTTTGGTCACCACAAAGTCTCTGAGCTTGGAGTTGGTTATTTTGGCTGTGACCCTTGCCCGTTTCTACTACTTGTGGATCCGCAGCCACATGTTCCTCAGTATTTTGCTGGTTGTTTCCCATATTGCCCTTTTGTATCATAAGAGGAAACAACCTTGAGAAAAGATAACCAAGAAAGGAAAATGATAAATACTGACACTATAGGAGAGTTTGCTGAACTCCTTAGAGAAAACATGAAATTGATTCTATTGCAAGAAATTGCGGTGAAGTGCATATGTGGGAATTCCTTTCAGTTGGAATATATAATTATATGTTAAAATGTTAAAGAGTATTTTTTATGATATATTTGGTATGTTTTATTTTATTTTTCATGACGTTTGTAATTTATTCTCTGCTTACAAGCAGCAGAGATTTGAACATTCAACATCTTACAACCTACCCTCCCAATATATAAGTGGGAATCTTTTCTATATATTAATCAAGGCAATGTGAAGGATTTAACCGTTGGATTGATAAACAAAAAATATTTCTAACTTTAATTTTGTTAATCCAATAATAAAAACCACTTATCCGACCCCCCCCCCCCCACCCCAAAACACACACACATAGAGCTCACTCTATTTGCTGAATATGCTAAATAAGGTTTGCCTTATAAAATACATCTATTAGTATGGTGCTTATGTCTTTTCTTTATTGTTATTTATTGATAAAGCATTTCAGTGTTTCTCATCTATCCATGCTTAATGCTTATTATGGTCACTTCATGGCAGGATGGATGCCATCAATAGGTGTTTCTCTAGAAAAACAGTTGAAGAAATATTATATTATCTTGTAAGTCATGTTTTTAGTTATGCTGTTAAAAATACTTGTTTGATAAATAACTTTCAGCATTATCAAGAAAAAACTTTCTTGATTAGCAACAATAATTTTGTCTTTTTTTTTTTTATAGGAGATGGAAGCTATGAATAATAAGGCTGATAATTGGGCTTCTGCCACTATTCAAACCTTGAAGAAAGCTTCTCCAACAAGCCTGAAAGTATTTCTTAAATTGGTATATCTCCAGAAAGCATTAAATACTTCTATTTTATGTCATCTAAAGAAGCTCAATATGTCACATAAGATGCTTACATAAAGTCACAAGAGTAAGAGCTCCGTCTAACCTTTGGGGGGGATGAAAAAAAGAATATTTGCCTGATTAGAGAACAACACATATCAAGATATCTCTTTCCATTGTTATCTTCTGATGTTATATTCATTTTTATTTTAACAGCTGCTTCTTTGTATTTCTGTTGGCCTTTTCAGATTAGAAAAGCCAGACTCCAAGGTGTTGGTCAATGCCTTGTTACCGACTATAGAGTTGTATGTCATGTTCTGCAAGGACGCTACAGCAAAGATTTCTTTGAGGTTTTGTGTTGATTCCTATACATTTTTCTATTTTGAGCTTTAGTTATTGTTTTCCCATGCATTACTCAATAGTTGTTATGCTTGGTGCAGGGTTGCAGAGCTATACTAATAGATAAAGACAGAAAGCCAAAGGTGAGTAACCTTGTTGATTTCTTATCACATTTTCCGATATATTAATAAGTAATAACTTTCTTCATGTCTGGATAAGTTGCACAAAAAATGATATGTGCACACAAAAAAATCTGTCACCAAATCAGCCACAATTTATTTGTATATAAATATATGTATTGTTTAACTCATTTTTAATGTGCATTTTGTATTTCAACATGTATTCTACACGAGTAACTAATTTGGTAGCTGATCTTCTGTCTTCACATAGCATGCTTAAAATTGCACTAATTTCTCCTAAAGGTGACAATGCATACAACACCTTTTGATTTGTAATGTCTACAATGGCCATTGGCCTCCATTAGTCTATGAAAATTATCTTTGGCACACAAATATGGAGATGGTGAGACGGTAGAGATGGAGACAGAAGTGTGAAATTCAGAATATATGACTATATCTATCTCACCTACCAAACAAGTTATCGTACTTGCTGTCTCTGTATTTGTCATAGAGAGATATTAAAACACTATTTAGTTTCAACAAAAGGTAAGCCAAAGTTAGTATCAGATTTTATTTTATGAAAATACATAGGTACCCAGTACCACATAATTTATGAATACAGAAGTAATATCATCTAACTTTAGAGGAGGCAAATGTAATTGACCTTTGAAATGGTGATTCTTTGTTCTTGTTGTTGATGACAATGGTGCTTTTCAGTGGGAGCCTTCAAGATTGGAGCTTGTAAGTGATAGTGATGTTGACTGTTACTTCTCGAAGCTTGACGACGAAGGATGGAAGGATTTGGAGCTTCCCGAGAGGCTCAACAATTTGCCTCCATATGTTATTTCAAAGCTTTAAGACGATCCTATCTCATTAGTCATTACAATGTTCAATGGATTCTTGAATGTTTATTTTGGCGATTTATATGGATTGGCATGGTATAAGTATTAGGCTTGTAAATGATGTTTGATTAAGAATAAATGATGTAGGACTTCCAAATTTGTGTAGTTTTATCACTATATTTCTTCTCCAAATATATTTGGTGTTAAATTTGTTATAGATTGAAGATAAAATGTTTAGCTTATATTTAAATGATATGAGAGTAGCAAGTTTGAGTTATCTAAGTTTGGATTCAGTTTGACTCGCTTCTTCTAGCTTTAGCTAAAAGTATTTAATTATCAATTATCCCTCACTTTAATTAAGCAATTAGAAGTATGTATAATATATCTTTTTTAATCTACAAAAAGTTATATTAGTTGCAACCAAAATTAACGATCTAGACAGAAGTAAATATTTATTTAGAAAAATTAGTGTTTGAATTTTATTTAAGATATATGCACTAATATGTGATAATTTTTAAATCGAATCATGTTTATATATATAAGGAATTAGAAACAAATTAAATTAGATTGATTTTGAGGGATATAAGAACAAATGAATTGAGAATAGATGGTATTAATTTGGTCTCTTATGGAATTCAAATTAAATGGTGAAAGTCATAAAGGGGGAGAGATAAAAGGAAGAGTGGGAGTGGAGGATGACATTGTATACATTCTACAAGATCATGTCATTTATATATATTTGTGTTATTTTGTCATATATGTTTGTTAGCACCTCAAAAATGTCTTAACACTGGTTAACTAAATAAAAAAGTGTTAACTTGTGTAATGTATTTTGAATTCATTAACAACTTAAAAAAATTTATCTTTTATTCAATTTTTTTTATTTATAATGTCTTCAAAAAGTATTTTAAAAACACATTAGCAAGATTTTTTTACTGGGATATATTAGAGCAATTCCAATGGTAAAAGAATTTAGAGCCTCATTTACTGTGTGTCAGTAAAAAATGAGTACTTACCATTGAAGTAAACCAAAAATGAGTTTCTTCATGAGTTTCAAAGCAATAGAAGTCCTGCTAAGAGGGATTCCCTTTCTTTCAAAGAAATGATATTTTATTAATAAAATTAATACTTTATATACATAATACATATGTGAGCTGACCGTTAATGTATTAACATTATATATATTATACTTTACATATATAATTAATTATTATAATTATTAATAAATTAAATATGATTTAATTATTTTATATAATTATAATAATTAATTAATTAAATGATTAAATTTTTATTTAATTAATGATTTATATTATTATATTTAGTTAACCGTTGCAAAACTAATCGTTGCAAAATTAGCCGTTGGAAACTAGTCATTACTATGTTATCGTTATTATTAATAAATTAATATTTTGTTACTCTATATATACCACTTAGATACACTTCTATTCTCACATTTTCTACTACTCTTCTTCATCTTCTTCCAAGTTTACAAAATCAAAGTTCTGCTAATATTATTTTTTGTTCGAAAAAATGGATCCAAACCAACTCAACTCTTTCTTCAATTACTTACAAAACTTTTCTCAAATTCCAAATACCCAACAATCTCAAACCTCAAACTCTCAAGTCCCAAATCAAAACTTCACACTATCGAATATATTTCAAAATCCAAATCACAAAATCTTTCTAATTTCAATTTTCAAGCTCCTTATAATAATCAATTTCCCATATTCCAACCGCAAAATCAAAATTCACAAACACCACTTATGCAGGAAATTTTGCTCAAGATTTAGAGTATGATGATGTCGAAAATGGCTTATCACAACCTAAGAAGATTTTGCACCATACCATCAATTTCTCCAAAGAAATGCCCAACTTCAAAAAAGGCAGCAGCATAGACAATTGAAAGAGGACTTGATTGAACACATATGACAATTTCACAATGTTTGTTGTCACTTGTCAACTATAGAACTTAATTATGTTTTTCTTTGTATTAAGTAATTTTACAAATTAGTGTAATCCCGAATTATATATTGCGTATTATTGTTATATATGAATTTATTTAATATTAATATCTTTTAATAGTGAATTATTTTTAAATTTATAAATTTAAATTACATTATTGAAAAAAAATAATTACATTAATTTCAAGTATTTTAATTAATTAATTAAATGAGACAATAACATGGACTAAAGTTATCTCCTAATGAAGAAGAGAGAGATGTTTTGAGTTCCTATTTACTGTTTATGATGCAAAAATTGATGTGGAATTATTTTTTATGACAAGTACATCATAAATAAGAACTAGGATGAATTTTTTGCTGGAAATGATCTTATATCGTAGTAATTATTAGAATAAACATAATAATGATGAGATAATTAATTACATATGTTGTTGGATTTCCCATTTGACTGAACCAACCTTTAGTATATGCGGAAATGATTCGTAGGATAACTTGTAGATTCGGATCTCAAAGAAGACATAACTTGTGGGAATCGTTAAATAATAAAAAAAAAAACACTAAAATGAGCTTTCCATCGTTTGGAGATTCGTGTGTTTCAAGTAAAGAAACAAAATAAAATAAAAGCTTTTTGTATATACCTATGTGAAGTAAGATAGAGTCAAACAATTAGAAATAAGACACCCATCCTATCTATCAATCATTTGCTTAACAACCTCTTCTAGTTGTCATATTCAACTTTCAAGCTTTAATATATAATTCCCACCCTGATTTATTTTATAAATTGATCTAATTATATGATGGATTTTGGAGTATCTCAATTTAATAATTAGATTGGTAAAAGATCATACAAGTTTATTTAATAGTATGTTTTTTTTGGGTCAAGCAAGTTTATTTAATAGTATGTTAAAACTGCGGATGCTTGAACTGTCTCAATTTTTTTACGGACAAGATTTTTTGGGTTACAAGTTCATATAAGTTGGTCGAAATTTAACAAAAATAACCCTTATATTAACGTGCGTGTAAACACGCACTTATTTAACCGTTTTAATAGTGCACTCAAATTTTGAAAGACGCTTCTTTTTTTTCTTCGATCAAAACCCCAACCCTAAATATTTAAACGACGTTCGAAATTTCTCAAAAGACGGTCAAAATCGTCGCGAAAGTTCAAGGAAATCTACAAGAGAAGTTCAAAATCTACGTCAAAAAACACAAAAATAAAAGGCAAAAGATTATTTAAGATACTGCTTCACTAATCGTCTAGTTTTTTCACTTTTCTCTTTCTCATTTCGATCGCGAAACACTAGATAGTCATATTTCTATTTATTAAGTAGATTTATTATGTGTTCTTGGTTTAAAATACATATTACTGTTCTCATCATACTGTTCAATCAGTGATAACTGTTTTACGTACTGTTTTGCGTATAGTTTAATATATATTTTTATGTGTTTTTGTGCATGTTTGCATGTTTCGAACTGAGTTTGTATAAATACAAACTTTCATTGTATTTCAAGTAATTTCGCGTGTAGCTGGTGATGTTGTTCTTGAATATTGTTCTCGTGCTTCTAGTGTCATTTTATGCATGGTTGGTTGACTTGAATATCATTTTGAACTCATATTATGTCATGTAATTAACAAATAATAGAGGTGTATATGGCTGATATTTCGGTGTATATCAAGTGAATTCGAGAGTAACTGGTAATGTAGTCGTATCCTTGGTGTAACTAGAAACAGAATATTGTCTTTGTGCTTCTGGTGTCATTTTATGCATGTATGGTTGACTTGAATATCATTTTAAACTCATATTATGTCATGTAATCAACAAAATAATAGAGCTGTATATGGATGGTATTTTGGTGTATTTCAAGTGATTTCAAGTGTAATTGGTGATGTAGTCATATCCTTGGTATAACTAGAAACAGAATATTGTCCTTGTGCTTCTAGTATCATTTTATGCATATTTTGGTTGACTTGAATATTATTTTGAACCATATTATGTTATGTAATCAACAAAATAATAGAGCTATATATAGCTGGTATTTCGGTGTATATCAAGTGAATTCGAGTGTAACTAGTGATGTAGTCGTATCCTTGGTGTAACTAGAAACAGAATATTGTCCTTGTGCTTCTAGCGTCATCTTATGCATGCTTGGCTGACTTGAATATCATTTTGAACTCATATTATGTCATGTAATCAACAAAATAATAGTGGTGTATATGACTGGTATTTCGGTGTATTTCAAGTGATTTTGAGTGTAATTGGTGATGTTGTTATCTATTATCCTTATTTTTTACTTCTTATAGTAAAAATGGCAAGCAAGAACCATGCTGCACCAAAATATAATGTAAGCACATATATCTTTGACCAACTCAATTTTTTCTTGTATAAATATAGTTTATTTAAATGATTCTCGTTTGTTTTACAGAAAACTCATTATTTGAGATGCTCGACAAGACTCCTGCATGATAAGTTCCAAAACATGAGCAATAAAAAGAAGGCCATCGTCCAGGAATTGGGATTTGATGATTTGATGCACATCCCTCGAATGAATGTGCCGCATAAGCTCTTGAAAGAGTTGACATATTCCTTTGATTTGATAAGAAACATATTGGACACCTGGGACATTGTATTAAGCATCAACTAGGAAAATATAGGAGCTGTTCTTGGCTTGAATACATCTGGTAAATGATTTCATAAATTGTTATACTTGAATTTTTTGTAATCTATTCTTTGTAATATATTCTTTTAAACTTATATTATGCTATGTAATCAAAAAAATAATAAAGGTGTATATGGATGATATTTTGGTATATTTGAAGTGAATTGGAGTATAATTGGTAATATTGTTTTACTGCTTTTATAGGGTCGCTCTTTCCAAGCAAAGTTAATTTTAAAGAGTTTAGTGAGGAGGACAATGAAGTTTATAGAAGCTTCCAAGGAAAAATATTGAAGCAATTGACAGACTCCTTGATGGAGATTGGTGTTGACGGTGATGAAGATCGGCTTAAGTTCAAGAAGACGTTCATCCTCTACATTCAAATGTCGTTCTTATTGCCGACAACAATAAACAAGGTTTCTCCCATCCACATGCCGCCGATTTTTCGTGTGGACACCATACATGAGTGAAATTGGGGTGGCTATATCCTCAACTTCTTCATCAAGGGCAAAAGTGTGCACATATTGAAAAAGAAAAATCCGTTGATGGCTGCCTCTATGCTCTCATGATTGTATACTTTTATGAATCCAAACACAAAAACAAGCTAACGGATACAATTCCTGGACCACTCTGGTTGCAGCACTGGACTAAAGAGTTGCTGCTTGAGAGGATAGAAGCTGAAATTAAGGGTCATATGGTAACTCAACAGAATTCTTTCTTTAATTTCAGTGTATTTGTTTTATATATATGATGTAAACTAATATTTTATTTGTTTTAGGGCATCGTCAAGAGGGCACAACTGAAAGAGAAATTAATGAGAATGAAAGAAGAAGAAAAGAAAGAGAAAAAGAATAAGACACAAAAGAAGGACATTTTTTCAGAAAGTGATAGTGGTACTAACTCTGAGTCTGATTCTAAACAAGACTTAGAGGAGGCATAAAAAATAAGAAAATAATTAACAAGAAAAGCAAAAAAGTAAATATTATTTTTTGGTGTATTTTATTATTTTTACTGTGTTTATTGCCTCATGATTGTTTGTTGTCTATGATGGTATCCAAAAAGAGGAAGCACATTGTTCAGGATTTATCTTTGGAAAGCCAAATTGAATCTGATGATGAATAAGATTCTGAAATTATCGTTGGAATGCTATATTTTCTATTTATGTCAAAATTTTATGTATTAATAGAATGTTTCCAGTTTATTGTCAGAAGTAAAGAATTGGAGCAAATAATAAAAGAAAAATTAAAGAAAAAATTTCACAGTCCTGTAAAAAAGTATGCATTGCTTTCGGAGGTATTTTATCAATTTTGTTGTGTTTGTTTGCCTAATCTTTGCTTTCCAGGATACAATCCAAAAAAAAAGCACATTATTGAGGATTCATTTTCTGAAAAAGAAACTGAATCCGATAACGAGTAAGATACATTGTAAAGCTATCATTTTTTTTATCAAAATTTTATTTATTAATATAATCTTTTACATGTATTATCAGAACTAAACAAACACAAGAATTTTTAAGAGAAGTAAAAAATAAGAAAACAAATGATAAGTCAGTAGAAAGGTATGTTGCTTTTTGGTGTATTTTGACAATTTTACTGTGCTTTTGTTGGCTGATGATTATTTGCTTTTTTAGGATGCAAGAAAAAAGCACAAATATACCAGAAAGTGGGCTCTGCTCCACAGAAGTTCACTATGATTTTTTTATAAATGTAAGATCCTTTATTTGATAAATTTTCCTAAATTCTGATGTAATTAATTTCTCTAGTTTTACTGAATAATGTTTATTTTGTCCTTAGAATGCCGAATGTAAACTTGGCAAGTGAAAATGATCTTGTCTTTCAAACACAGACTAATCAGAGCAGTGTAAATAAGCCAAGTGATAACATGTAATTTCTATTTCTATTGCCATTTTCTTAATTATTGTGTTACTATGTTCTGCAACTATATAAGTTCTCCTAAAACAGAGATTGCGTTTCTATTCAATGCTTGAGCTGTATTATGAAATAATTTCAATGTATTTCAGGTGGGGAGAACAAGAAGAATCGCTCAATGAACCAACTCAAGAAAAAATTATTGTTCTTCAAAAAGAGACCCATTCACAATCCGAACCGCTCGACATGTGAGTTTTCCAACTTACTTTCAATCTTCTATTATCCTATTTTAAAAAAGTTTATTAACTTTTTATTTTTGTCTTCGTTGGACTTTCACTTCAAATATGTACACCTCTATCAGAGACAACAGCAACAAGCCCTCTACAAAATCAACCAACCCCTGCAAAGTCTCCCAGCGAAGAATTTAAAGAAGAAACAATTAATACATAAGGAATAATACTTTTGATGTATTTGATTTGGCTTTGGGTGTATTTGTGCATGGTTTAATGGGTTACATGTCTTTTATATAGAGGTGTATTTGGTTCTTATTTTGGTGTATTTCTTGTGAATTGATGTGCAATTATTTTTTTAATTTAATTCTTTTTCTGTAATCCTGCAGCACTCCACAACTCCATGAACCTGCTGAAAACACACCAACAGAGCCAACAAATCCTTCTAAAATAAGTTTTACACAATATAACTCTCTTTCAATATTTTTTGTCTATTCTTATACTATTTTATATGTCACCATGCAGTCATCCACCCCCTCAAGCCACTGCTGCATTAATGATGGTTGCCAAGACAACATCATTTGTAAAGCATGACTTTTCTATGCCATCGTTCAACCTTGGCTTTTCTGAATCGAGTTAGGAAGATACACTGACTCAAGAAAGTCAATCGGCAGTTGAGAAGGGAAAAACTCAAGAGAGCCCGATATTGGTTGAAGAATTAGAAGAGCTGGTGGAGTAGATTGTAAATACTGAGGTTGCGATAGTGTTAAATTTTGCTGAGGATAAAAGTCCCCCACGCTAAAAGGTGCAGCCTGTGAGCTTTGATGACAAGCTCCAAACTCTTGTAAGGCGGAGCGAAATAACAAGCAACTTTTAGAAAAAATGCTATTTCTGGGCCACAACTCTCAAGACCTATGACGATACAAGCAGTAACGAGTGGGACATATTATTCTTCCTCAACCATCAACATCCGCTGGAAATAACAAAAGGGCACTTTGCATCTTTAAAGACCAATACATATATTGAAAATCTGGTAATCTTAGAATAACATTAATGATTTTATTATGAGTTGTTGTGCCATATATGTAATAACTTTAGGTTTTTTATTTTCCTAGATTGTCTCTGCAATGTGTCTTCTTTTGAACAAAAAAAGAATTAAAAGATTTAAAAAACAAATATACTATCTCCCCCCTAATATTGTGATAAGGTATAGTAAATTCAAATTTCGGTGTATTTTTATAATGTATTGTGTGTTATAACTGTTTCTTTCGGTGTTATACAAATTTTGCAGAATATGACTTTGGGGAATCATAAGGGCAAGTTCAAACAGTCAAAAACTAACAAGCCTAACACAATTCTTTCAGTAGGTGTCAATTAAACTAAAAAAATATTCTCTTTGGCCAAAATTCAGATATTTGCTCCAGTTTGCTATGCGGATCATTGGTGGATATGGATGGCAGATGTTAAAAATAAGAAATTTCATGTCCTTGACCTATTTCACAAAAAGTCTCCTTTGAAAGAAAGAACGCAACTTAATAAATTTGTTGTAAGTTACTTCTGTTTTTTCTATAAATTCTTTAGTTTCTGTCTGTTGTTAGCAATATAAAAATTCAATATAGCTCTATTCGAAGTAACGTGTACTATTGGATCATTTTGGTGTAATTTGATTTTAAATGTAGTCTTTTTTATATTTTATTTTTTTATTTTATTTTTAGGGCTACCTGATTTCAAGGATGAGGGTATTTGTCAGAGGACAACCTCTGACGAAAAAGGATGATGAAATTAAAGCACCATATGTTAACATTGTCGGCCAACATACCAAGTATAAATCTTTCTCTCTGATAAATTGTGTTTTTTCTTACTGTCCTATTTTATTTTGCTAAATTATTTTTATTTTTAGCTACGATTATGTCATTTATGTGATGAAATGGCTCGAGATAATTGAACCACAAAACATCAAAAAGAGCAAATATGAATGGGACAATTGGACACAGTTAACTTTCTTTAAAAATAGATAACTCTATATTACTTTACTAAATTAATAGATTTTAATAAAAGAAATTTCTTTAAACTATAGGCAGAAGTCAATCATTTCAGAGTTGAATATGCTTCGCTGATTCTGTTTGATGAAATGAATCGACTCAGAGATAGAGCCATTCAAGAAAGTGAAGCTATTAGATTGTCCAAGCCGTCTGCAGCATTATTGAGTCCTTATTGTGAATTACGTTCAGAAGATATCGACAGTGAATAGTTTGAATGTCATAGACTGTTAACATTGTGTACTAAATTGTTTGTTTGAACACATACTTTCTATAAATTGTATAGTTTGTGAATATTTAATCCAAGCTTTTTATAAATTTTTTTTGCAAAAATAAACTTCTATGAAACTGTCTGTGCTGTATTCAAATGCTGTTAATTACAGGTTCAAAAAATTCCAGGGGAACAAGATTAAATAGTCTAATACACCAAATTTCTTTTATAATACACCGAAAAATAACTGAAATACACCAGAAACGCGTGTATACATATTTTTTTGTAAAATTTAACCAGGAAACATGGGAATTCAGAAATTTGAGTTGTTACCCTTATTGAGTATTAAATTGTCTATGTATTGTATATTTAAAACAAACAACATCTCAAAATATAAAAAAAAAAACAAAGAAAACATAAAAAAGAAGAGCATGCAGAATACACCAAAAAATGTTCATTGGTACACCGAAATAGAGTCACATTACACCGAAAAAACTATCCTATGCTACTGAATCTCTGAACTGATAATTCATAACATGTCCATGATATTGGCTGGAATTCGATTGCACCACTGAATCACCATAAAAAAGGTTCAACTGCAAAAAATAAAATCACATATTAGCAAAACTATTAATAAAAATAAACTCAATTATCCCCTGTTTAAAGAACATCACTTTTACCTCGTTTAGAGCTTTTGTTTTCTTTTTCTTTATAGCATTTGCAATATGTTTTTTCGTCTTGGAACCTAGTCTATTTTTGGGACATCCTCTTGTTCTCACGCGTGGAGGGTTTTGAAACTCGTTAATATCTTCCAAGAAAGCATCTTCGTGAGATAACAAACATTTTTTCTTACTTTTGGCTTTGTATTCTTGCATCTTAACCATCGTATTATTGTAAGCACGGTGTAGAATCACAGTCAGTTCCTCTGATTTTGATGCAAATTCGCAGATATTTTATGACCGAAATACCAAATCATTAAATCTCTTACTTCTTGGCTCCAACAGAGGCTCGATGTGGCTGCTCTTGATACGTGTATACCTCCTCTTTACGTTCTTGCTCCATCGTTCCAATATATATCTCAATGATACTTTATTTACTCGCTCAAAGCTTAATGCGCTTAGAGAGTGACGGCACAATATCCCTCTTGACTCAAATAATAAGCACTGGTATTTAACTTCAGCTGATACCCTATCGTATATAACCGCAAACTTGTTGAATATTGAGTTAGAAACCTATTCTACAACTTCATATACCGTATAGCCTAGAGCAGAGTGTGTTGATCTTGTGATGCAATTCATCTTTTCTCTAAATTATGCTTGGACTTTCCTAAACTTCTCATAAGTATACACATGTTGAAATTGAGCTTCTTTTGAGAATTTTGTTGCACATGGTATGACGGTATGAAAATATGCAGCATCCGATTCTCTTTGCTCTCTGCTCTCTACTACCTAGGCAATTATCGTACTGTTTGACGAATTGGATAAGTGAGCTGTTCCACGTAATGAACTTGTTAAAAAAAGCATGCATGCTCTCGCTCCTTTGTGTGCTTCTCATCCTGACCCAAAAGTGGTGATCGAGATAAACTAGAATCCATAAATGACGATCTTCAAAAAGCTTTGCAAAAACACCTAAAGAACTAACATACACCAAAAAATATGCAATTTACACCTCTGCTGCACAGGCGAAACACATACTGAAATTAACAATATCACTTAATCCTAATAAAAAATAACATTACCTGAAAGTCACTTATTGTCCCCAAGACCATATACTTTATTAGAAAATTATTTCAATTCCTATCAAATGATTCTTTTGTAATAGAGTTCCAAACAACATGACTTATCTTGTGTTTGATTTCTTCGTGTCGCTTGTAGCCATTTAATTTACTTGGAATCTTCTTCATGATGTGCCAAATACACTACCGACGAATTGTTGTGGGCATACAAGCCTCAATAGCCCTTTGCATTGATGTGCATTGATCGGTAAGAATGTCTTTCGGAGCATTTCTCCCATGCAACAAAACCAACATTTAAATAACCATTTGAATGATTGAATATCCTCGTTTTTTCTCAAAGCACATCTCAAAAGTGTTTATTGATGGTGGTGATTCACCCCGACAAAAGAACCAAAAATTAGATTATACCTAAATATGATGATACAGAAACATAATCATTAATGCACCAAAATAATATCTCTTTACACTGAAAATGGTACCAAATACACATAAACTAGAACAGCATATTACCTATTTATATTATAAGTGGTATCGAATGAAATAACATCTCCAAAATACTCACAGGCAGCCCTGTTTCTTGCGTTCGCCCAAAAAGCAATCTTAATCGACTGATCAACCTCAGGTTCAAGCTCGAAAAAGAAATTCTGATTCTTCTCTTTCATTCTTAATATGCATTTCCCAAGTTTTTTTGCATCCTCTAGTTCCTAAACATTTCGCACTTTTCTCGTGATATAATTTCTCACATCTTTTTTAATAAAACTTAACTCACGATGACCCCCGACTGCTGCGACAAATGATTGGTTTGTTTTACTTGGTTTGATTTCGGCTTCCTCGTTATTCTCTATTGTACATCGTACGGACATGCTTAGTTCCATGTGTTGTTTAAGCATCTCTACTTGATTTGCACAACAGGGGTGTGAATGATGCAACACAACCTTTGAAATGATCCAAACACCAACGTCCTTCAATATGTGTATATAAATTTTTGTAGGACAATTTAATCCAACTGAGGGGTTTGTCTTCTCAGTTGGAGATATGTTTGATTTTCATTTTTCCTTTCTGCTACATGTAATCAATTGGTTCTTAATTTCATTTCCCTTCTTATTTGTGCCCTGAATTCTTGTAGAAAAACCTGCAACTTTCGAATAATTTTTGTAGAATTTTGTAATATCTTCAAGCATGTTAAAAGTCATCACAACCTTTGGAACAAACTGCTCATCAACATCGCACAGAAACTACAAAATTCACCGAAAATAGTCTACAATACACCGTATTAAAAGCTAGCCTACACCGAAACTCATCATCAAAAATAATAAAATCAGATTCAAAACTCATTATTAAACAGAAACTAAAACGATTTAACTATAGAATCATAAACTACAAAAAAACTACATTATCTAGATTCAAATCACACCTCACTACTTGATTCGATTCAAAACAATAATACGCTTCACCCTCGTTCAATTGAAAATTCTAAACCTGTAAATACACCGAAAAGTTCCTAATACAGCAAAATAGTGCTAATATACATCGAAACGAGAAATACAACAGATTCATCAGAACTCCTATATTACATTCAATTCAAACCAACAATGAACAGCAATTTTCACAAGCAATTTTCACACCATTATTAATCTACAGAATCATAAACTACTAACGAAAACATTAACTAGAATTGAACCACACCTCAGCCACTTCATTGAATTCAAAACAATGATCCACTTTGCTCTGGTTCAATTGACAATCTGACCTGAATAATTCATTATCTTTAAAATTGGTTTCAAAACTTAATTTAAAAAACGAATGTAGAGAACGAAGGAAATTGAGAAAAACGAAGAAAGAGAAGCAGATAAAACACACAGAAACGAAGGAAAAAAACGCAGAAAACACAAAGATGGAAGATCGAAATTGATGACGAAATTCAAAAAAGAAAACGAAATTCTTTCGAAAAAGGCAGTTATATATTCACATGTTAATTGAAAAATTGGTTAGATTAATAACGTGTGAGATGAATTAAATTAAAAAGACTTATATAAACTTATATCGAAAAATGACTTATATGTAAAGAATATTTATTTTATAAGAACAACCTCAATTATTAGTGGTTTTTTTTATAACATATACCAAATAAAGCTAAAAAAGCATGGCATGTATACAATAAAACAATACATGTAAATATATAAATATAATGATTAATTTAATTATTATTTTTTTATATAAATTTACATAAAATTATCTTTACAACAACTTTTAACTATTAATTTTACACATAACTTTTTATTTTAATTTTTTTTAAAAGATCGAATTTCTCTCGCTAATTCTTTCTTCCAACAAAATTCACCCTCTGCAACTTTTCTTAAGCACACACACGTATAGAAGAATTGAGAAATTTAGTTGGTTGACCCGTATCTTTTAATATTATTTATCAGAATTTCAATTATAATCCTGGTTGAGCAATGGATATTATATTCGACTATGTTACGATCAATTATTAAAATTATCTAATATAAAATATAAATTTATATTAAAAATAAATTAAATTACATATATATTTATACATAAATATATTAATAATTATATAGACTCCCCATACTCAATTAAGAGGTTGCGGGTTTGAATCTCCTATCTTTTCAAATTTTTGCCAAAAAACAATAGCTCAAATGGTATAATCTCCCCATACTCAATTAAGAGATTGCAGATTCGATTCTCTATATCTTCGGTAAAAAACATAAATAAATAAAATATATATATATATATATATATATATATTAATAACTAATTTTAATGTATAAATAATATTTTTTTATTATATAAAAGAAAAGAGAGAGGGGCCGAAGGGGGTGTTTATTGGGTTAGGGAGATGACTGATATTTAGTTAACGGAAAATTTCAATGAGTACTAAAAATTAATAAATCATTTGTGTGTGTATATATATATTATTTTTTAATTATTTTATATATTTTTTAATAAAATAATAAATCACTAAATAAAAATTAAATTTTTATAGCTGAATAACCATTTTTTTTACAAAAAAACAATTATATATTTTTATATAAAAGCAAATTGATAGCTATCTTTTTTTGTCTATATAACATAGTTATTTAATTAAAGCAAAGTAATATTATTGTTATTATCTTTCTTTGTAATTTTTTCATATTATCCTTGATTCTCATTACTTTGCTTTCCATAATAATGATACGAGAAAATTTTTATTACCAAGATAGAAAGTATTGTTAATAATTAGAACGATAACAAAAGTATTGTTATTATAATTGGAACGATAACAAATTAACAACTACTCCATTAGATAAAAAAGGCAAAGTTTTACATTCATCCCTATCCATTAAAGTATTTCAAATTTTGCATTCTCATATTTACTTACTTTGTTCGGTTGTTCTTCATATAAAAATCATTTCTTTTTTTTCCAGTTTCTTTTTAATATTATTCAACATAAAAACCTTATTTGAAGATTATATTTATGAATAATGACAGTTGTTAAATCACATGTCCACCACTTGTCCTTCCAAGTTCCAACTGGCACTTCATATTCATATCTAAATCCCAAACGAAAAAGCAAAACAAAGTTTAATTTGATAAGATCCAAACAAATTTAATTATTCTGTTTGAAGTAACAAGCCCATTGCCCACACTTGCACGTTGTTTTCTTTTCTCATTTGTTTCCCAATCCATTTCCTTATCTCTAATCTAATCTATTTCCCTAAGTTGCTTTATATATATATATATATATATATATATATATATATATATATATATATATATATATATATATATATATATATATATATATATATATCAGGTTATTAAAATTTATTATTTTTTATTATTAATTAGTTATTAATATTAAAAAATATGAGATCAAATATATTATTAAATTAAAAAAATTAAGTTAATAATTAAAAAATAATAAATTCAAATGATGTTTAACATTTTATATATATATATATATATATATATATATATATATATATATATATATATATATATATATATATATATATATATATATATATATATATATGTGTGTGTGTGTGTGTGTGTGTATTATTCCTTATGTCAAGTGAAAGTGACTACTTATTGTTCAAAGCATCCATAAAATGAAAATCCTCGAGAGCATGATGAGTTATATCTTTTTAATAAAGTTGTCTCTTCATGGTTTGAAGTTGAGTTCAATTCTTAGATATTCTCTTTAATTAGTTGTTTAAGAGTTGATAAAAAAAAAATAAAAAATCCATTGACTAGTTCTCTTTTGAGATTTTAAAATGATCAAAATGGTTATCTTATTCCTTTAATAATATTTTTCTATTTCCATTAAAAGATATTTTAATAATTTTTGTAAAGTCATAAATTAACATATCTAAATACACATTTTCTATGTTAATACGTCATTTTGATGTTTTAATATATTAATAAATTACAAGGAAAAAGGAAAATAAACATGTTGAATCATCACTTTTATGTTATTATGCACTAAAATTGTCCATGGCAAATTTGAGAAGTTAAAATATTCGGTCACATCTTATATATAGAGGATTAATAATTTATCTTAATTTTATAAGTTTTATTTATTTTTAATTTATTTTTATCATTAATTCATATTTCATTTTCAAATTTATTAAAAAATTATACTTTAAAATTAATCATCATCATCCTTCATTTAAATACAGTCATCATCATCCATCTGCTCATTATGCTCACCAACAATCTCAATTCAAAATATAATTCATTTTTTTAAATAAATCAAACTTAAAACATATAATCTTTAAAAACAAATCTTTTTAAATAATTACTTTAAACAAAACTTTCCAATTTTTATAAATTCGACAGTATCTCTTCTAAAATTTGAATTCGACCACTTTTTTCGAGTTCCATTCAAACATTTTTCAAACCTTTCTCAATCATTTTTAAATAGAAAATTATTTTCAATAATCAAACAGTTCCAAATATCAATTTTTTTTTTAATTTATTTTTGTGTTGTACGTTAAATTTTTGTGTGGTATATATTTTATTGGTTAAATTTTAATACTCTAAACATGTGATTCCTTCAAATTTTTTATACTATATACAAAAATTTATGTGTGGTACATCGAAATTTCTGTTTTGAATATAGTGCTAATATTTCTGGGCATGTGGTTCTATTGTGCTGTTTTGTGCTATAAATAAATTTTGTTTGTATTCTAATTTTTTGAATATATACAAAAAAAAAAAAACATGAAAAAAATGATGACAATAATAATAATAATGATAAGAACAACAATGGAAAAGAAGCACGCATACAACAAGCTATAAGCAGACTAGGTTTAAAAATCGTTTGGCCGCCTAATTTAATTTTAATGCCATTTTAAATATAATTTTTTTATATTGTATATTTTTGTAAATTTAAAAAAAAATAACATTAATAAAAAATATTATGTTCACACTAAAATTAACTATTATGTATATATTTATAAATAAATATATATGTAATATAATTTATTTTTAATGTATATTTTATATTTTAATATATATTTTATATTAATAATTAATAATTATAATAGTTAATTTTAATATTCATCTAATATAATTGTATCAAAATAAGAATACAAATAACAATATTTATTTTTCAATTAAGAGGTTGCCAATGAATAATAACTCAAATGGCATAGTCTCTATACTCAATTAAGAGGTTGTAGGTTTGAATCTCATATTTTTGATAAAAAAAAAAAAAAACTATTTATTTTTCAAATTGAATCAAGTCATATTTCAATTTAAAACAAATCGTAGAATAATTAGTTATTTTTTATTAAAATTTTCAATTATGATGATACGATGATGATGAGTACCAAAGTAGTGCTATAATATATTGACGCTTTTGAAAAAATGAAAATAAAAATATGAAAATGTTTCATATGCCAGTATTCATTAATATTTAATTATTAAAAAATATATAATCTCACGTTATTAAATATAATCTTATATCATTAAAATATTAATAATAACTAATTAATTATTACAAATCACAAAATATGTGAGCCTAATATTAGTGTAAAAATATAATGGGGCTATTGAATTTAGCATTGTCACGCCAATATATAAAGAAGCAACCAACCAACCATGAAAGGGAAACAAGAAAACACGCCAACTAACTAACATGGCTTCAAGCAGCTCAGGCAGCAATGAAAGCCACTCCAAAATCAAAACGGTCGTCGTTTTGGTCCAAGAAAACCGCTCCTTCGACCACATGCTAGGATGGATGAAGTCTCTAAACCCGGAGATCGACGGCGTAACCGGTACCGAATCGAACCCGGTTTCCACCACCGATCCAAACTCAAACCGAATTCAATTCGGAGACCGGTCCGTCTACGTCGACCCGGACCCAGGCCACTCCATCCAAGACATCTACGAGCAAATCTTCGGGGAGCCCTGGAGCGAGTCGTCGGCGGCAAAAAAATTGCCACCGACAATGCAGGGGTTCGTCCAGAACGCAGGGCGGCAAGAGGCGGCAAAGGACAAGAATCTGCCGCCGATGACGGAGACAGTTATGAATGGGTTTAGAGCAGAGCGGGTTCCAGTGTACGCAGAGTTAGTTAAGGAGTTTGCAGTATGTGACCGTTGGTTTGCGCCGGTTCCCGCGTCGACGCAACCGAACAGGCTGTACGTGCACTCTGCGACGTCGCATGGGTTGACGAGTAACGACACTGGGAAGCTGGTTGGAGGGCTGCCGCAGAAGACGATATTTGATTCTTTGGATGAGAATGGATTCAGTTTTGGGATTTATTATCAGTTGCCGCCAGCAACACTTTTCTACAGGTTAGTTCATGAACGTTAGAAAGGAGCTTTTTGTTTTTCCTGGCTTCAAAGATGCTTTATTCGTTCTGGTGGAGGAACGCCTTTTCCATCACATATCTCATTAATTAAAAATGGTTAAAAATTTTGATAAATTTTAATTAAATTATTAATTTTATGTAAAGATAATTATATATGGATTTTTGTTTTATTTTATTCATATAAGAATATTTTTTCACCTTTTATTTCTCTGTTTATGATAGCTTTATCCGAAATTAAATATTTAGAAAGTGTTTTTTGGTAGTTTAATTTCATTTACTTTCTAAAGATACTATCAACACTATAGGAAATTGGATGATTATTAATTAATTTTAGTTAATAAATAAAAGAATATTTTTTTTTTTTAATTGAGAGAATAAAATATGATTTTTAAAATTTACTTATCTTAATGTGGGGCAATTACTTTCATTGAGTTTTAAAAAATCAATAATAAGTACATATGTATAGATAATTGTTCCGTTGTAATAATTTATTTGTCCTCACATTTTAAAAAAATAATGTATAAAAAATATTTATATTATTAGATATTAATACAATAATAAAATTTATTGGATTATATAAATTTAAAACAAATAATAATAATAATAATTAATAATAACCTAATTATTTAATTACCTAGAGTCAAGTTTAACTTTTTAAATATAAATGAGATTATTAGTATTTAATATTTTTTATAATACATATCATTTATTTATTTTTTATTATTTTGTTTAATTTAATTTTTTTATACATTTAATATTATTTTTGTCGAAAATGTTTTTATCATAATATTATAAAATGTCAATTTTGTAATTAATTATCGAAAAATTATTTGAATCTTTGCTTAATAAAAAAAAGATATTATTTTATCTATACTTATATATAAAAAGAATTGTGATTGCTTAATTTAAATTTTTATTTTTTTCACAAGATTTTGGTCCTCTCTCACATCATTTTAGTAAAAATTCAGACACCAAAATAAAAAAAAAAGTGAAAATTATAAATTAATTCATTCGGGTTATATTTTTTTATAGATTTTAGCTATTGAGTTATTTTTTTTTTTGTGTATCATATAAAAAGATAAATAAAAATGTGATTCGACGGATATTAAATATTTGACGGATATACATCTAAAAGTATATTAGTGCTACTGTTACTCATGCAATATTCCCAAAATATTGCAATGAAAATATATTTTAAATTAATATACTTTTAGATGTATTAATTATATTTATTTATTAAAAATTTGATTAATTAATATACTCTAAAATTTAAATATCTAAATATTTAATGTTAATATATTTTATTATTTTTTTTTATTATTTTGTCTTTATTTCAAAAAATTTCTGAATTCGTCATTGAACTCTAACTTTTTAATGTTTTTTTCATATTTTTTATTTTATTTATAAAATTTTTTTATTTATACTTTAATATTTTATTTTTTTAAATAAAAAAATTGAGAAGATCCAATCTCTAAAAAGTGTCTTCTATAATAAAATGTACTACAAGGATTATTGAAACATTTTCATGCTGAATGTAATGGCGAGTCTGTCTATTTAGTGTATGAGACAATAAAATATAGATAATATATTTTATTTTTTTAGAAAAATGTTATTTGTAGGTTAAAAAATAGGTAATTATTTATATACTAATTCTTTCACGATATCTGTATAATTTGTTACTAGATTTCGCCTCTTACTGCGTTTATGCTTTTATTTCATGTTTTCGTTCAATTTTGAATTTGTCTCATTCTAAACAATATTAATTAATATTACGTAATAATTAAACGTGAGTCAACAATGTTTTGACTTTTGAGGATAATATATAAAATATAATATAAGAATTTTTTCTTTGCAAGTATTTGATAGATTAATTCAACGAGCTAATTCAAATGATATAATTTTTTTATACTCATTTAAAAATTGTAAGTTTGAGTCACACTCTTAACTTAAAAAAAAATATTTGATAAATTAGGCTTTATTTATTTATTTATTTTTTTGTGTTATGCTCCGAAGAAAAGAAAAAGTATATCGCTCCTTAAACTTTAAAGTTTGTTTAAAGTTTAAATTATAAATTTTAAATTTTAAATTTTAAACAATAAATTCTAAATTATAAACTAATCCTAAATTTAAAATTTTAAATTCTATGATCTAAATTATAAAATTTAAATTTGAGTTATTTATATATAGGGTTATGCTAGGTAACCAATGACTTTCTTGAACAACATGAACAACCATCAATAAGATAAAAACACACTACACTTCCAAATTATCCACCTAAATTTTAATATTAGAATAATCATCCACACACCTAGTAAAATAAACATCCGATATATCCATTGTTCACATTGTTTAGTATTTTCATTGTTCCTATATTTTTTTTATATAAATTAGTAAACAAATTCAGTAAGGAGCGTTTAAGGATATAGGCTTTATATGAGTAAATAAATTTCGAAATTTGAATATTTTTTATTGGTGTATCTTGGCTTCCAGGAATCTTAGGAAACTGAAGTACATAGATAACTTTCACCCATTTGACTTATCATTCAAGAAGCACTGCGAAGAAGGGAAGCTACCAAACTACGTAGTGATTGAGCAAAGATTCTTCGATCTGTTATCCATTCCAGGGAACGATGATCATCCATCCCATGATGTGGGAGAGGGGCAGAAATTTGTTAAGGAAGTGTACGAAGCACTGAGGAGTAGCCCTCAGTGGAACGAGATTCTGTTTGTGATCACATACGATGAACATGGAGGTTTCTATGATCATGTTCCAACTCCTGTTGAAGGAGTTCCTAGCCCTGACGACATTGTTGGTCCTGATCCATTTAAGTTCAAGTTTGATAGGCTTGGTGTTAGGGTTCCTGCCATCATTATCTCTCCATGGATTGAGCCTGGCAAAGGTAATAATAGTTAACCTGCATGCATTTCATCACGCAAAAGTATGTTTTTGTAATTTACGCTAAAATCCATCTTCTAGTTTAAGAGTCAAAATAATCCAATTCTAAATCATTTGGACATAATGTTTTTTTTTTTTTGGTGACTATTTGGACATAATGTTTTGGTATAATACAACGTACTTAACAAAAAAAAAAAAAAAAAAATCTCAAGTGGATTATCATCTTTTATGTTGTGGTGTGGAACATCTGGTTGAGTAAAAATAAAGATTTTTTGGAATTTAAAAATAAGCGTCGGATAAGTTATCCACAGATCCTTTGTGGGAAGACATTAGTAGAGGATATAAGTGTTTAGGAGGGGCGTAATGTTTTGTAGAGTACGTCTTTTTTTTTTTGGTAGCTTGTAGAGTACGTCTTTATTTTGTTAGTCTTTGTTTTTTATTATTGTTTACTTTGTAATAAAAAATACTTTATATATACCAAAATTAGCCATTATGTATTTGTATATAAATACATGTGTTATTTAACTCATTTTCATTGTGTATTTTTTATTTTTAACATATATTTTATACTAATGACTAATTTTAATATGCATCTAATATGGTTGTTTTGTAATAAACTCCACTTAATTACATTGAGCTTTCTCTCTAAAAAAAAAAATTAATGTTGTGTATAATATTGCATATTGCAGTGCTGCACAAACCTTCAGGACCATTCCCAACATCACAATACGAGCATTCATCAATACCAGCCACTGTAAAGAAAATATTCAATCTGCCTGAGTTCCTCACAAAGCGTGATGCATGGGCTGGAACATTTGAGGGTCTCTTAACTCTAACAACCCCACGAACAGATTGTCCAGGTTAATTATCTGTATCTAAATTGTCTTAAATATTTCCTTAATGCTGAAAATGTCAGTTATTTCCTTACCAGTAATTGTTTCTGTTTTGAATTTTGCAGAGACATTGCCAGAACCTGTGAAATTGAGAGACATTGGAGCTCAAGAACAAGCCAAGCTAAGCGATCTCCAGGTAGAATTAGTACAAATGGCAGCAACTCTAAATGGAGACCACAAAAAGAGCATATACCCCAACAAGTTAGTTGAGAATATGACTGTTTCAGATGCAGTTAAATACATTGAGGATGCATTCAGTACCTTCTTGGATGAGTGCAACAAAGCAAAGCAAAGTGGAGTTGATGGATCTCAAATTGTTGATTGTGCTGATAAGAATAAATCAACACCAAATTCCAATAATTTTTTTCACAAGTTGTTGAGTTGTATAGTTTGTGATCGATAGTTCAAAATTATTAAACATGTAATATTAATTCTACTTGGATCCCATTCATGCAGTTATTTATGTGTACAACAATAAAAGTGGCTTTGGCAGCCAAATGTGTTGAATAATAAATTTGTTGTATGTATTCCTGTCCGTTGAACATAATTAAGATTCTCAATTTAATAATAAAATTCATTTTCATTTTTGTAGTTACTACATACCCTATATATATATTTGTTTTACAATAACTACATCTAGCATATAGTTTTACCATGGTACCTTAGGCAACAATACAGAGACAGGAAATTCCTTTCTTTACTTCCTGAAAATGGCTACAAAAGAGAAGCGAAACAAACTATGGCTGGTCCTTTATTTTTCAACAAAATATATAGGATAGTTGCATATCAGAAACAAAAGAACCATGTATCTAACTAAAGCTGCAAGTGTCTGAAATGCTAAAGTTAATGATACCCTGCATCTAAGTATCTAACACGGCAATTATATTTGCCTCCGGAACACACGAAATAATACAGCACTAGAAAGTGTTACACTAATCATAACTCATAAGCAACTCATCACACACATTAGGAGAAATACTTGAATATGATCAGCATATGTCACCTCCAAGCTAAATTCATTTGCTACAGGAACTTTCTCCCCTTTCTAAATTGCATTACATTATGATTATACGAATAATGAATTTGGATAGGACTTAGGAGAGACCTATGAAATAACTGCTTAAGGAGAGAGCTAGTTATATCGAATATATGAGGTTTCCAGCAAAATTCGAATCACACTATAACCAGTTAGACTTACTATGTATCAATTTAAAACACCTCATAACTAGAAGAAACAATAGCAGCCACAAAATCGTGAATTTGAAAGCCAATAACAAAAATATATGAAGAGAACAAACCAATTAACACATTGAACAAAATATAGCAGCCAGAGTTTGTCCAGAAAATTCAGACAGCAGTTCAAACCCAAGATTTCAGCAAGAAAAAAAAAATAGAAGCTGCAATGCTACACACACACACACACACACAAATAAAGACGACAAACATAGCCCACAAATGTTGCATTGAGATAGAAGTTGTAAAATAATCTGAGATTTTTTCATTACCTTGCAACAATTTCAATCTAATTATTACATATGCTAAGGAAAAACTTCTAGCATAAGGGGCACTATGGGGGAACAGCTTGATTTGAAAATCATTGTGGCCTTGTGGGGAACAAGCAAAAACGAAGCATGAAAAAAAAATCAGATATCACAATAAAAATAGAAGTACTTGCATTACATTGAATTGAACCGCATCATAATCCAGATTCTGGTTTTTCCTCTTTAGGAGGTGCAAACTGCCTAGTGAGACGAGATCTCGTCCAGGGATCAACAGCAGCTCTCTGTGGTGGTTGTGGTGTTGGTGGCTTCGACTGTCTAAGCTCATTTTCCCGGTCAACAAACCTGTTAAAGACCGCAGAAGAAAATGATAAAAAAAGAGCACAATTCTCCTCAATTAACCCATTTTAAAACCACTAACATGACTATAAATTAGCAATAACCACTTAATAGAATCAAAACAACTATGTTTGTTTCAGTTATTCGAACAAAAAAATTAGCCTTTTTTAACCGAAACAATCAGAGTTGACACATTTGTACAAATTTTATAAAATATCCAGAATTTCCAAACAAAAAAAAGGGTTTTCAAAAAGCAAAACAAAATAGCTTCTAACTAAAAACAATTTTCAGCTTTTTCAAGTTGTAAAATCACATTATAAGACAGAATTTTAAGTTAAAACTACGAAGTTATATTTGATCATACTCAATATAGGCGAGTGGTGCAGCATCACCAACTCGAATACGAGTCCTTAGCACTCTGGTGTATCCACCTTCTCTATCCCTGCATCACAAACAAAAGAATGTCCATTCAGTGTTACACAATCAACAGAAACAACACAAACTTTTTAACTAGGGTTTGGATGAATCCGAATACAAACTTGTAACGATAAGATAGCTCAGTAAAGAGTTTGTGAAGGACATCATCTCCTCTCACAAAAGCACCAGCGCGCCTTGCAGCACACAAAGAACCCTAAAAAGCCACAATCAATCTATGAAGGAAGATTATATACACAAATTAATCATCAAAAGACTCTAGAATATTCTGATTCAAGTGCTAATAAATTTATAGAACAAAAGGAAAGAGCAAGACCTCCTTGCCGAGCTGAACCATGTTGTCAGCGAGTCTGCGAACCTCTTTAGCCTGGAAATGAAGATAAAATGAAATAAAATGAAAATGAAAATGAAATTGAAAAAGGAAGAAAGAGGGGAACCTTGGCAACAGTGGTTTCGATGCGCTCGTGCTTGATAAGCTGGGAAACCATGGTTCTGAGCATGGACATTCGGTGACCGGTGGGTCGACCCAGTTTCCGGAACTTCGTCATCTTCCGAAGTCACAGAGCACCCCTCTCTCTCTCTTTCACTCTCACTTTCACTTTCAGATTGGGAATCAGGGTTGCCGCCAAAGAGGGAGAGGGACACACTTCTGATTTCGCTTTGGGCTTCAACGTGTTGTGTACTTGTGTTCAATAACGGTTTTTTTAATTTTTATTTTTAAATGAAAAATAAGTTTTTCGAAATAAATAATTTTTAATATTATTTGATCAATATAAATATTAAATTATTTTTAATAAATAAATTTTATTAGTTTATGTGTATACATTTTGAAAAAATATAAATATTGATTTATGTGTATAAAATTTTGATAATATACATAAAAATTATATATTTTTTATATATAAAATTTCTATAAATATGAGTACAAATTATTACTGATAAAATATTAATAAAAAATAATAATATTTATTAATCACGCAGTATTGTTTTAAATGAAATATATTATTAAAATATGAAATAAATTTTTTTAATTTTTTTTTAATTATTTGATAAAGTATAATTTTTTATTATTTAATATTTTTTTATATATTTTTTTAATTTTATTTTTTTTTTACTAAAGATAGAAAGACTTAAGGCTGAGCACGGGTTGATTTGGTTCGGATTTATGATAAAATTAGAACCGAACCGATTAAAATATAATTGATTCAATTTTGTTCGAATTTGTATTTTTTGTATACGTACCAAACCACAATAAAATACTTGCTCATTAAGACTCATAAATAAATATATGACTCATAAATAAATACTTGCTCAATGAAAAGAAACATATTTATATATACAAAAACATGCGTGTGTTTATAATTTTAGTTCATATTAATTACCTTATGCTAAGTAGCAAGAAAAATTTATACAATAAATATCTAAACATTTAAAGTAGTATTTTTATTTTTTTTTTATTTTTACAATTTTTAATGGATTTAATTTTTTTATACAGATAATATAAAATAATTTTGTATAAATACCTAATTGTATATTATCATAAGTACTATAAAGTTGGTATAATTTATTCTTTTTACTAATATTTAACCATAAATGTATTTTTATAAAATGATATTAAAAATAGGTCTAAATAAGTCTGAAGTCATTTTATATACTCTTCTATAATTATATCAGTATTCTTAACAATAAAATCAACTGCATAATTGATTTTTTTTTAATCAATGTGTGACAAATTTTCAATGTCAACTCAAAATTTCTTGAATTTTTTTATTAAGTTTTTTGTTAGAATAATAACATAAAATTTCTTTTTATACATCATAAAAAAAAGTGTCTAAATAATTCGTTTCACAAATAACATTGCAAAAACTACATTCTCAAGTAAGGATTAATATTCCTCCAAATAACATGAATCTAATCTAAATAATATTAGCATTTTTAAATTTTTCAAAGCAACTTTTCATCCAACACCAACCCAAATTATAAATATAATTATCAAAACCTGTTGATCCACTAAAAGGACTTTAGTGTTGGGCCAACCGTGAGGAGCTCTCGACAATCGGAGAGAATTCGGGAAGAATCAAGTGAGAGAACATAAGATGAGAAGACACCACATCCAACTCAAAACCTTAAGGTGTCAAGTTAATGGGTCTCTCATCTTATAAACTCCTCACTCTTCCATGCTTTCTTTGATGTGGGACTAACTTCAACACTCCTCACACTTGCAACACTAACAATCTCCCCCTCTCCCCCTCAAGTGTGAGCTTCGTCCATCACACTGCCGCAAAACACCGCGGGACACGCCGCCCGAACCACCTTTGCCGGGAAGACTTTCGATGCTTCACCTTGAATACTCCTTAAAACCAGACCGATTAAACCATCGGGGCTCTGATACCACTTGTTGGGCCAACCGTGAGGAGCTCTCGACAATCGGGGAGAATTCAGGGAGGAATCAAGTGAGAAAACATAAGATGAGAAGACACCACATCCAACTCAAAACCTTAAGGTGTCAAGTTAATGGGTCTCTCATCTTATAAACTCCTCACTCTTCCATGCTTTCTTTGATGTGGGACTAACTTCAACACTCCTCACACTTGCGACACTAACATTTAGAACACTAGAAGAGAGAGAGTGTGTGTTGTGGTTAAAATTGTTAGTCATTGAACTTTTTTCTTATAATAATATTAAAAATAATTAATTTTTAAATTATTATTTAAAAAATCATTTTAAATATATAAATTTAATTAGTTAATCGTACAAAATTTATTAGCATCGAAATTATAATATTTTTTAATATTTTTAATTTTTGTCAATAATTATACTATTTATGTATTAAAAATTAATTATCAATTAATTACTATGTATATAATTGTGTATTTAATGTTTTATAAAAAAATTTATTATATTATTATAAAAAAATTGATTATTTATCCGTTATAGAATTAGTTATTTTACTATAATAAATTTAATTATTTTAACAAATAAAATATTATTTTAGTATGCATAGGTATTTTATTGAGGGTGAAGTTATATCTCAAAATTCTCTTCCTTCCTCCTTCAAATTAATTTTAGTGTAATATCTGAAATCAATTTTTATTGATTTTTTAGTCAAATAATTTGATTATAAATAAATTTTAACGACTAAATCAGTCTTTAAATTTTTTATTTTAAACAAATTAATTCTTATAACAAAATTTCGTAAAAAATTAGACAAATTAATATTTGTCATTATTTAATAAAAACTTCACAAATTTTAAGACTACGTTTGGAAAATTTTTTAACATGATAGAAAAATTCTATTCTATCGAAAAAAAATGATTTATATTTAAACTTTAATTTCATGGTTTAAAATTATTTTAATATATTTGTAGAATTGAGTGCAAATATTTGGTTTTGGATAATTTTTAAATGAATAATTTTTTTTATAAATTAAGTAAATTATCAATTTTACTCTCGAATAATCAGAATGCTGATAAAAATAATCTTTATTTTTATTAATAACAAAAATACATCTAAAATATTGAAAAATACTACAAAAATACTCAATTTTAAATAAAAATTTATTCCATTAATAAAGTTGTCTGAGCTATCAAACAGATTTCGTTACACCCCCTTCTTCTGCTTCTCTTTCATTTTCCCTCGCTCCCTTCCTCCCTAAAGTAACTACAACAACAATAAATAGCATCTCAGTCACTCCTTCCCTCCCCCAAATCTCCCAGAAGTTGTTGCAAGCTGCAACAACAACAACATATCTCAGTTATCCCAAAATTGCAACAACGACAACAACATCATCTTCCTAACTAAAGCTCCTGCAACAACATCTTCTTCATTATTTCTCTCCTCAAATACAATGTCGCCTCTTCTTCCACAGTTTCTCTCCCTCAAGTATGATAATGGTCTTACTCTTTACCAGTTCTTGCGATGGTATCGAGGATTAGGATAAGTAAAACAACAGAGGAATAGAGAGAGTAGGATCAGAAAAGTCTTTTTTTTGGTTATTTTCTTATTTGGTTACAATAGCTCTCTTAATATAGAGTAATTAGGAAACTAAATATAGAAATAATCCTAATTGATTACATTTGATTTTCCTTGATTTTCTCTTATACCCAATGATTTGTTCTTTAATTAGAATATTCTAACAGATATTCTAACACTCCCCCTCAAGTTGAGCAGTAGGATCACCAATGCTGAGCTTGCTAAGAACACGAGTAAAAGCTTTGGCTGTGACAGCTTTGGTAAGAATGTCTGCCCATTGATCTTCTGACCTTACAAATGGAAGCTCAATACTACCATCCTCAATCTTTTCCTTGATGAAGTGTCTGTCCACCTCAACATGCTTGGTTCTGTCATGTTGTACAGGATTCTCCGAGATACTGATTGCTGCCTTATTATCACACCTTAATTGACTTGGTAGTATTGGAAGAAAACCAATTTCAGTTATCAATTTTTTGATCCACAAAATTTCAGTTATCCCTTTGGCAATTCCCCGGAATTCAGCTTCTGCGCTTGAAAGGGCAACCACCTTCTGTTTCTTACTCCTCCATGTCACTAGGTTACCTCCCACAAGAGTAAAATAGCCTGATGTGGATCTCCTATCATTTGGATTACCAGCCCAGTCAGCATCAGTGTATGCTTCAATGTTTAAGTGCCCATTTTTTTGGAACATGATCCCACTTCCTGGTGTCCCTTTCAGGTATCGGATAACCCTCATGGCAGCTTCCATATGATCTTCTTGAGGTTGATGCATAAATTGGCTTATTACTCCCACTGCATATGCTATATCTGGCCGAGTGTGTGACAGATAAATCAATTTCCCAACTAGTCGTTGGTACCTTTCTTTATCTGCCAGATTGGCACCCTCCTCAAATTTTAGCCCATGGTTAACCTGCATAGGAGTATCTGCAGGCTTACAATCGACCATTCCTGTTTCTGCAAGAAGATCCATAATATACTTTCTTTGGGAAATAAAGATTCCTTTGTTGGAGCGTAGAACCTCTATTCCCAAGAAGTACTTTAATCCTCCTAAATCCTTCATTTCAAATTCTTTGAATAGATTACTTCTCAATCTTGCAATTTCTTCTATATCGCTCCCAGTTATGATCATGTCATCCACATATATGATTAAGCATGTGATCATATTTTCCCTTTTTTTCAAAAATAAAGTATGGTCAGAGTTACTTTGTTTGTACCCGTACCTTTTCATAGCCACTGTAAATCTTCCGAACCAGGCACGTGGGGATTGTTTGAGTCCATAGAGAGCCCTTTTTAATTTGCAAACTTCATTTTTCTGGAATTTTTCAGAGAATCCTGGAGGAGCTTCCATGTACACTTCTTCTTTCAATTCCCCATGGAGAAAGGCATTCTTGACGTCAAACTGATGGAGAGGCCAATCTTCATTTGCTGCTATTGAAAAAAGGACTCTGATGGTGTCAATCTTTGCAACTGGTGAGAAGGTTTCTGAGTAGTCAATGCCATACGTTTGTGTATAGCCTTTGGCTACTAACCTTGCTTTATACCTCTCAATGGTACCATCTGCTTTGTGTTTAATAGTGAAAACCCACTGACACCCAACCGGCTTCTTTTTTGCTGGCAAGATGCACTTTTCCCAAGTTCCATTTTTTTCTAGAGCCTCCATTTCTGCTTTCATAGCTTCTCGCCACTCGCCCTTCTTACTGGCTTCATGAACTGTTCTGGGAATATCTTCAGCTAGAAGGGAGGTAAAAAAAGCTTTTGCAACGTCTGCCACTCCTTCTCTGGTTGTCCTAATAGGATACTTTGAACTGCGAGAGACAAGTCCTGGGGAATATCTGTCAGGAGGTACTCCTCTGTTCCTTCTTGGAGGAAGTGTGAATGGCTCTGATTCTGGTTCCTCAAGTCTTGAAGCTAATCTGTCATTGTTAGTGACTTCATTCATAACAGGAGATAACTCAATAGATTGATGGTCACTTACCTTTTGTTGAACATTCTCAGAAGGAGGCTCATTGGTTGTGTTAGTTTCTTCCACATTGTCAAAGGCATGCTCGGTGGCGCCATCTACTTGCTCTTTTGGAACAGTTTTGTGGCAACTAAGATTAACTAACCAACTTGGTGGTTCACTGGTTTTCTCCCCCTGAACAACAAGTTGGTCGCTGAAGAAATATTCTGATTCAAGAAAATCACAATCCATAGTCACATGTACACGACGAGTGATAGGATTGTAACAACGATACCCCTTTTGGTATGTAGCATACCCCATGAAGACACATTTCTCAGCACATGGATCGAACTTGGTTCTGGTAGCTTTAGGGATATGGACAAACACAGAGCACCCAAAAACTCTTGGAGGTAATGTTTGGACAGGAGGAAGTACTGTCTGAGTGGCCAAAACCTGCAAGGGTGTTCTGTGGTGGAGGATCTGGGAGGGCAACCTGTTCAGAAGATACGTCGAGGTAGCAACAGCTTCAGGCCAGAAACGTGTTGGAACCTGTGCATCAAACATCATGGCCCGAGTCATCTCTAGTAGCTTACGATTTTTTCGTTCTGCCACACCATTCTGTTGGGGTGTATTTGGGCACGATGTTTGATGAATTAAACCATTTTCCCTAAAGAAATCTTGCATGGATCTGTTCACAAACTCCCCTCCATTATCTGATCGAAGCACTTGAATTTTTTTATCAAATTGAGTGTGAATCATTTGATAGAAAGCATAGAATTTATCAGGCACTTCAGATTTGTTTTTTAGAAAATATACCCACGTCATTCGAGAGAAATCATCCACAAATAATACAAAATACTGAAGTTGATTGTTATGGGAATTAGGTGCTGGGCCCCATACATCAGAATGTACTAATGAAAAAGCAGAACTAACTCTAGTGTTACTCGGGGAGTAAGTAGCTCTATGATTCTTTGCCCGAATACAAGTCTCACATTTAATGGGTTCAGTGTTACTCGAAAAAAGACTAGGAAATAAAATCTTAAGGTACCCAAATGAGGGGTGTCCCAGGCGTCTATGCCATAACCAGAGTTGCCTTGTAGCCGTTCCGTGAGCAAGCATGGCATGTCCCTTGTGAGCAACCTCATCAACGTAGTAAAGACCTCCACGTTCAGTACCACGCCCAATGATCTCCTTCGTATGAATGTCCTGCAAAAGGCAAAAGGTAGAGAACATGAGAACCACACAATTTAGCTCCTTTGTAACTTGACTAACAGAGAGTAATTTTGAGGATAGTGCAGGGACATAAAGACAATTTTTTAATTTTAATTTTTTTGAAAACATAATTGATCCTCCTCCTTGAACTGCAATTAATTCCCCACTGGCTGTCTCAATATGGGCCTTAACAGGAGTAGAAAGATTGTCAAAATCATGAGGATCATGAGTCATAGTATCAGTGGCTCCACAATCAAAAATCCATTCATCAGCCTTTTTTGGGCCAGAATTTTTTTCTGACTGGGCTGCCTTCACAGAACTGAGCCCTGTAATTTTTGAAGAGATTTGGGCCATGAAAGGGGTTTGGGCTACGGACTCACCGCCCCTTTTATTTGGACCAACCCACTTACTAGGGTCATCTGGCCCAAACAGCCCATGAGGGTTCTCATTCTCTTCAGAGCTCTCTTCTTCTCCATGCGCGGTTTCCCCTCTGCTCTTACCTCCATGAGCGACTGCAGCTCTCCCATGGATTGCTTGTGACTCTGTCTCTTTATCTCTTCCAGCGTCACCACCGCTGTTGCTGGCGGCCTGTGGGTTGCCCACGGCAGTGGCAGCCTTGTGGTTTTTTGGCTTGGGATCTTCCCACCACTCGGGGTAGCCTACGATTTTGAAACAGGTCTCCTTGGTGTGCTTCCTCATCCCGCAATGAGTACAAAGGAGGTGACTTTTATCTTCCTTCTCTCGTTGTGATGAACGCCGGCCGGCTGTTTCTGAGCGATTCCATCTCGGTCCCTGTCCCTGTTTGTTCCTCGCGACTAAACCGATTCCAACCTCCCCTAATGATGTGCTCCCTTCGCTGCTGGTGGTAGGCTTCAGGATCTGAAGTCGGGCCGCCTCCCTCCGGACGGCAGCGTAGGCAGACTCTACTGAAGGGGTCTTTTCTTGCATCAAAAGGTCCCTTCTAATAGCTTCAAATTTCTCATCAATCCCTGTTAGGAACTGATATAGTCTCTGCTCTTGTTTGATTTTGTTGAAAATTGCAATATCTGTAGTGCACTGCATAGGGTTAGGTTGCCTCCTGTCAATGGCCATCCAAATGGCTTGTAATTTGTTCCAGAAATCCTCTAGGGTGTCTTGTCCCTGCTTCTGTGTGTTTGCTTTTCGATGTAAATCATAGATTTGCACCGGATCTGTCCCGCTTCCATAGGTGGTAGCCAATCCTTCCCATAGAGCCTTTGCGGTAGGAAACTGAGAGACATTGTTCATTAAATTTGTCTCGATATTCTGAATAATCCAAGTAAAGACTGCTTGGTCTGCCTGTTCCCATTGTTCATATGCGGGTTCTGTCTCCTCTGGTGCCGGAAGAACACCTGTCAAGTGACTTTTTTTTCCTCTACCACCAATAGCTTTCTTCATAAGGGTTGCCCATAATGGATAATTGTCTCCATTTAATTTGAAACCAATTGACAGATTGTCAAGATTGGCCTGTGTTTGCTGAATTCCTAGACCATTACGAAGCATATTTGCAATTTGCAAGGTTAGCTCATCAGTGATGGTCGAGGAATTATTCTTATTTCTGTTGTTGCTAGTTTCGTCATCTGAGGATGACATTTTTTTTTGGGTGTTTGAAGGGATATTGGAACAATGTTGTTGTTTTTGCTGAGTGCCCAGGATCTAACACTGCTCTGATACCATCTTGCGATGGTATCGAGGATTAGGATAAGTAAAACAACAGAGGAATAGAGAGAGTAGGATCAGAAAAGTCTTTTTTTTGGTTATTTTCTTATTTGGTTACAATAGCTCTCTTAATATAGAGTAATTAGGAAACTAAATATAGAAATAATCCTAATTGATTACATTTGATTTTCCTTGATTTTCTCTTATACCCAATGATTTGTTCTTTAATTAGAATATTCTAACAGATATTCTAACACCAGTGTCATCTTTCTCATCTACTTCTCCTTCTTTGATTCTTCTCTCTCGCCGCCTCTCTCTTTCTCTCTTCTTGTTGTTATGCTTCTCTCTCTCTTCAACGACGGCGTCTGCGCTGATGTTGTCCTCTCCTCCCATCCTCCCCCACTCCCCAAAGCAACTACAATAACAATAAGCAACATCTCAGTAACTCCTACCTTCCTCCAAACGTCCCAAAATAGACCTTACGTCTCACCCTCTTCGTCTTAGCCACATCAATAATCAGTAATAATCAGCAATTTCATAATTTCTCATTATGCTTTTTTTAATAATCTAATAAAAATAGAATCCAAAAAAAAAAGAATGACAAAGAGAGTAGCTAGAGAGAGAGAGCTCCTCACCGCCCTAGAGAGAGAGAAAGTTCGCTGCTGGCTTACTGCGAAAGAGGAGAGTAAGGCGCTGCAAGATAGGTTTCTGACAGCGATGGAGTGGCAACGAGCAAGCAACGACAACGATGGCGAATATAAGAGAAAATAACGAGAGACTGCTGCAAAAGTGAAGAGGGGCGGCGAGCAAGCAGCAATGGCGACAACGAGATTCTGCCGTTAAAGACAAAGAAAAAGTGGCGTGGGTTGATGAGTAACTGTTCTGTGTGTTGGAGAAGTAAAAGTGAGAAGAAGAGAGAAGAAAAAGAGAGCGGGGAGTGAGGTGTGAGAGTGCGAGACAAAGAAGACTGGAAGATAGCAGCCATGAATTTAGAGTGAGAGTGAAGAGAGTGAAGCGTAAGCTCTTTCCGAGAAGTTTGGGGGAGGGAGGGAGTGAGGGAGAATGAAGGAGAAGCAGAAGAAAGGTGTAACGAAATTCGTTTAACAGCTCAACTAACTCTATTAAGGAATATATTTTTATTTATGGCGGATATTTTTGTAGTGTTTTTTGATATTTTAAGTATATTTTTGTTATTAATGAAAGTGGAGGTTATTCGAGGACAGAATTAATAATTTACTCTTATAAATTTATCCTTGGCAAAATCATTTTCTTTATATACTCGACTATCTTTTACATTTCAAATATTAAGTTTTTGGTATTATAAGAATTGATTTGAAAATCACACATTTCTTTGTAATAATAAAAATATGAGAATTGAAATTTTTAAATGAATTAAAATTATTCAATTTTAAGCGTTTCAAAAAAAAATTGTATTGTTGAGTGAATTCTAATTTTTATTTTAAATAAACTCTACAAATTTTTAAAATTCTCATATCAATACTTTTATATAAACAAATAATTTGATATAGGAATTGGTAGTAAAATAAAAATTTAAAGACTAATTTAGTGATTAAAATTTATTGAGGACTAAAATATTTAATTTAAAATTTTCAAGGACTAATTTAAAATATTATTCTTAATTTGAATATAAAAATATCGAAAAACAAATATTTTTAATGTAAAAGACAAAAATGAGAGTTAGTGTTGATTCCAATATAAAACAAAAATAAAGAAAAAATTACTCCCGAAAATTTGTCTTTCAATATTTGGTAAAAAATATAGTGATGTATCAATTTTTTTAGTAAATTGTAAACACTTATATGCAATTGCTTTTATATGAAAATAATTATTAAGAATCATTAAATAATTTAAAATATTTAATTAAAGAAAAAGTATATGGAACAAGAACTATATTAATTTATATTAATAATTAATTTTAAATTTTTTAAATTCAAAATTTAAAAAATTTAAAATTAATTAAATAAACCTAATTGAAACCTATAAAAACCTTCTTCTTCTCTCTCACCGTCAGGCCCTCTCCGCCTTCCCACCGCAACTCACTCCTCTTCTATCACCGACATCTGGCTCGTCGAATTTGCTACCGTCGACAAGAACTGCTTTCCTTTCGTGAACCAGATGTGTTACCGGAGCCATATTGATGTTGTTGTGGTGATTGCACAGTGAAAAATAGCTGAGAAATATGAGAGATTTGTGTGGTGTTGGTGTTGCTTTGATGGATAACAGAATAAGAGAATAGAGAAGGGTGCGATAGGCAAGAATGAATCGAATGGGTTGGGTCTTGTTTGGGGCGGTGAGACGAAGAGAGAGTTCGGGTTCGAGGTCGGTGAGATCAGGCTGTGGCCTATGGGAGCAGAATGCGTTGGGGTTCTCTACGCTGCTCTATATGTTCCACCATACTCTCTATGCCTATACCTTTTTTATTTTTAAATTTTTTTGGTTAAAAATTGGATACGCCAAGCTAATCATCTTAAATTCATATGAAATCGTTCTCTGCGTTTTGGGATATTAGGTGCCATTTTGATGATTAAAGAGACTGCAAATTACACAATTATAGAAATATAAAAAAAACATTCATTTAATATGAAAAAAAAAATCCTAATACTTAACGAAAGAAATATCCAGTTATATTTAGCAAAAATAATTAAATATCTATAAAATTTAAAAAAATATGATTCTTAAAGAAATAGAGACATTCATATTTGCAATACAAAAAAATTCGAAAAATATATAAAAGAACATCCATTTGACTGATTTTTTGCTAATACCCTTTTGGTTCTTACCATTGTTGTTAATTAAATTAAGGTGGAAACTCGGTGAAAAACAATAATTAAAGACAAAGTTGTCACCTTTTCGGTGACCAGGGTCTGCAACTCGTTGGGTACGAGTTCCATGCATGGCTCCCGTGACTCTGCTTCCAACGCAAAAACCCATATTATTCCGTAAATCACATCCCAAAAACCCACTTTAATATGCACACAAAAACACACACACTCTCAAGCAAACCACAAACCCTACCCAGTGGCCAGTGCCTGTGTCGCACCCACTACTCCGACGCCTCACTGGGCTCACTCAGTAGTCCGGCCCGGCAGCTGATCGCACGAGCAAGGGCTTTCAGTGTGACAGCGAACCTAAGGTGAGGCAGAACTCCAGCGAGGTTCTGTACCTTTTTCATTTTTTCTATATCAAGCTTCTGTTACTTTAGATGCTAAAATTTTGCAATTATTCGGATGGAACGATCAGTAAACAACAATTAAATTATTGTGGATGTTAATATTGTGGATTTTTTTATGTTATAGTTCAGGAATTTTGGATGCTATGGTACATTTGTGTTGTAACATTCTCGTTTTGAAACCATTTTTCTTGGTGCTACAGGTTTTTTGTTTGAGTTGAACTTAGATGATAAAGAAAACAGTTGCACCCAGAGAGGAAAGGGGCAGCGGTCAAACAATCATCAACAAAGATGTCTGGTAAGCCAAAAACTAACGAGGACTTTTCTTGCGATATAGATACAGGATTTTGAAATTGAGAAAATTTTGATGATTATAAGTTATAACTTATTATAAACACATGCTACTACAAATTTAGATTTCTACTTTTGGATGCATGAATGTAATAGGCCGTTATTACATTGATTGAATTTGATCAGAGTAAAAAAATATCAATTGAATTAAAAGAAACCATAACAGCGGAGCTATGCTGGATTCTTTCTAACATTAGGTGCGTGTGTGATAAACATTTAGAAAATATTTTTGTGGACACCTAAAAAGTAGTGTTATTTTGCATATGCATCAAAAGCCAATATTCAATGGTGGTACTTTGGCTAAAGTCCACGGTGGGAATCTTTTCTGCCAGCAATTCTATAATCTTCTTTGTGCGTCCAAGCATTTCAACTGCATCTCTAACGCTATCCTCTCTCTCTTCAACAGTGCTGTTGGAGCACTTGGCCGATATAGCATAGGGTAAGTTAGTGAGACATGCACCCAATATATCAGATATCGTTCCTGTTAGTTCTTCAAACAATATCTCACTCCTAAGATCTTCAATCCTTCCATAATTTAATAAAACAGTTTGGCTTATTCTATACATTGCATTAGATGCCAATACTTCAATGGGCCATGATGAAGGTGGTTCTCTATTGCATATGTCTCTATACTTGGCCTTATACTTGCCATACCTGTTCTTTGCATCTTCACCTAGTGTCTCCAATGTCTCTCTGGGGCTTTTACTTTGATGGGAGAGCTTATAAAGGTCCACATCTAACCACTTACCATATAGATCAACTCCGTGCCACATAGTTTCCGCTGCCCTCTTGACTTTGATCAATTTCCCTTCTTTGTCAATGTTACACTCTATGAACTTCACATAGTAGAGCCCTTCACTTAGAGCTCCTATGAACTTCTCCACTGAAAGCATGTCCATGTTTGGAAGTGCCATTATTATGCTTCCTAGTGTCACCAGAGGAAGTGCCCAACCATATGGTGTAGTTTCCTCATCGTGCAAAGAGGAAACTTGGTCATTGTCAAATGTTGTCACCCTCTTAAATCCTTCCAAGATAGAACTCTTCTCCATTATTAGTTCAATGACATGTTTTGGCTCCTTTTTCTCTCCTACATGAAACAATTGATTAGTTGTTTTGTGAATGTCTTTCATCATCACCTCAACTAATTCTTCCTCTCCTTCAAGATGTAGAATAAAACGCCTTAGATCCGGGCCAGACTGTGGCTCTGTTCCTGAGCTAGTACTTGATACATTACTGCAACAATCACGAGCTGCTAACATAAAGTACAAGAGGACTATTGAAATGAACTGGGTCACTTTGTTGATCAGCACAATCCCTTTCTGCAGCTTAATTAATAACTGAAACAAAAGCACTTTTGCATCATGGGCTTTCTTTCTGAGCCACTTGTTATGAATTTGAAAGCCAAGAGGCCTTTCTTTAATTAGAAATAGACTTTCAGTCCAGTACTGTTCTACACGGAATCTCCTATTTGTATTGTTGCTCCCAAGTCTCAAAGCTTGCCTCATATATCTTAGAGCCTTGAACCATCTAACTGTAGGAGCAATAGTTCCTACTACCACTGCAGCGAACTGAACTATGAGATTTAAAAAAATGGACCATTTGTAGTCGCTACCATTATTAACGCAGTCGCCATAATAATCTAACAAGAAATACCGAAGAGTCATAGCCTCTAGTAATGTCAATGTACTAAGAAGACAATAGGCACCGGATGTAGCACATGTTACTGACCTTGCAAGGACAATTTGGGGGCTGCTAGTGTGTGCCATCATCCAGTCTGCCATCAATTCACTTCCAAGATTGTTGACGACTTTACTATTTGCTCCAGCTTCCTCATCTATCTGGTTAGCGCATTCTTTCTGTGCCTCCTTGTTGATCTCATACTTAAGCTCCAAGTCACGTTTCATCTTTGAAATAGCTATGGCTGATGAGAACATGCTCAACAACAAAATGAACATGATGTATATCATAATAATATGTTCAATCAAGAAGTAATCAGAGATAACACCAGTAGCAAGTTGGATGATGATGTTGACAATCACGGTTATCACGAGTATTCCCATGGCGATAATGTTCATAGGGCTGTTGCCAATAGAAGGCATCGAATTACCTGAAATGATTAATGATCTGTATTAACTCTATAAAATATAAAGTGTGGCTAGTCCGCAAGAAAGAGCAGTTATGAGTTAACTATATGTAGAAGTCTGAAGTATATTTACCCATGATTGTGCAGATGAAGGCACTGCTACATAGTTTTGCTACCTGTTCGATATATAGTGGCATGGAGGTGGTGAGATCAACCGAGAGCTTGAGTGCAACAGCGATCACTGTCAAGGAAGTGGCGTTAAGGCAGAAGTAGTTGCAAGGGAACCAGAGCTTGCTGCTGCGGAAAGCTTGAAAGAGATCAGCAGACATTGCAAAGAGACAGGCTAGGGATGCTACGGCTATGTATGCCCCAATCACTGGCATAGGTTTGCCGAACTTGTCATTGCTGGGGAACTCACCCTCGGAATCGCAACCATATGTGCTGGCTATTCTATTAATATCATACCCAGCAAAGCTAACTTGCATCTTTGAAGGAGTAATACTATGATACTTCTTGTCTTTTTGGATCGGACAACTCCTTATGTTTGCTTGCTGGGATACTTTATATCAATGCCGTAGCACCTGATTTAGTTTATGGCTACAAAATGATGACCTTTTCTGATGCATTTGTCGAAGACCAATGACTTTGGATTTTAAGGATTTTCCAATTTTTCATTAACTTCCCACAATATTCTGCCCTATATTATTTAATATTTGCTTATGCAAAAAAATATTATTAAATTATGCATTATACTGTTTATACTAATATTCTATTCTATTCTATTCATAACTTGGTTTTATTAGCTTTATTCTTACTAGTGTTGCTTGTTAATTTATTTATTTTTTAGTTAATTCCTGTTTTGTTTCTAATATATTTATTTTACTTTTGTGTCCTATTTTGCAACAGTTGCACATGTTTTAAACAAATGGTCACAACAAAGAATGAGAATTTAGATATTTTATAAAATGCTAATAAATCACACCGTATAACATAAAACTTAAAATTTCTGGATGACAGGTAGCTGTTGCTATTTATGACGATGGCGATCATACACAAGCAGGAAGCCACCCCTATTGACTCCATATGAACCACTGGATAAGCAAGTTGACCAGGGAAGACTTGATCAAAGCTGCATTGATATTATTTTGAAAAGATACAGAGGTGGATTTTAACCATACAACACACTCGGCCTTTTTTGGTAGTGAAAGTACATGTTGAAGACTTGGTAAACTTCTTGGAGCCAACAAAATGACTGGCTTTAATGTTTCAAAGAATTTCAAGTCAAAGATGAAAAGGTCACTCAGTGTTGTGATGCCCGCAACTTATTTGAGAACCAAAGTTTCAAAAGTGATGTGAGGTAGATAGAAGAAGGTATATCACATTTGAGCGAGAGTAAAAAAATGGATAGCCCTGTAAGTGTCAAGGTATATTACCATGGTAAGGTTTTACTACAGACACCGGAAGGAGTTCAATTTGTATGTCGGAATCCATGTACTTTTGCTGTCCCTTTCACGATTTCTTTTGAAGAACTTAACGGGGCAATTTGTCAAAGCATAGATTCTCCAAGATCAAAGAAGGTGACAAGTATTTTGTATAGACATCCTTTATTAATATTTGGTGGGTTTATACAATTTCAGACAATGTATATTACAGATGAAGCAAGTATGCAAAAAATGTTTTCGATCTATCATCAAGTTCAATCACAAGTGTCAGTCATAGAGTTGTATGTTGAGTTTAAACAACTGCCTTTAGTGGTTGAAGAACCCGACCCAATCAAGGAATGGGAGGGGTATAACAGTGAAAGTGAAGAGGAATTTGACAGTAACTATGAAATTGTTGATTCAAATGAAGGTAGGGATCATGTTTACAGCACTAGACTTACTCTTTCTCAAAATCATTCTAAACTGAACTCAGACACCATTGCAGAAGCGATAAAGTCATTGGTTAAAGCTGACCCATCTTTAAAGATTGAAGAAGTTCAATCAAGGTTCAATTACATGATAAGTTATCGCAAAGCATGGTTGGCGAAGCAAAAGTCAATTGAGAAAGTTTTTGGTGGTTGGAAATCTTCTTATGAAGTTTTATATACATGGTTTGAAGCAATGTGTCAAAAAGAGCCATCAGCAGCTGTCGAGTTTGAAAGTATAATTCCCTACGATGGGAATAAGATTGCTCCTGATGTCCGGATATTTAATCGAGTCTTTTGGACCTTTTATCCTTGTCTTAGAGCTTTCAGACACAGTAAACCAATTGTACAGGTAGATAGCACAAACTTGTGTGGAAAATATAAAGGGACTCTATTGGTAGCAGTATCACAAGATGGCAATCAGAATATTGTGCCTATTGCCTTTGCCATTGTCGAGGGTGAGACTTCTGATGCATGGTACTTTTTTCTTAGTCGTTTGCGGAAACATGTGGTGACTCGAGATGGTGTAGGTCTTATCTCTAATCAACATGACTCTATTAAGTCAGCCATAGCTCGTAGTAATGGAGCATGGGAGCCTCCAAGAGCTTTCCATATGTTTTGCATCAGACACATAGCATCTAATTTCTTAAGAAGGTTTAAGGTGCCATCCTTACAAAAACTTGTAGTCAAAATAGGTAAATAACTTGTAGCAGTATAAAATTGTTAGTATTATGTGATGTTGATCAACTCTATGATTGATGTGTATTTGCATTGTTCTGTTGATTTTTGACAGGTTCATCCAAGACAATGCGTGAATACAATATGCGTTACCAAAAGTTACATGAGCAGGGTGAGATTTACACTGAGTGGCTTGACAAGATCCCCCGCTCACAATATGCTTTGGCTTTTGATGAAGGGTATCGCTGGGGTTGTATGACTACGAATTTAGTTGAGTGCATCAATTCGGTTTTGAAGGGAGTGCGCAATCTTCCTGTCACAGCACTTGTTAAGGAAACATTTAACAGACTAAATGAGTTGTTTACTAGGAAGAGGGCTGAGGCTGAGGCTCAAATGAATGTTGGACATGTATTCTCTGAATTTGTGATAACCAAACTTCAAGCATATCAGCGCGCAGCAGGAAATATCCAAGTTAATTGTTTAGATATGCAGAATGAGATTTTTGAGGTTCGTGAGATCCCCATCGGTGTGGAGTATAGAGTGAATCTACGTCAGTGTCGTTGTGATTGTGGTGATTTTCAGGTAGATCGAATTCCGTGTCTTCATGTCTTTGCTACTTGTGCGAACCAACACTTAGATTGGCAAGTCTATGTTAACGAGGTATATAGGTTGGATGAAATCCGAAAGGTATATAGAGCTAGGTTTAGGCCATTGGGAGACCCAACAACATGGCCTGTTTATCAAGGACCAAGGATGATTCCTAATCCAACCTTTAAGCGAGTGTGCATAGGCCATCCAAAAAAACCACGACGTTGCAGGATTTGTGGAGGCAACGGTCATAGATGCAGTAGATGCCCTCAAGATGTTGGTTCAAGTAGAGGAGGCTCAGTAGCCTCAGCTCCATATTGATAATGGTTTATGTTGGTGTATTATGTGCACTGATTAGTCTATCTATTGTGTGTTGGTTTACTTAGTGCATGGATTTGATTTATGGATCTTCTTTATTATTGCGTTGGTTTAGTGAATGTATGGATTGGTTTATGTATCTACTTTTATTGACAATTAAGTGACAAAACAAAGAGTCACTTCTGAATCATACATAATCCACAAATTCAAAATCCTCTACATGGTTGAATTAATTATAGGATAACAATTACAAAACCAAAAAACAAGAAGCTACTTGTTCATTTTTTCCTTCGCATTTTAGGCATTCTTTTTGCACATTTTTAAGAATTGCTGTTTTAATTGCTAATATGTTATATCTGTTCTGCCTTCAGCCCTTCAGCGTGATGAATTAATCTTGAGATCATAGTCCTTACCTCAAATATCTGGAGTTAAGGCAATATCTCCACCAACAGTTGCAACACATGCATATAAATTACTTGTGTATATTAGTTCACATCACTAGCAACAAACAAGAACAAAAAATCAACTCTAATAACAATAATTATAAAAAGCACAACCATCAACCCTGCTCAATCATAATGCCCACTCACAACAATAACAAATCAACTATGCTAATAAAAAGGAAATATGAGGCTTGAGGTGGTTGTGGTTATGACCGTGGTTATGATTGATAGTGACTGGTCAAAAGGAATGCTTATTGTATTGCTGCAAAACACCAGGAGACAACTACAAACATTCGTCATATGTTGTGTTGTACCAACTCATGTAAATCTCAGATGCTTGATAAGTATCAATAGGAGGCTCCAACAAGGATGTGAGAATATCAATTAGTCTAGATAATTATCCACTCAGAATGTGCGACGACCCAATTCAATTTTTTTTAGACCGATCAACTGATCAAGACATTGTTATACTCTTTGATTGACCTGCAACTTCCTGTTGATGTCACTTGATACCCTCAAAACAAGAAAAAAAAAAACTATTATAGAGTGAAATCTAATTTTTGCTAAACAAGTTTGGAGAATGTTTTTTTTTTTTGGTGACTAGTTTGGAGAATGTTTAAAATTCTTATATTAATTTCCTATATATAAGCAAACAATCTGATAGAGTGATTGATTTGTCCAACAAAATAAAAATTTATGGATTAATTTAGTGATTAAAATTTGTTGAGAATTAAAATATCTAACTAAAAAATTTTCAAGAATTTAAGATATTATTCTTAATTTTAATACAAAATTTATTAAAAGATCAATACTTTTAGTTTAGTATAAAAAAAGTTAGTTAATATTAACTAAAAAAAAAAAGTATTTACTCCCTAAAATTTTTTCCTTCGATATTTGACTAATTTGTTAATAGGTTTAATTACTCTGTTTGTTCCTATAGTTTCGTGAAATTTTTAATTAGGTCTCTGTACTTTTTTTTTTTTTAATTGAGTCCTTGCACCAATTTTTTTTTAATTGGGTTCTTACACTTTTTTTCTTTTATTTGAGTTCCTGTACCAATTTTTTTTTAGTTGGGTCCCTATAAAATTAAACCAATTACGGTTAAGAGGGACCTAATTGAAAAAAAAATTTGGTGTAGAGACCCAATTAAAAGGAAAAAATGTATAAGGACCTAATTAAAAATTTTATAAAACTATAAGGACCAACAGAATAATTAAACTTTTTAATATTAGTTAAAGATGTGTGTTACACTAGATTATTTGACTTCACGTAAGTCTTACTTTGTTATGATTTTTTTTTTTTTACCTTTTAGAAGATAATTTTGCCTAAAAAAATTTAATTAGTTTAGAAGAAAACACCATTGATATTTTTATTAAAAATATATTTTTTAATTTGAAAATTGCTAAAAAGCATTGCCGTTTTGTTTTTTTTTTTAATATTTTGTAAAGTATTAAAATAGAAAGCGGCGATTTCTTTATCTTTTAAAAATTATGAAAATAAAAACGGCGTGGCTATTTTGTTATTTTAACAAATTTAAAAATTTAAAAATGGTGACACTTCACAATTCGATACAACATATATAATAGGTCATTTTTAATAGTAAATAATTAGTATTTTTACTCGTAATAACATTATGAGAATATACATTTTTTAAAATTATAGTCCACTTTGTTCTAACAGTATATGATGAGTTTGAAAAACTCTAAATTAATATTTGTGATGACTAAACATTATTAAAATTAATTAATTACAAAATTATTAATCTGATTTTCATTCAATATATATTGATTAAATAATTTTGTTACAGGTTTTAATATTGGGCCGAAAACAAATTTCTGGTGCAAACCCAATTACTTTCAGCCTTTGGTTTTGATAATATATGATGAATATGGCTGATTTGATTCTTTATGTTACTTGGGCCCAAATGATTTTGATTGCTCTAAGCCCAAGTGTGTTACATGCTTTCCCATTTGCTCATTGCTTGATCCAAATTTCATCAGGAAAGCAAATGTTATTATTGGGCCAGAAATTTAATGATTATTGCAACCAAGCCCAATTCCATTTAAGATGATAATTCCTTATGCTTTGTCCGAATCCATGAAGCAAAGAAAAACAAAGCCTCAAATGCTTCCAACGGATTCCATTACACTTCCTGAAAAGATTTCAAAGTTAATTTAAACATTGGGAACATAAGCAAGTGAGAGAAGATTGATTTGACTAAAGGCATCATTGCTACACGCCACACTAAGGGAAGCAAAAGCAAGCTATTTTTCAATTAATTAGTTTAACCACTATGAAATGCTTTTCTTCAGATTCTCTTTTCTCTCTCATTCTTTCTTCTTCTTCGGTCATTGTCCAAGAAACAATGGAAGCTATGTTCAACTATCAAAAGAAAGAAGGAGCTGCATGCATCAAGACCATCAAGCTAATGATGGCAAGAAAACATACTAAAATAAAAATGAGCTGTGGCTAAGATTGTCACCAAACATGGATAGATTTGGTGAGGTAATCTTGGGTTCTTTATGCTCAAAAAGGAAGAAGAAGATCTCGGCCAGCAAGGGGAGATTCTTGGAGGAGATGGCTTGTCTTTGATTCTGCTCAACCACCACAGGAAGTAGTTAGAGTGGCAAAGTGATGGTAGAGGCAGAAATTGAAGCAGATGAAGTCATCATCATCATGAAGCATCAAGGGCTAGAAATCTATCTTGAAGAGCAAGCCAATGATGGAGAGCTCGGATTGATGAAGAGTGATGACCAAGGAAGGACTAGAGGTAATTGCATGTTGGTTATTGCATGGTTATCTCTTCTCTCTCTGTGTGGCCGAACCGGTTTCTTGAAGGAAGAAGAAGTTGGCTTGGGTTTTTGGCTTCAAGTGTGGAGACTTCTCTCTTCTATAAAAAGGGGGAACAGCCACTGTTTGGAGCAAGGAGTTAGAAGTAAGCAGTGAGAGTGCAAGACACAGGATTCTCAGAGCTACCTAAGCTTACAGATTTTCTTCTCCTTCAATGTATTCTATTTTGTATTTTTTTGTTTAATTTTGTCATGTCTTGAGTCTCATAGAAAAAGGCAAACAGTGAGGTTTGTATGAAAAAGTCATAGAGCGGAAAAAGGCAGAGAGTGCAAAATTAAAAGAAAAAGTCATAGATGTCTTAGAGTTCCTTTGCTCATCTATGTTGTGTTTCATGATTCTGTGGGAATCCCCTTGTAAGTTGGGTTAGCACTTTACAGTTTGTAATCAGGTTGATTATAGTGAAATTCCATCATTGTTGTGATGGAGACTGGATGTAGGCTGCACTGCACTTAGCAGCTGAACCAGGATATATCTGGGTGTAATCTTCTTTCTCTTTTACTCCATTTCTGTTTTCTACTGCACAGGAGCAAAAACTAAAAATGTCTCGTGCCAAGTGATGAGACAAAATGAAAAAGTCTCGTGGCTAGGGACGAGCTAAAAACAGAAAAGTCTCCTCTAAGTCCAGCAAGTGTTAGCAAGCAAAAAAAGGGGCTAAGATTCAACCCCCTTCTCTTAGCCACTGAAACCATCAGTATAGATTATGCATTACACCAAAGATTTATAAAATCAAACTACTTTTACAAAAAAAAAAAAAATCGTAGGTTGACAAAAGTTTCTGACTAAGAAAACCAAAGTATCTATAGATAAAAAATCAAATAATAAGATTTTTAGTTATTATTTTTATATGAAAATGTCTAATTTTTTTATTAACAATTAATTTTAATATTCGTTATCTAAAATTTGAAACAATTTAATGTATATACTTTTATATTTAATTAGGTGTTAAGTCTGTTGCACAAATAGAAATAATTAATTTTTATACTTGTTATTTAAAAATAATATTTTTTCTCATTATGTATATAAAAATATAATTAGATATTAGTATAAAAAAATTATACTAATAGTTATAAAATTAATTCAAAATTAATTTTTTTAAAACAATTGAATTTTGATTCTAACTTTTAATTATAATATTAGTATTCTCTCCAAATTATATGTAATAAATATTTGAAAGAAGAGAAATGAAAATATAGATTAGAAAGATAAGTGGTGAATATTTAAAACTAAAAAAATATGTATATAATAATAATTTTTGTTTGAATTATATTATTTTGTTAATTTTGTTTTCTGTAGAATAGAAAGGTAGAAAAAATAGAGAATGAAAGAAAAGAGAGAGAAAGATAAAGATGAAGAGTGAGAGTGAGAGTGAGAGTTTGTTAATTTTGGAAGAAAAATTTTTATTTTAATTGTAATAAAAAATATCGGATTACATATTTTGATTTGTCAAAATTACTAATATAAAATATAAATTATAGGGATAAGTATTGTGTTGGTCCCTAATGTTGAGTGTCAGAATCGAAACCGTCCCCAACGTAATTTTGGATTTAAAATCATCCTTAACATATTTTTTGTATTAAAATCGTCTTTTTTAATAAAATTTTAAATTTTATTCTTAAAATACCCCTACTTTAATAAAAAAATTATAAAATAAAATAAAAAGAAGAAAAGAACGCGTTTGGTGGGGGTGGGGGAGGAAACGCGTTTTGGGGGGGGGGGGGGAGGAGAGGCGAAAGGAAACGTGAAGGGGGAAGGGGAAGGGAAAGGGGGGAGGGGACGGCGCCGGCGAAGTTTGGAGCTGCCGTCGCCGTCGCTGGAAGAAAGAAGAAAGGAGAGCGGTTGCGACGGGGGAGAAGAGAAGAGGGGAAAGAGAGAGAGAGCATCGGTGGAGGGAGGATCGTTCATGCATGCTTCTGCCGCCGTGGAGTGCGTCGCCGAAAAGAGGAGCCCGACGCGAGGAGGGCGGCGTGCGAAGGAGAGAGAGAGGGATCCAAGGCTGGGCTGGTCCGCGCACGCTCCATCGCCGATCCGCGGGCGATGGGTGGCCGAGGAGAGAGAGGGATCCGAGGGTGGAGTGCATCGCCGGTCCTCGCACGCTCTGTCGCCGCCGCTGGTGATGGGTGGCCGAGGAGAGAGAGGGATCCGAGGGTGGAGTGCGTCGCCGGTTCTCGCACACTCCGTCGTCGCCGGTTGTTCTGCATCTGCTTCTTCTTCTGCTTCTTTTTCTGCTTCGGGTTCTGCATCTTCTTCTTCTGCATCTGCTTCTGTTTGAGTTTCTGTTTCTGATTCTATGACTGCCCCTGCTTCTGCTTCTGTTACTACCTCTGTTTCTGATTTTGATTTGTTTTTTTTATTTGGTTGTTGAATTTGTTGAATTTGGGTTGATTTGTTGAATTTCTGATTTTTGGATTTGTTGAGTTTGTATTGATTTTATTGATGTTGTTTTTCTTGGTGGTAGAGGTAAAGGTGCTGTTGGTGGTGATGGAGGTAAATGTGTTGGTGGTGGTGGAGGTAAAGGTGCTGATAGTAGTGGAGGGTATTTTTGTCTAAAAAAAATTAAAAGGACGATTTTAATACGAAAAAACACATTAAGGATGATTTTAAATCCAAAATTACATTAGGGACGGTTTCGATTATGACCCTCAACGTTAGAGACCAAAACAATACTTATCCCTAAATTTATATATAGAGTAAAAATAGTAGAGAAAAATAGAAAAATGGAGAGAGGTAGATGAGAGAATTTAGGAAGGGAGTTTATTGATTTTGAAAAAAAATATTTTCACTCAATTTTAATAAGAGAGTGTCATGTGATACATTTGATTATTAAATTAGATAGTAATATATGATACATAATATAGGTATATTTTAATTTTAATTTTAATATTTTAATTTTAATTCAATTAAAGAATGTCATGTTGCACATTTTGATTGTCAAATTAGTAATTAGTCATTGATATTAATAATGATATATAAAATAGATAGAGTGGTTGAAGGAATAAGAGAGATAGAAAAAAGAAAACGGAGAAGGGGAGAACTCTTTAATTTTGGAGGGAAAGATTTGATTTCACTTGCAATGAGGGAGTGATACGTGGCACATTTTGGTTGTAAAATTAGTATGGAGGAGGGGAGAACTCTTTAATTTTGGAGGGAACGATTAAATTTCAATTACAATGAGGGAATGATATGTGGCACATTTTAGTTGTAAAATTAGTATGGAGGAATGAAGAATTCTTTAATTTTGGAGGGAAAAATTTAATTCCAATTATAATGAGAGAGTAGCATGTGGCACATTTTGATTGTAAAATTAGAAATATATGATAGATGAGAATATATTAATATATCAAATATTTTATAGATAAAAATTCGTATATAATTATTTTCTGTTAAATTAATAATAAAAAATTATTAAATAATTTAATATATTTGATCAACTAATATGTATTGTGAGTTTGTGAAATATGATAAATTTATTATTAATAAAAAAATTTAAAATTTAATAAAAAATATCTGAATTTGTAATCTTAACAAATCATATATAAACTTTCGGAAAAGCTCTACATACAAGCGATTAGGGCTTGTAAGCATTACAAGTCAATTAATCCCTAACCCCCCAAAACACGCTGCAAGTGCTACGTTCCTTACACGCGCTATATATCTCCTTCTTTCCAAATTTGCTCGTTCTTCTTCTCGCGCGTCTTTCCCTGCTTTTTCGATCGTTCTTTTCTCCTCCTTCCTCACTAGTTTGTTCTTCGTCATTGACGTTAGTTCCTCTCTCTTAACTCCAGCTTCATTTTCTTTTCGATTGTCTGGTTTCTGAAATCAAAGTTTGAACTCGTTTTGAAGATAATGGATGATTCAACCTCAGGATGTGAGGAATTACATTACGAGAGAAGTGCGAGAAGCGTGGGTGTGCTTAAAGACTTATTTGATAGGAATTAGAATGATTTTCTGCTGAATTTTGGTCTTGTGAACAACAAGTGGCTTTCAAGTAATGTTTGTTTAAAATCTGCAGTAGAGGTGTAAATTTAATTTTTTTTTCGGGTGTATTTATAGTCTGTGTTTGGGTGTATTTTTCAGATCTCTATGAAGACCGTCATATATGAATTCCAATCTATCTGGATCACCACTTCTGGGCAGGGATGAGAAGCACACAAAGGAGCGAGAGCATGCATTCTTTTGGGTGTAAAAGCAGTATTCTTTTGGGTGTATTTCTGAATTTTCTTGTATTTCACATTTTACATATATATACATATATATACTTCAGAATCTTGTTTTTATGTTATAAAATACTGTTTGTTTTTTTTTACAACGGTTTAAGGGTTTTAGGTATTAGGGTTTAGGGTTTTAGGGTTTACGTTTTAGGCTTTAGGGTTTACAGGTTAGGGGTTAAGGTTTAGGTTTTAAGTGTTTAGGGTTCAGGGTTTTAGGGATAAAGCATCAGGGGGATAGATTTTTGGGTGTATATTCAACTTTCTTTGGGTGTAAAAAATGGCAGGTTATGGGTGTATATTTGATTTGATGTTTTCCTTCATATTATAGTACCTGTAATTCATACATTTTGAATACAGCAGAGAGAGTTTAATTATTGAAAGAAATTTTACAATAAACTGGATTATAATTGGAAAATTTTTACAGCATGTGTTCAATTTGTTACAGGACTATATAACATTTATATTAATCAGTGTCAATATCCTTAGAATCTATCTGACAATTTGGTGATGCACCCTTAGCGGCGAGATGTGCATCAGGCCACCAAATCCCAAATCCCTAACAATTGTTTTCTTCTCCTCGCTCATGTTTCTGAATTTCTCACTTAACAAATGTGTTGCACACTTAAGGTCTTTGATTTGCTGTAAACAAAGCAAAATTATAGTCAGATATATTTCTATTATATAAAACTGATTTCATCTAAGACATATATTTGTTCTTACATTTTTTTCAGCTTGGTTTCTGCCTGCCATTTTTTCTGAAATGAAAAATACACCCATAGATATCAGTCAGATATCACTCAAACATGGATTAATATACAAGGTCAAGCAACATTACAAGGTCAAGCAATATACACCCATGGACAAGCAAATATTAGAACAGTTGCAACTGTTGACTATATTACAGTATATCAGTTCAGAAATATACACCCAACAAATTATGTTATATACACCCAACAAAATACTCAATATACACCCACCAAATCACGCAATATACTCCCAAAAATCAGTTACCAGAAGAACTAGAACAACAAGAACAGTAACACCTAGAATAACTAAGAAGAACAGAATAACCTAGAAGCAAGAATAACAATAAAACCTAGAACAAGTAGAACATTAAAAACTGTAAAATGAGACCTAGAACAAGAAGAACAGTAAAACCTAGAAGAACATAGAAGAAGAGTAAAACCTAGTTCTTCGTTTTCGAAATGTGGAAAATATACAATATGAGTAAAATAGTAACGTAACGTACCTTGAGTATTATAACTTCGTTTTTTCTGGAGATTGTTGATCGAGAGTTCTATGTTGTGTTGATGGAGAGTTCTAATCTTCGCGACGAGTCCTATCTCTGCAGTTTGGAATGTTGCTTGAAAACGGACGGTTTGTGTTTTCTTCGAAGGGCTTGGAGAAGTGGAAGAGTGCGCCATTAAGGAGCACTATTTTGCGAAAAGCAACCGTTGAGTGGGGCGCGTGTAGTTTACGTTCCATTCAAAGAGAGATAAGTGCGCGTGTGAATGAAGTGTGGGCTAGAAACTTGTAAAACTTGTAGGGCATCTTTGCTTGTATGTGTAGCAGACTCCATAAACTTTTAATATTTAACCGTTACCGTTTTTAACTTTCTCATTAAGACAAAGATATCACGTTTTTCGGGAAGAGGATCAGCAATTCGTCGGGAACGAATTCCATGCATGGCTCTCGTGACTCGGCTTCCAACACAAAACATCTGTCTCCTTCTTCTCCCCATTTGCAACGCTACTCACACTCCTAAATTACAAACCCATATTACTCCTTAAATCACATCCCAAAAAGTCAAAAACCCACTTTAATATTCACACAAAAACACACCCTCAAACCCTAAAAACTACCCCGTGGCCACTGGCCAGTGCCGGTGTCGCACTCAGAACCGAAGGCGACGCAGAACTCCAGCGAGGTTCTGTACCATTTTCATTTTCGTATACGAAGCTTCTATTATTTTAGATGCTAAAATTTTGCAATTATTTGGATGAAACGATAAGTAAAGAACGATTAGATTAATCCATATGGAAGTATATACAAATCGAGTGGATGTTAGCATTGTGGATTTGTGTGTGTGTGTGTGTGTGTGTGTGTGTTGTAGTTGAGGAATTTTTGGATGTTATGGTACATTTGTGTTGTGTGCTAACATTCTCTTTTTGAAACCATTTCTTCTTGGTGCTACAGGATTTTTGTTTGAGTTGAAATTAGATGATAAAGAAAACTGTTGCACCCAAAGAGGAAAAGAGCAGTGGCCAAACAATCATCAACAAAGATGTCTGGTAAGCCAAAAACTAATGAGGACCCTTCTTGTTGAAGTTAATAGGATTTGCCGAGTTTTAAATTTTCTTGTGATATAGATACAGGATTCTGAAATTGAGAAAATTTTGATGATTATAACTAATTATAAAACATAAGCTACCACCTACTTTGGATGCATGAATATAATAGGCCGTTATTACACTAATCGAATTTGATTAGAATAAAAAAGATCTATTGAATTAAAAGAAACCATAACATTCGTCCTATGCAGGATTCTTTCTAACATTAGGCCCGTGTGTGATAAACATTTAATGCTTGTGATTATATAGAAGATCATGCCATTTATATGCATTCATTGGCTGCTTTGGCTTATTTTTTGTTGGCTCCAAATATTCTTCTATTAATTGTATAATTATAAACCTAAGAAAACATTTTAAGCTAATACATATACGGTAAAATGCACAAAATAATGATATTTGATCAATTTTTTGTGGAAGCCTAAAAAGTGTTGTTATTTTGCATATGCATCAAAAGCCAGTATTCAATGGTGGTACTTTGGCTGAAGTCCACGGTGGGAATCTTTTCTGCCAGCAATGCTATAATCTTCTTTGTTCGTCCAAGCATTTCAACTGCATCTCTAACACTATCCTCTCTCTCTGCGATGGTGCTGTTGGAGCACTTGGCCGATATAGCATAGGGTAAGTTAGTGAGACATGCACCCAATATATCAGATATCGTTCCTGTTAGTTCTTCAAACAATATCTCACTCCTAAGATCTTCAATCCTTCCATAATTTAATAAAACAGTTTGGCTTATTCTATACATTGCATTAGATGCCAATACTTCAATGGGCCATGATGAAGGTGGTTCTCTATTGCATATCTCTCTATACTTGGTTTTATACTTGCCATACCTTTTCCTTGCATCTTCAGCTAGTGTCTCTAATGTCTCCCTGGGGCTTTTACTTTGATGCGATAGCTTATAAAGGTCCACATCTAGCCACTTACCATATAGATCAACTCCATGCCACATAGTTTCTGCTGCTCTCTTGACTTTGATCAATTTCCCTTCTTTGTCAATGTTACACTCTATGAACTTCACATAGTAGAGCCCTTCACTTAGAGCTCCTATGAACTTCTTCACTGAAAGTGTGTCCATGTTTGGAAGTGCCATTATTATGCATCCTAGTGTCACCAGAGGAAGTGCCCAACCATATGGTGTAGTTTCCTCATTGTGCAAAGAGGAAACTTGGTCATTGTCAAATGTTGTCACCCTCTTAAATCCTTCCAAGATAGAACTCTTCTCCGTTATTAGTTCAATGACATGTTTTGGCTCCTTTTTCTCTCCTACATGAAACAATTGATTAGTTGTTTTGTGAATGTCTTTCATCATCACCTCAACTAATTCTTCCTCTCCTTCAAGATGTAGAACAAAACGCCTTAGATCCGGGCCAGACTGTGGCTCTGTTCCTGAGCTAGTACTTGAGACATTACTGCAACAATCACGAGCTGCTAACGTAAAGTACAAGAGGATTATTGAAATGAACTGGGTCACTTTGTTGATCAGCACAATCCCTTTCTGTAGCTTAATTAATAACCGGAACAAAAGCACTTTTGCATCATGGGCCTTCTTTCTGAACCATTTGTTATGAATATGAAAGCCAAGAGGCCTTTCTTTCATTAGAAATAGACTCTCAGTCCAGTACCCTTCTACATGGAATCTCCTATTTGTATTGTTGCTCCCAACTCTAGAAGCTTTCCTTATATATCTTAGAGCCTTGAACCACCTAACTGTAGGAGCAATAGTTCCTACTACCACTGCAGCAGTCTGAACTATGAGAATTAATAAAGTGGACCATTGGTAGTCGCTAGCATTATTGCAGTCGCCATAATAATCTAACAAGAAATACCGAAGAGTCATAGCCTCTAGTAATGTCAATGTACTAAGAAGACAGTAGGCACCGGATGTAGCACATGTTACTGACCTTGCAAGGACAATTTGGGGGCTGCTAGTGTGTGCCATCATCCAGTCTGCCATCAATTCACTTCCGAGATTGTTGATGACTTCACTATTTAGTCCGGCTTCCTCATCTATCTGGTTAGTGCATTCTTTCTGCACCTCCTTATTGATCTCATACTTAAGCTCCAAGTCACGTTTCATCTTTGAAATAGCTATTGCCGAGGAGAACATGCTCAACAATAAAATGAACATGATGCATATCATAATAATATGTTCAATCAAGAAGTAGTTAGAGATAACACCCGTAGCAAGTTGGATGATGATGTTGACAATCACGGTGATCACGAGTATTCCCAAGGCTATGATGTTCATAGGATTGATGCCAATAGAAGGCATGGAATTACCTATTGAAGTGAAAATAAAACGATTAATGATCTTAATTAACTCTATAAAAGTGTAGCTAGCCTTCTAGTTATGAGTTAACTATATATTTAAAAGTCTAAAGTATATCACTAACTTATATTTACCCATGATAGTGCAGATGAAGGCACTGCTACAGAGTTTTGCTAGCTGTTCAACATATCGTGGCATGGAGGTGGTGAGATCAACCGATAGCTTGAGTGCAACGGCGATCACTGTCAAGGAAGTGGCATTAAAGCAGAAGTAGTTGCAAGGGAACCAGAACTTGCTGCTGTGGAATCCTTGAAAGAGATCAGCAGACATTGCAAAGAGACAGGCAAGGGATGCTACTGCTATGTATGCCCCAATCACTGGCATAGGTTGGCCAAACTTGTCTCCGCCGGGGTACTCACCCTGGTTATCACAATAATATATGCTGGCTGTGTTATACTCAGAAAAGCTAAAGTACATCTTTGAAGGAGTGATACTGCTTGTCTTCTTGGATCGGATGACCGCTTATGTTTTTCTTGCTAGAATACTTTATATCAATGTCGTAGCACCTGATTTAGTTATGGTTACAAGATAATGACCTTTTCTAACGCGTTGTGAAGACCATTCACTTTGAATTCGTAAGAATTTTCCTATTTTTCATTGACTTCCCACAACATTCTGCCCCTCTATTTAATATTTGTTTTATACAAAAAGTATTATTAAATTATGCATTATACTGTTTATACTATTATTCTATTCTATCGGAGTCATATATTGGCTTAATTAGCTTTATCCTTACTAGTGTTGCCTATTAATTTATTTATTTTTTAGTTAATTCCTGTTTTGTGTCTAACATATTTATTTTACTTTTGTGTCCTATTTTGCAACAGTTGCACGTTGTTTTAAACACATACTCGCAACAAAGAATGAAAATTTACTTATTTTATAAAATGCTGATAAATCACACCATATAACATAAAACTTAAATTTTCTGGGTGACAGGTAGCTGTTGCTATTTATGAAGATGGCGATCATACACAAGCAGGAAGCCGCCCCCATTGACTCCATATGAAACAGAGGGAAGACTTGCTGAAAGCGGCATTGATTTTATTTTGGAAAGAAACAGAGGTGGATTTTAACCATACAACACATTGGACCTTTGTTGGTACCGAAAGTGCATGTTGAAGACTTGGTAAACTTCTTGGAGTCGATGAAAATGACTGGCTTTAATGACTAGTTTCAAGTCAAAGATGAAAAGGTCACTCAGTGTTGTGATGCCCGCAACTTATTTGAGAATCAAAGTTTCAAAAGCGATGTGAGGCAGATAGAAGTTATATTACAGTTGAGTGAGATTGAAAAAATGGATAGCCATGTGAGTGTTAAGGTATATTACTATGGTAAGATTAAACTACACACACTGAAGGGAGTACAATTTGTATGCCAGTATCCGTGTACCTTTGCTGTTCCTTTCACAATTTCCTTTGGAGAACTTAAAACTACAATTTGTCAAAGTATAGATATTCCAAGAATAAAGGTGACAAGGATTTTGTATAGGCATCCTTTAGTAATATTTGGTGGGTTTATACAATTTCAAGCAATGTATGTCACAGTTGAAGTAAGTATGCAAAAAATGTTTTTGATCTATTATCAAGTTCAATCACAAGTGTCAGTTGTGGAGTTGTATGTTGAGTTCAAACTGCTGCCTTTAGTGGTTGAAGAACCCAACCCAATCAGGGAATGGGAAGGTTATAACAGTGAAAATGAAAAAGAATTTGAAAGTAATCATGAAATTGTTGATTCAAATGAAGATAGGGATCAGGTTTGCAGCACTAGGCTTACCCTTTCTCAAGATCATTCTAAATTGCACTCAGACACCATTGCTGAAGCGATAGTCTTTGGTAAAAGCTAACCCGTCTCTAAAAATTGAAGAAGTTCAGTCGAGGTATTACACGATAAGTTATCTTAAAGCATGGTTGGTTAAACAAAAGTCAATTGAAAAAATTTTTGGTGGGTGAAAATCTTATGAAATTTTGCCCGGATGGTTTAAAGCATGTCAAAAAGAGCCTTTTACAGCTGTCAAGATTGAAACTATACCTACCTACTATGGGAATGAGTTGGCTCATGATTTTCAGATAATGCATAGAGTCTTTTGAACTTTTTATCCTTGTATTAGAGCATTCAGATATTGCAAATCATATGTACAGGTAGGTAGAATACATTTGTGCGGGAAATATAAAAGAACTCTATTAGTTGCAATTTCACAAGATGGCAATCAGAATATTATGCCTATTGCCTTTGCCATTGTTGAGGTGAAATTTCTGATGCGTGACACTTTTTCCTCAATAATTTGCGAAAATATGTGGTGACTCGGGATGGTGTGGGTTTTATCTCTAATCAACACGACTCTATTAACTCAGTTATACCTCGTAGTAATGGAGCATGAGAGCCTCCAAGAACTTTCCACATGTTTTGCACCAGACATGTAGCGTCGAACTTCTTGAAGAGGTTTAAGTTGCCGCATTTAAAAAGTTTTGTCGTCAAAATAGGTAAATAACATATAATAATATAAGATTGTTAGTACTATATTTGATCAACTCTATGATTGATCTGTATTTGCATTTTTCTGTTGATTTTTGACAGGTTATTCTAAGACAGTTCATGAGTACAACATGCGTTACCAAGAGTTATGTGAGCATGGCGAGGTTTACACTAATTGGATTGATGATATACCCAGCTCACAGTATGCTTTGGCATTTGATGATGGGCATCGCTGGAGTCATATGACCACGAACCTAGTTGAGTGCATCAATTTGGTTTTGAAGGGAGTGCGCAATCTCCCTATCATAGCACTTGTTAAGACAATATCTTACAGACTAAATGAGTTGTTCACCAGAAAGAAGGATAAGGCTGATGCTCGAGGCGATGTTGGATGTGCATTTTCTGAATTTGCGACCACCAAACTTCAAGCGAATCAGTGCACTGTAGGAAACATTCAAGTTAATTGATTTGATAAGCAGAACGAGGTCTTTGAGGTGTGTGATGCACAGTGGTGTGGAGTATATAGTGAATCTACGTTAGCAACATTGTGACTATGGTGATTTTCAGACAAATCGAATTCTATATCGTCATGTTTTTGCTGCTTGTGCGAACCAATCCCTTAATTGGCAAGTCTATATTAATGAGGTATATAAGATGGATGAAATTCGAAGGGTATATAGAGCCAAATTTAGGTTATTGGAAAATCCAACAACATGGCCTGTATATCAAGGACCAAGAATGATACCTAATCGAACCTTCAAGCGAGTGCGCACAGGCTGTCTTAGAAAAGCTCGTTTATTGAATGATGAATGAAAAGGACATGCGTGAGATGCGTGATCCATGACGTTGCAGGCTTTGTGGAGGCAAGTACCATAGATCTAGTAAATGTCCTCATGATGTTGGTCAAAACACGGGAGGCTTAGCTCCAAATTCGGTTTATGTTGGTGTATTTTTAGTTGCGTTGATATATCATGTACACGGATTAGTTTTAGTAGCTTGGTACATTTTCATGTATTATGTGTTGGTTTACTTAGTGTGTGTATTGATTGGAGACCACTTTAATAAAGACACTAAAAATGTCTTTTTTTAAAGATGTTTATATGTGTCATTTTATTATTAGACATCTTTATTAAGCCGGTTAATAATTTATTTTTTAATAAACCAGAACAAAATTGGTTTATTATAGCAACAATAATAAACCCAATTGTCTGCATTATAATTATTAGACTCAATTTGATCCGATCGAATTACACAATCTAAATCGAATATTTGTTAAGAAATTCAAAAAGAACCGGTTCATTAATACGTCCAATAATAATGTAACACGTAAGCGTCTTTACAAAAAGACGTTTTACATGTCTTTATGAAAGCATCCCCCTGATGTATTTCCTTTATCGTTGAGTTGGTTTACTTAACATATGGAGTGGTTAATGTTAGAAGTTGACTAGGGATGACAATTTTTTTTGGCGGGTACACCCGCGAGAATTTATCACAGATTTGGGGTCATTTTCTTAATCACTTTTTTCATTTATAATTTACTTTTAATATTTTGTATTTAATTAGTCAATTTCTACTTAATTAATCTTGTTCAATTCTAGAGTTTTGATATTTTAACCATTATTGTGGGGTTGACAACCTTTTTTTTTTTTTTTTATTAAAAAGGAGGGCCAAAGGCCCAAAACAAAAGCCAACTACATTGGCAACACTCTTACACTTTTCCTTCTACCTTTGTCATCAGTAAGGAGAGGCATCAGGAAAGGGGGTGGAGCTGCAAAACAGAGAAGGCCGGTCGAGATTGACTGAGCTTGCTTTGCCAGTGCATCAGCACAGAAATTAGCTTTGCGAAATACGTGCTTAACCGACACATAAGTCATTTTGCTGCGGAGATCCTCAATGGCCCTAATCAGAGAAAGCGTATGATGGTGGCTACTAGATGACCCGCCAATTAATTTCATCGCACAGGAAGAATCAGTCTCTATCTGTAATCTGTTGATTCCCAGCTCCACTGCTAGCTTCATTCCGGTGTAGATGGCCCAAATTTCTGCAAATGTTATGGTGATTCTTCCAATTTTCATCATGAAGCCCGCCACGAGGTTACCATCTCCATTACGAAGGAGGCCGCCGCAAGTTCCAGAACCAGCGGGTTGGATGATTGAGCCGTCAATATTTAGCTTTATGCACCCATCCACTGGAGGTTCTCAACTGACAAGGTAAGCTTTAGTGGGGTTGAGAATTTTTTTTCTGCTCTCAGTGAGGTTTATCATATTGTTGTATTGATCTACCAAATAACTAGAAAGATTATGCACATGAAGGCTGGTAGAAATTTTTGAATTGAAAACTAAATCATTCCGGGCTTTCCAAATATTGTTGCAGACAGTAACAAAGAGGGTGAGCCAAGGAATCCCACTAATTTTTTGAGTGATCTTGAAGAGGTTTATCTTTAGTTAATCTTGCAAAGGTTGATTAAAGAAACCTCAGGGAAGAGCACTGGTTGACCTGCTAGTCCAGACACTGCAGGATAGGGACAGTCGCGCAGCACATGGAGCAGAGTCTCTTCATGATCCGGACATCTGGGGCAACTTCCAACCATGGTAAGATCTCTTGTCCTTCTCTTAGCATTTATAAGAAGAGCATTATGGTAGATTAGCCAAGTGAAAGCTCTTAATCTTTGAGAAACTTTAATTTTCCAACATAATTTGAAATTTGTGTCTCTATCTCCACTATAATAAGTAGAATATGCTGATTTGATAGAAAATTCTCCATTAATAGAGGGTAACCAGCTAATGCAGTCCACACCAAGAGAGTAGTGAGGAGCTTTTAGCGTGTAAATAATCTCAGAAATATCTTCAGGAAAATAGCTGTTTATCGTCTCCCAATTCCACTCCCCATCCCCATTAGTAAAACTTGAGAGCTTCTCGGCTATTCTATCTGCAGCGATAGAGCATAAAGATACATCTTTTAGGCTGATAATTCCTGAAACCCAATGATCAGTCCATACCGCAATAGATTGTCCATCCCCAATTCTCTAGATCAAATTCTTTTGAAATTGGTTCCAGACTTTCACGATTCCTTTCCAAGCGTTTGAGCAGTTGGCTTTTTGATGGATTTTGGGAATCATGTTCTCACCACAGCCGTACTTGGCTTTGAAAACTTTAACCCATAAGCTATCAGATTTCGTCATGAGTCCCCAAGCGAGTTTCATGATAAAAATGTTATTTGTTTCTTGAGCTTGCGAATGCCTAACCCGCCTTAATCTTTCGGTTTACACACGGTGTCCCAGCTTAGAGGGTGAATTTTCCTATTTTGATCACTTGAACCCCAAAGGAAGCTAAGTCCCGACAAATTTTATCAATCTTGTTGCAGACTTCGATTGGAACCTTCATAGTTTGCATAACATAGCTTGGAATAGAAGATAAAACGGATTGAACAAGCGTTGCTCTTCCTGCTATGGATAAGGTCTTCATATTCCAACTAGAGAGTTTGACTTGCATCTTGTCAATGATATATTGAAAATGCTGTTTACTACACTTCTCGTGGATCAGCGGAACACCTAAGTATTTTCCCAAATTGCTAGTGAGGGGAATCCTTAGTTTTTGGCTAAGCTCTTCTCTGATATTATGGTTCACATTTTTTGAAAAGAAAACGCACGACTTATTGAAGCTAACTTTTTGTCCTGAAGATTCACAGAAAATTTTTAGTGCCTCCTTGACAACACCAACTTGGTTCCGGTTAGCTTGCGCAAAAAAGACTATGTCGACAACCTTTTATTGTGATACCAAAACTAATAAAAATGTTATTTGTATATTAAAATTAGCTATTAAAATTAGCTATCAATATATTTGTGTATAAATATATGTGTGATTTAATTTATTTTCAATGTGTATTTATATTCTAGCATATATTTTATACTGATAATTGGCTTTAGTAACCGATTTAGTGTGCACATAACATACTCCAAAACTAATATAAAATAAGTAGATACTCATCAATCTTTACGGAAACGCAAAATAGAAAATGATAGTGTGTCCTTAAAGGATAGTAAACTTCTCTATTTACCAGTTTCACTTGATTGGTAACCAAATATTTTTAGCAAATTTATTTTTCATACGGTATTTTCTAATTCGTTAACAAATAAAAAATTAATCTATCATAAATCTAAACTCTATTTAAAAATTTGTGATTAACTAATAACTTATCGCATATACAAAGTATGATTAGAACTACCTCTTATTTACTTAAATAAATGAATAAGTTGACCACTTAACTAATTTAAATTAATTTTTTTAACAAAATACTTAATAATAATAGTTATTAATATAAAAATAATTTATTTAAATATATTAATTATCATTTTTACACAAAAATATCTTTAAATAGGTCAGATAAAAATATCTTCACGTAAGTCATCTCAGTAATTATTCTTACAAGAGTTTATTCTCATCTTGCACATACATAATATCTTACCGACTAGATAAAAAAGCACATACAAGATTTTCTTCTTCTTTTTTTTTTTTTTTCCCATGGCTTAATTATTACTTGCTTACTATTATTCATGGATCTTCAAGCAGAATAAGACGACGTAGCTTTCTTAAACATAACCACAAAAGGGTTATCTTCCGTTGCAACCAAAAGCCTATTTCCCTCATCATCACGTTTAACCCCAATATCCATGCAATTATTATTTGAAGAAGCACAGAAGGTAAGTTTAAAGGCATCCAAGGTTTTCCTTATCTCAAACCAACCCTGTATCTCGTTCTCGTAAAAACCGGTGAGTTTCACCGTGGCTCCTTCTCCTTCCAGTAGACCCTTAACGAGGGTCCACTTGGAAGGAGTAGGAGTACAGAAAGGAACAGCTGAAAAGGACAGGTCCAAAGGAAATCCTTCACGGAGAAAAGGGATTCTCAATGGAGATGAAATTATAATTGGTGATCCGTTGTCCACTTCGGAGCGTTGTTGGACAACGGTTAGTGGACACGTTTCGTTTCCGGTTGATATTCGGCCTATTCCGCCGCCGTTGCCTCGAAAAACTGGGAGGATGAAGTATAAGCCGCCGTTTTTGATAAGGTTGCCGTCTGTGTCGACCAACTCAGCCGTGGCTAAAGAAGGTAGGTGGATGGAAATGAAAGCAAAGAGAATGAAAATGGCGAAGACATTGGTGGTGGTTGTAGCCTTCATTTTTTTTTATATATTTTATTTAGTTCTTGGAGAGGTATGGTGAATGAAGAAGGATGAACATGAACTATCAATTTATAGGCTACAGAAAAGGATAATAATAATAATAATATAAAAAAATAATAAAAAAAAACTCCTAACAAAAATGAGATATTTTAAACAATCCCGCTACGTTACCAACAACATTTTTGCCAACTTATACCAACTCTTATTTATAATTGTGTTTAATAGAAATGTCTTTGTGGATGCGTTTAATAAAAATGTCTTTTTTATAACTATGTTTAATAGAAGTGTCTTTATAAATATATTTTTTGGATGTGTCTCTTTATATATATATATTTAAAATATAATAATTAATTATTGTTGACAATAAGTTGGCAGGTAATATGTTGGTACCCTATACTTTTTCTATTTTAAATTACACTACTGCATGTAATATAATTTGTTAGAAGTTACATAATGAAACTGGATTTGGTTTATGTAGATTTAAGAAAAAAGATATTTTCATTTTTATTTCCTTCAAAAATATGTTGTGAAATACAAACAAATATACATATGCCATATAGATTTATTTTTTTTAAAAAAAATGTTATATATATATTATTTTTGTATTTTTTTATATTTTTAATATTAAAAATTATAGATAAAAAATAAAAAAATAAATTTTCTTTTATGTAATATTTAAAGTCTACATCTATTATTTGTTTTTGAAAAATTATTATTTATATATAAAAATTAATTATTATATATTTACATATAAATATATAATTTAATTTATTTTTAATATATATTTTATAAAAATAATTAATTTTAATAATTGATTTTAGTAAATATTTATGAGGATTATTTTTGAAACGATGGAAGGAAACATATGTAGACAAAAGCGTGGGATAGTAAGGTGTAGTTTTGTTCACGTGATTGAAATTTGTTTCAATAGAAAGAGCTAGATACCATGTATGGCTTTATTCCACTTATTACTGGAGAGGATTTTTTTTAGGTTATGATTTTATGTAACTTGAGGTGATAATAATTAAATAATTTTCTTACCACATGTTCTAACTTCTAGTACCCTGTTTATGTTTATATCACGCTCTTGCTTGAATTTTGACGTGTACTCATCACTTCAATAAATTAATAGTGAAAATTCATATGCATTATCTTAATGTAAAATTGATAGTCAAAAACAGTTAAATAATTCGATAAATATTATTAAATTATTATGTAATGGTTTTTGACTATTAACTTTATATAAAAATAATTGTATATAAATTTTTGTCTAAATTAATTCTCAATTTCTCTATAGTTTAAGTTATACTCTTTTCATTTTTCAATATATGTTCCAAACATAAAACACATGAATTAAGAAAAATAAAAAATATTTCCGTAGCAATACAAATTATATTTATGACTAAACAAGAGAAGAAAATATAGAGAAAAAATAATTTTTAATTAACATTATATTTATTCTTATTTTTAAAGTGATATAATTATTAAAAATAAAGATTAAAAACTAGTTCCTAAATATTGTAAGATTGAACAAATATTTTGAAAATTTAAAAAATATAATGAACACATATTATGAAATAAAAGAAATATTTAATATTCATAGAGTTATATAATGGAAACAACTTAAATAAATAAACATTTAATTAAGAAACATATATCATCAGGGGCGAAGCTACATACATAAAAAGGGGGCAATCGTCCCCTAATTTTAATTTTTTACATATAAATTATATGTAAATTTCAGTTTAGCCCCCCTTAAAATTTTATTTTAGTCTTATTTTATTGTGTAAATATTTTTAGCCCCTTCTAATATTTCTTCTAGTTCCGCCCCTGTATATCATAATATATATTGAATGAAATTTTTGAAAATATTAATGATTTTGAATTTTATTAATAACAATGCATGAAATATTATTAATTTTTTTTTTTTGGGGCAAAGCCTTGGGCCAGATAACTGACCCGGCAGACAAACAGAATACACCTATACCCGAAAATCCAACCCGGTTCAAGACCCATCCTAGGGAGCGTACTCTCATCTCCTTCCTCGATGATGCTCTGTTAGCACAACGCCATTGTCCGCAGAGCTTCCATCAAAAGGCTGGGAATTCGATGCATGGGTCCGAACCCGAATTCAATCTTTGCCATTGAAAATGTCAGCCCGAGATCGCAAACTTCCGATTGAGATGTTCCATTGCCACCGTTGCCTCGAGTCACTGAAGAACCCGGCCAGACAACCAAAATAAGGAAACCATACATCCTGCTCAAAATCTCTCGGATTAAGATTGCCACTGTCGCCAGAGGGTCCATTACAAATTGGAGATGTTGATGCATGGATCTGAAGTCTACAGCATTCGTTTGTCATCCTTGATCTTGAGCTGAAACTGCCTGGATACGTCCTGGGATGTCCGTTACCGCTACCCATCACCGGCCCCAAAAGTTGAAGCCCCTGATGGTGGATCCGCCGTGAGGAACTTCCATCAGAGTGGGTCTTTGCGAACTCCTAGTCCCAAAAACAATGATCTCTCTTCTGCCATGGCAACCGGTCAGTTACTCCTCATACACTGACCTCCCTTTTCCCTTCGATTCAACGCTCCTGCCATTCAACAAAGCAACAAACCCAATCTGGTATCCAAAAAAAAAAAAAAAAGCAGCATGCTTGCTATTCCAACCCCTCCCAACAAGGAAGGTGTCAACCTCTGCTTTCAACAAGCCCTGGAAGTTTCAGCCTGCAATCAAAGTAAGTCACTAACTAATTAAATTGAAACTCAGATAGTCCAAAAAAAAAACTGGCATGCTCATGATCTGCTCGCCCAATGCAGCGACAAGCAGCGCTCTTCATTTAAAATTTTCATGATGGATTGTGGCTTGCAGCTAGGCCAATTCTGTTCAAGAGAGCCGTGAGCTGTTAGCTTTGCTACCTCATGGGCTAGGGCATTCCCTTCTCTAGGCACCCAGGTAAACCCAAAATTTGAGAGATTTCGCACTAAATCCAAAATGTCATCCAAGATAACTTGAATTTCTGTAATAGATGCCTTTGATTTAAGAGCTTGGATGAGTAATAAACTGTCGGATTCAAAAATAACTCGTTCTAGTTGGAAGTTCTGAACTAATATTAATGCTTCCCTGACTACTAATGCTTCCGCAGCTAAAGGCGAGGAAGCCGCAATCCTAGAGTTTGAGGCTGTGAGAAGGTTCCCAGCATGGTCTCTGAATACCGCCGCTGTTGCTCCTCCAGAAAACGCTTCAAGAAACGCTGCATCAACATTGCACTTAATCCATCCTGGCAGAGGCGGCCTCCAGGTAACCCTTTTAACTGTCCTCCTAGCATTCATAGAAGTTATCGCTGGTACTTCTGCGGAATCTGCAAATTCTGTTTCCATTTGTTTGACAAATATTATTAATTTAATTATAAATGAAAAGACGGCATTTTATGTAAATAAACACTTAAAAAGAAAGGGAAAAAAAACTATTCTCCGTCCTATATATGTATTGCTTAGAAGAAAAGAAAAAAGTGATATAAACTAAGAGATTTTTTTCTCTTGCTTGATTAAAGAAAAAAAGCAAAAAAGAAAATATAATCTTTTTTTCAATAATTTTTTTAATGTGTATGGTTATTATTTTATGTTAGGATATAATTAGAATCAATTAGGATCAATTAGAATTATTTAGTATATCTGAATATTTATTATAGAATATTACGTCTTTATTATTACGATTCTCTTAACCCCTATAAATACCCTTTTATATTGTATCATTCTAAGACATCTTGAATATACTCAATAATACACAAATCTTTTTTTTTAGTTTAGTCTCTTGTTTCTAACATGGTATCCGAGCCATGGTATCCTCTTTGAAGAGGATAAGTTGTTTTCCTTGCGGTGAAATTATCGTAGTTTTTGCATTTTTTTTCTATACCATTCTTCTTTCCCTTTTGTCACTCCTTTGATGCTTTTTCACCTCACCGACTAGCCTATTTTATTTGTCTTGTGTTTTTTTTTTCGAATCAAATGATCAAACACCAATGTCATCTGCTGTTTTCCTATTCTCAGAAATCATATAGTTTTTGCTCTCTTTCTGCAGTTTCATCTGCGTTCTCTCGTGGCAGTTCCGTCTGCGTTCTCTCGTGGCAGTTCCGTCTGCATTTCGTCTGTGTTTCCTTGTGGTAGTTCCATCTACGTTTCTTTCTCGCAGTTTCGTCTGCACTTTCTTCGGACAAGCGGCAGTTCCGTCTGCGCTTCCTTCAAACAAGCGGCAGTTCCGTCTGCGCTTCCTTCAGGCAGTTTCATCTGCATCCGTTTTACCAGTTTATGCTATTTTTTTCTCTATATTTTGTTGTTTTAAATATGTTTCAAACTCAAGTTGTCACTTGAGTTTGAGGGGGATGTTAGAATATAATTAGGATCAATTAGGATCAATTAGAATTATTTAGTATATCTGAATATTTATTATAAAATATTACGTCTTTATTATTACGATTCTCTTAGCCCCTATAAATACCCTTCTATATTGTATCATTCTAAGACATCTTGAATATACTCAATAATACACAAATCCTTTTTTCAGTTTAGTCTCTTGTTTCTAACATTTTAAAATAAGTTTATTGCAAAAATATTAAATAACATTTTGTGGATAAATAAATGGTATATTTTTAGAAACTATACCGAGCTTATAGATTTTATTTATATTCAGATGTAAGATGCATTATTTTGAATTTTTTACTTAATATTTTTAATTTTTAACTGTGTTATATATATTATTTTTAAAGATCAAATTTGTATTAGGTAATATTTTATTGATTGTTCTGGAAATTTTTGTATAATAGATATTGAAATTAAATACGTTAGAAACAGAACTTATTCATTTATTAAATTTCCTTCTCGCTGAAAATAATTTAACATTGTGATTAAATGAGTTAAACGTTAATGACATCTTTCGTCCTCGTGAAATTTGGCCTCCAAAAAAAGTAATTTATCTGATATTAATTTTAAAAAATGTACTTAGAAATATTTTTTAATTATAACATATGTCATTTTTTTCTACTCTAAATGGTTTTTAGAATCTCTCATCTATTGGTACTTTTAAAATTAATTGTGATGCTAGTTATTTTAGTTTGAGTGATAGTATTAGTTTTACTTGTATTATTAGAGATTGTAATATAAGAGTTGGCAAAGGAGATGCTTGGAAATGATTGAGAGTAATAATATTTTTTAAGAGGCATTGTTTGTTATTTGAAGAGGATATCTCTTAGTCTGGAATGTGGGTCAACGAGATGTTATTTGTGAGACGGATTGTGTGGAAGCGTTTAATCTTGCTAATTACCAAGATGGTTTTGGGTTTATTGATCAATTGGTGCTTAAAATAAGAGATATTATGCATTGAAATTAGTATGTTGACTTTCGTTTGATCATGAGAGATACAAATACAATAACAGACATTATGACAAAAATAACAATAAAAGTTACAATTTTCTTATGTTAAGTTTTTTTCACCTTAAAAGAGTTTAAGAGTAGTTTTAAACGGGATTATTCATCTATTTAAACAATTCTTTTATTTTATTTGTTTTTTTTATTAATTTATTTAAGAAAAAAAAAACGAGTTAAACGTTGATTCTGTAAAATAATGTATTGAATTATTGATGGATGAAGACACTAAGTTGTTTCCTTCTTCAAAGTAGACAAATAAATTCATTTCGTTTTGTCATCTCGGGTTTCATATATATACAATATAACTCAGCATCATTATCTCATAGCACTAGGGACCATTGTGGGATTTCGACGATAGATTGGTGTGGGGTCAAAAATTGCATAGTATTTTCGTCCACATACCTACATAGATTTAAGGACAATTTATGTAAATAAAATGAATGAACAAAATATTTACGCAAATATAACATTGGCAATTTCCAAACGCAAATGCAACAAACGCAACTGTATATAATCTGCTACATTCTGTAGCGGAACTCAATTGCATGTAATCCGCTACAGGGTACTTCAGATTACGTTGAGGGCTGCATTACTCATAAACCGCTACACCCTGTAGCGGTTTATGCTCAAATGGTGCTAGACTCATAATTCGCTACACCCTCTAGCGGATTATGAACAGTGTGGAAGCTTGGGAATATGCCTATATATACCCAACAAGTTGTGTAGAGTGTCATTTTCATTCATTCATAACTTGAGGAATGGAGAGTGAAGAGAGCTTTTTGGTGTTAGTGCATCATTCTGGAAAAATAAAAAAGATTTAGAGGCACGGTGTGAAGTTTACAGACAGAGAACCGCTGAGTATTTTTGTCAAGTCGTCTGATACACTGTTGGATCTGAAGAGCAGTATACTGCAGAAGTTGGCCGCGGGTGGCACAAAGTGGGTGAAGAAGCTGTTCTACAAGATCCCTATTGCGGTTGTCTCAACCGGCATGCAATATGAAACGTTCGTGTTACGAACAGATGAAGATATGCAGGTGTTGTTTCATTGTTGTCGGAATTTTTCGGAAGTAAAGATACATGAGATGTTTGCGAAGCTGGAACATGGGATCGATAGCTCTGGTGCATCCGCTCCAAACCCCCAGTCCACCACGATGGGGGGTGCCTCCACCTCGATGCCCGTCGTTGCACCTAAGTGTTTGTTGGAGTATCGGCCAGCCGGTCCAGTTGGGGCATTCACCTCAACTCATCCATTTCCAGATGTAGGACGTGAGGGGGAACCAGATCGGGTGGAAAATGCTATGCTAGAGGATGATTCCGACGAAGAGCCTGCTGACATCAAAAGGGACGACGATGATGAAATTCTGACAAACCCAGCAACATGTCAACCACCGTCAAGTGTCGGCACACATGAGCAACCTGCGCATTATTCTACCCTGGATCTGGGAGCCATCAGCCAACCGACGGAGTCAGCACCAACCTTTGGGGGTTAAGGCTTGCGCAAGAGAAATTCTGTAGCTGAATTTCAAGTTGGCCAATCTTTCCACAGTAAGGAGGAAGCTATGCTTATTGTAAAGGATTACAGCATTCGGCGCGGTGTTGAGTATAGAGTGATGGAGTCAGATCATCTTAAGTACCATGGGAGATGCAAGGAGTTTGGGAAGGGATGCACATGGATGATTCGCATCAGCCTTTGAGCACGGAAGAGAACTTGGGAGGTTCGGTGGTACAACGGACCACACACATGCTTGGCTACATCGATATTCAGCGACCACCGACAACTAGATTATCACGTGATCTGTGCAAAGATCTTTCCTCTAGTTCGAGCCAATGCGGCGGTATCGATAAAGGTGTTGCAAGAAGCTACCGAAGGAATGTACAGGTTCAAGCCAACTTACAGGAAGACGTGGTTGGCAAAATAGAAGGCGGTAGCATAGATATACGGGGACTGGGAAGAGTCCTACGCCGAGCTACCTCGTTGGATCCTTGGTGTGCAGTCTACCATAGAGGGGACGGTTACGTTGTTGAAGACATCTCCGGTTCTCGTCGGTGATGACGTGGATGACTCAACCGTGTACTTTCATCGTCTTTTCTGGACGTTTCCTCCTTGTGTTGAAGCTTTCTGACACTGCAAGCCATTGGGCAGCATAGACGGTACTCATCTGTATGGCAAGTATGGAGGGACTTTGCTCCTGGCCATTGCTCAAGATAGGAACTCCAACATCTTGCCTATTGCTTTCAGTCTCGTGGAGGGGAAAAATGCCGAGTCTTGGTCTTTCTTCCTGACCAACCTACGGCAACATGTGACTCCGCAACAGGGGATACTGGTCATCTCAGATAGGCACAATGGCATCAAGGCTGCACTAGAGAACCCGAACAGTGGGTGGTTACCCACGCATGCGTACCGAGTATTTTGTATTCGGCATGTTGCAGCTAACTTCGTACTCAGTTTCAAGGGCACGGATGCAAAGCGTTTGCTTGTGAACGCTGCTTATGCGAAGACTGAGGCAGAGTTTCACTATTGGTTTGATATAATGCGGACTGAGAATCCGGCAATGTGTGACTGGGCGAACAGAATAGAATACGATAAGTGGACACAGCACCAGGATGGTGGCAGACGGTTTGGTCACATGACGACCAATATATCTGATTGTGTTAATTCTGTTCTGAAGGGTACACGGAATCTTCCGATTACCGCCCTAGTGAAGTCCACATATGGCCGACTAGCAGAGTTGTTCGTGATTCGTGGTCAGACGGCAGAGGCTCAATTGGCCAGCAGTGCCAAGTTCTGCCAGTCTTTTATGAAGGCGATGGAGCGCAACTTGAAAGACTCCAGATGCTTCACTGTCACCCTGTTTGATAGACACCAATCTGAGTACACTGTTGCCGAGACGACGCCCATCTGGAGCTTTTCACTTGGGACGTACCAAGTTTCCCTTCAGCATCGTACATGCGACTGTGGATACTTTCAAGCTCTCCATTACCCATGTTGCCATGCGATTGCATATTGTGCCCAGTCATGACTTGACTGGTCTATCTATGTCGACGAGGTCTACACCATGCAGAAGGTGTTTAGGGTGTACCAGATGGGTTTTGTGCCGCCAATACCGAAGGGACTTTGGCCACCTTATGACGGTCCGACCGTTATTCTGGACCCCAGCTTGAGGCATTGTCGTGATGGGCGATCGAGGTCTACCAGAATCCGGAACAACATGGATAAGGTCGACCATAACCGACCGAAGCGATGCGGGCTCTGCAGACAGCCTGGGCACACGCGTAGGTCTTGCCCACAGAGAGGCTCCACCGTTGCCGGTAGTTCGTAGGACTTCTAGTATGCGTGCTTCTAGTTTTATGAATTTTATATTCTCCTGTAGCAATTTACGTTTTCGGGTGTTAGTGCCTTTGGTGTGTTTGTGTGAGTGTTTGTTCCGACCTATTTGTATGACTTATGACTTATGCCTAATGTAGAAATTTAATCCGTGTTAGTGTTAATGCCTCATGTCTATTATATTTTTATGGCTTATTGTTTATGGAGACTGTATTTGTATAACTTTGTACATTTTGCATCACGAGTTCTTTCTGTTAGACTGGTATATGGCATCTTCCCAAGCTTCCACACTGTTCATAATCCGCTAGAGGGTGTAGCGGATTATGAGTCTATCACCATATGAGCATAAACCGCTACAGAGTGTAGCGGTTTATGAGTAATTCAGCCCTCAACGAAATCTGCGGCACCCTATAGCAGATTATGTGCAATTAAGTTTCGCTAGAGGGTGTAGCAGATTATATACAGTTGCGTTTGTTGCATTTGCGTCTGGAAATTGCCAATGTTGTATTTGCGTAAAGGTTTTGTTCATTCATTTTATTTACGTAAATTTTCTTAGATTTAATGATAATGAATTTAATTTTAATAAAGTAAAAACAAGAACGATAACAATAATAATAAATAAAAATAAAATTAGTAGAATTAAAAAATATTAAAATTTAAAATTATAAAAAATATTAAAAATTTAATTTTTAAAATTTTAAAGATAAAAATAATTTATGTGTATATTTTTAAAAACTAATTTTACGATAAATAAATTTATGATATGTCATATTGTTAGAGTATAACAAGGTTCTGAAAATCGGACGGTCATGAAATCGTTCTAGTTACTGATTTATTAATTTATTGGTCTAACCGTTGTTAAACAGAAAAATTATTTTAAAATAAAATAATAAATAAATTATAGAACAAATTTCATCAACACAATTAAAAATAATCAATAAATTATAAAAAAAATAAAAATTATAGAACATGTTTATTGCTATAATATAAAATTACAGAACATGTTTGTTTAATAATTAGTACATTACTATTATTATATGTTTTTCAAGCATTCAATCAAATGTATTTTTAGATGATGGTGAAAATTCATAAATTGAATAGTATAAACTATCTTTCTAAACTATCTTTAGAAAGATAGAAATTAAATCTTATAAGATTAATTAATATCAAACAACAAAAATGCCGTACATATAATCAATGATAATTAGCATAACTTGAAAACTGCCATGTATTCTCCTTTTTTTTTTCCAGAGATACAAGTAACAATCACAAAGGATGGAAAACAAAGAAGTTAATCAAGTCAGAAACATTAATCCTAAAATTTGAAGCAAATGCCTCTGGACTAAGTGGCTGCAATTGCACCAAGAATTAATCGAGAAAGAAACACAAGTGGATTCAGAGGCTTCTTCACATCCTCTACCTTTGGACCAAGCTGTATAACAAATACAAGAAAACATTATTAAAATAAAGGAGATGAAGAAATTAGGTATTACCTTGAGGGGAGAGTCTCCACAAAATGGTTTCACACCAATCACAGAGCAACCCATGATCAAACCATGCCTCCGCACACCACGGTACCACTTTGGACCTATCCTTTTAAGCTTGACGTCTTTGAAGCCAGCATTTTTAAACCATTCAATGTAGTCTTCCTCCTTTGGGACCAATAATGCATGCTGGTAAGATTGAAAATTATCACGTCTGGGCAATTGTTGGCAAGATTTTCATCAACAAAATTTCAAAAACAGCAACAAATAATAAACAAAAACCCAATCAAAACCATAACTGAAATCAACAAGGCAACACTGTACTAACAGCAGCTCTCAAAGGATAAACACAATCAAAAACACCATTACCAATAGCACAACATACTGAACAGAGCCAGGAATCAAGAACAATCATCAACAAAATTAAAAAATAGCAACAAATAATCACCCTAGACCTGAAATCAATATATTTATCCAAAAAAAAAAAAAATCAAACACAGCATACTTAGAAATTAAAAAAGGCAGCTGCAGAGTACCAAATTCATTTTAACCAATAATTTCAACAACACAAAATCAATGATTATATTTTCATTCACATTCAAAAATCAGTCTCACTAAACAGAGCATGAAAGGAAGAGCTGAAAAAACATGTAAGCAGTGACACTAACCTTTGATGGAGAGCAGGACGACGAAGAGACGATGGTGAGCGGCGAAACAAACCACAGACGATGAGCCACACGACAGCGAGCAGCTTGAATCCTCAAACAGAGAAGCCACGGGAGATAGGGACAACGTGCCGAGCTAGAAGAGGATGGGTTCGGTATAGGGCGAAGGAGGAAGGAGTGGAGGCGCCGACAACCACGGACGGCAGCGGCAAAACCGTTGAAGAAGCTAGGGTTTTGATTTGGGTAATTTTTGAACGGGCTATTCTTAGTGAGTGAGGTGAATCATGAAGGATGGGGTGGTGGGGGAAGGAGTGGGTGGGTAACGCGTTGGGACTTGGGAGGGTTTCTTCTTTTTTTTTTTTTTTAACCCAGACCCAAAATGACGCCGTTTATAAAGAACTTGCCGGTTTCAGATCCGGTTCAACCGTCTGGTTCTCGTCAGTTCAACGGTTTCATACAATTTTCAATTCGATGGTTTTAGGCGTCAGACTGGACCGTTTTTATTGTCGATTTTGGGTTAGACTGGTTAAATTGGCCGGTTCGATCTGGTTTTCATAACCATGGAGTATAATTATGATCAATTAAGGTCAGTTAGTATCATTTATATTTATATAGTATATCTGTGTATTTATTGTAGGATTTTGTGCTTTTATTGCTTTGATTCTTCTAGCACTTATATATACCTTTGTACATTGTACCTTTCAACTCACACTCAATAATACACTCTTCAGAATACTCTCTTGTTTTCTAACATAGTATCAAGAGTATAGGTTTTTTTCCCATGAAAATTCATTCATATCCCTTTGTTTTTTTTCTTTTGGCAGTGATCTTTGCCCTCATTTTTTTATCCTTTTTCGATGTTTTGGTTCATCACTGCCGTTGCCACCGTGTTCGTCTCTCACGATTCCAACGCATCCAAAATCGTTGTCGGACTTCGCCGGACATGCCGCCATGCACCGCTTGAAGTCCCCTGTCCGTTTGAGGTTCTTCTCCTTCCAGATGCCTCCAGCGTCATTGGATCAACGGCTCTCCATTGCACCACATGTCACGCCAGACACCTCCATAGATCCACTGTTCAACCCACGCCTCTGCTGACCCAACCTGACCAGCTTCATGACCCACGTGCCATCTCATCGCCGCCTCAGCACTGACGCGTTTTCCTCCTCCTATCTCGCGTTGCCACATGGCCTTTCCTGCTGACGTAGCATTTGACATGGCAGACAGTGGGACTCTCTCTAAGGTTTTTTGGCGAGATCTTTTCGATTCTGTCCTCTATTTTTTCGTTTTCTACCCCAAATTTGTAATTTTCTCTCCTCTCTTTGATCTATGTATCTATTAGTATGGAAAAATTAGATGTTTTTGCTGCCACAGACAGAAAGAGTAAATTATGTCGAAATTGTAACCATTTTGGACACCTTTTCTCATACTATCCTTCTATTGAATGTCGCAAATGCCAATAGAAAGGTCACATTAGCTACAATTGTCCACACCTATTTTGCCATTATATTGCAAGCTCTCAGGATATTTGATTACTACCTGTCCTACTCGCCCACCACGTCCTGATAAACTCAAGTATCATTCTCGTCCCAATTTCTCTAAGAATATGTCTGCTTCTGTTATTGCTGTTACTACAGAATCTACCAATTCTGCAACCTTGAATGTGATCCACTAGCAAGACCACTGAAAGATAACACGAAGGCATAAATAAGTGCAGTGACAAGAAAGAAGAGAGCCTTAGGCGTTCTTTTTTCCTTGAATGAAAATTGAACAAGCATAGTAATAACTTAAAACCTTCTACTACCAAGTTCAATACATGAATACCATGTATGATAAACAAATTCTTTCTCTTCGTGGAGAGAAATAAACTATGGAGAAGTTTGGGGACCAGGGAATTGAGACAGTGACATAAATATATTCTCTGGTTATAAGCCCAGCCATATGAAAAACGATGAAGCTCTTGATTACAGATGAAAGAAACAGGAGAATTTGTTAGAACTCACCAAATCATGAAGCAGCTTCTGATTGCGCGAAGGAATCTGACAGTGAGACTCGATGGAAGAAGACGACGAGCCCCAGGACCTGCTGTTTCTGCCGTCGGCAATGAAGAGCGCAACGAAGGCGCGCGACTGTGCACAATGTAAGAACCCACATTTTCACGTAAAACCGTTTTAATAAAATAATTTTAGTGCCCAGAATAGATTCAAAATTTAGAAGTTTTAATTTGAAAATATAAATGTGAAATTTGATTTTAGTGAATTTTTCTGAGCTGGAAAATATATCTGTTTCGAAAAATTTTGTAAAAATGCGTACTGGCGCTTAAGCTGGCAATACCGGCTTTAGTCTGTTTAGTACCGTGTATTTTGGAAAATAATATTTTAAAAATTAATTTATTATTTTGAAAGGAGAAAAAATAATTTAGAATCGAAATCCGGACACTAATCTTAAAGGTTTTGCCCCAAAGTGAGCCAAACGGACCAAAAACACTTAGCAGATTGGACCGAACTCAAGTGGGCCTAAGTCCAACTTATATACCCCTCATTAAATGAGCATTTCAGCTCATTTGAAGAAAAGAAAGAGAGAGGGACGGTGAGAAGAGTGAAGAGAAGGGAGTTGGGGTTTTATTATTCACCCTCACCTTCATTTGCTTGTAACTTGAGCTACGAACCTCCGATTGATGAGCCGTTTGTGGCCACGTGAAGCTCTCGACAAGCTATTCCTTTCTATCTAAGTTTTTCTGGTAAGAACTCGAAGCTCAATCCCCAGTTCTCTGCCCTAAGTTTCTGCATGATTTTGGTTATGAGTTTTGAGTAGATTTTGTGGTTTTGCTTGTTTAGGTGATCTCTAGTAGCGAGTAATTGTTGGATTTTACCCCTAATCTCGTTAAATAAGGTAAGGAACCTCTTTATCCTTGTAGTTTGGTATAGTATGAGCTTTAGTTGTTGATGTACGGTTATGTTGTATGTATGAAGCATGTTTTTGGAGTTAGTAGTGGCTTTTGGTTTGGCTTGATAGTTTAGAGCTTAGTGGAAGCTTGATTTGAATCAAGTTTGGTGTTGGAGCATATTGGGAATTGGCCAAGGTATGGTTTCGGTTTCCTTTGTGTAATATGTAATGTTCATGGACACTTAGACTAGTGACCCATAGGATAGGATTGGATTAAATTGGTTGTTGGGATTGTTGTATGATGATGATGATGTATAATGATTTGAGGATTTGAGTTGTTGAATGATGATTTATGATGAATTATGATGGGTTGATGATTTTTGAGTATATTGGTAAATTATGATGTTGTAATGATAATATGGTGTGAAATATTTAGATTGAGGTGAAATGAGATTGAGAGTGATGTTTAGTATTGATAGATGATGAATATTGTTGAATTGTGTCGAATTGATAGATCACAGATATTTTAAAGAAGTCTCGTAATTAAATATTTTGTTAGCTTTTTTTTAATGTATGAAATAAAATATATATTTTTTAATTTTTAAATTATTAATTTTTTAATAAATTTTTTAATAAATTTTTTTTAATAAATTATTAATTTACTATGTGTGTAATTCGAACCCAGCTGGTTCGAATTAGTGTGTGCGTGTGTTTGTGTATAATTCGAACCCACCTGGTTCAAATTATGTAGAAATGGAGTTTGAATTCAGCTGGTTCGAACTACATATAAACGTACATTGGTGGATTCATAAAGCAGTTTTCATTTTGACTTATTCGTATAAAATTTTGCTCCCCTTAACTTATTATTGTGATTTGCCCAAAAAATTATGTCATTTAAAGTATAACTCATTAGCTACGTTAATCGAATTTGATTAGAATAAAAAAGATCAATTGAATTAAGAGAAACCATAACGTTGGGGCTATGCAGGATTCTTTCCAACATTAGGCCCGTGTGTGATAAACATTTAATGCTTGTGATTATATAGAAGATCATGCCATTTATATTTGCATTCATTGGCTGCTTTGGCTTATCTTTTGTTGGCACCAAATATTTTTCTATTAATTGTGAAAAGAGGAAACTTGGTCATTGTCAAATGTTGTCACCCTCTTAAATCCTTCCAAGATAGAACTCTTCTCCGTTATTAGTTCAATGACATTTTTGGCTCCTTTTTCTCTCCTACATGAAACAATTGATTAGTTGTTTTGTGAATGTCTTTCATCATCACCTCAACTAATTCTTCCTCTCCTTCAAGATGTAGAACAAAACGCCTTAGATTCGGGTCAGAATGTGCACTTAGCATAACTCCAAAATTAATATAAAGTAAGTAGATACTTATCAATCTTTGCGGAAATGCAAAATAAAAAATGATAATGTATAATAAACTTCTCTATTTACCAATTGGAACCAAATATTTTTAGTAAATTTATTTTTCATATGGTATTTTCTAATTCGTTAACAAATCAAAAATTAATCTATCATACATTTAAACTCTAATTAAAAATTTGTGATTGATTAATAACTTATCGCATATACAAAGTATAATTAGAACTACCTCTCTTGACCACCTCGGCATTGTAGCGTAAGGCCATTCTTTGCTTGAGCGCTGTCTCTGATAAGTGGGCCATCTCCTTGGCCTCATCCACTAAGTCCTTTTCCACGGCCTCCCCAATTCCTCCTAAGAGTAGTCGCGGGCTCGATTCGCCGATTTCCACGGGTATTATTGCGTCCACCCTATAGGTGAGTCGGAAAGGTATTTCTCCAGTGGCCGACTGTTGGGTTGTGCGATAAGACCAGAGAACTGAGGCTAGTTCGTCTGCCCACGCTCCCTTCTTTTGGTCAAGTCGCTTCTTGAGGCCTTATAAGATGACTTTGTTCGCGGCCTCTACTTGTCCGTTGGTCTGGGGATGCTCAACTGACGAGAACTTTTGTTTTATGTCCAAGTCGGCCAGAAATTCTCCGAATCTTTTATCAGCTAACTGGGTCCCGTTATCGAAGATAACGACTTCTGGGATCCCGAATCTTGCTACTATGTTCCTCCACATGAACTTTCGACAATTGGCTGAGGATATGCTGGCCAACGGCTCCGCTTCTACCCACTTTGTGTAATAATCGATTTCCACTATCAGGTACTTGACTTGTCCCGGTCCGACTGGGAAGGGTCCTAGTAGGTCAACTCCCCATTGTGAGAAAGGTCGGGAAGCCGTGAGAAGACTGAGCTCGGTTGCTGGCGCTTTATGGAAGTTAGAGTTTTCCTGGCATCTTTTGCACCTTCTGACAAACTCTTTAGCATTCGTCATCATGGAGGGCCACTAATATCCGGCTCTGATAAGCTTCCTAGCCAGGGCCTTCCCTCTGATGTGGTGACCACAGCATCCTTCGTGGACTTCCCGGAGGACGTACTCCGTTTGGTCGGGGCGCAGGCATTTTAGCAGTGGTTGGCTAAGTCCTTTTTTAAACAACTGGCCCTGTATGATTGCATACTTGGCCGCCTCTCGCCTTATTGTTTTGGCCGCCTGCTCATCGCTGGGGAGCCTGGCCTTTTCCAGAAATTCGATGATCGGGTCCATCCAGGAGGGTTCTGGCTGGGCTAGCTTTAACACCACTGTTGGTTCTTTTATCAGACCTTGAATGAGGGATCGGGTACCCATCCCTGGCTTTGTACTTGCTAGCTTGGACAGGAGGTCTGCCCGTGTGTTCCTTTCTCTCAGAACGTGCTGGACCGTGACCTCCTCAAACTGCTTGCTCAATTCTTTGACTTTCTTCAGATACCTCTGTAACAGTGAGTCTCTGGCTTGGTAGGTTCCATTGATCTGGGAAGTGACGACCTGTGAGTCACTACACACTTCCAGTCTTGTGGCTCCGACCTCCGTTGCTAGAACTAGGCCACCCAGTAGGGCCTCGTATTCTTCCTGGTTGTTTGATATCGGGAAATCGAATTTGACTGACTACTCGTATATAACTCCAGCCGGGTTTTCCAAGATGATTCCTGCTCCTCTGAACGTTTGGTTGGATGCTCCGTCAATGTGGAGCTTCCACCGTGTGCTCGGTGTCCTGTCTGGGTCCCGCGTTACTTCTATAAGGAAATCAGCCATGGCTTAAGCCTTGATCGTGTGCCTGGGTTCATACTGTAAGTCATACTGGGAGAGTTCGACAGCCCAAGTCATCATTCTTCCTGCCAATTCGGGTTTCTGGAGTACTTGTCGGATCGCCTGATCCGTCCTGACGATTACTTGATGCCCTTGAAAGTACTGCCGCAGCCTGCGCGACGATGTCAGGAGCATATACGCCACTTTTTCCAGCTTGCTATACCTTAGTTCTGCTCCTTGTAGTGTTTTACTCACAAAATATATTGGCTGCTGAGTCTTCCCCTCTTCTCGCACCAAGATTGCCGCCAAGGCCTCGTCGGTTACTGCCAAGTACAAGTATAGCGCTTCTCCCTTCTTGGGCCTCGCGAGGACGGGTAGTGCCGAGACTATTTCTTTGAACTGCTTGAAAGCTTCTTCACATGCTGGGGTCCACTCGAATGCGATCCCCTTCTTCATCAGGTTAAAGAAAGGTAGAGCTTTTGCTGCCGACGCGCCGAGGAAACGGGATAGCGCTGTGAGTCTGCTCGCCAACCTTTGGACATCTTTCACGCTTCCCGGGCTCTTCATCTGAAGGATTGCCTCACACTTTTTCGGGTTGGCCTCCACCCCTTGCTGGGTTATCATAAACCCCAAGAATTTACCAGCTTCAATGGCGAAGGCACACTTCAGTGGATTGAGCCTCATTTCGTGCTGACGAAGAGACGCGAAAATTCTTTCCAGGTTACTTAAAAGGGCCTCGGGCCTGGCGGTCTTGACCAAGATATCGTCTACGTATACTTCTACTGTCTTGCCGATGAGGTCCCTGAAGATCTTGTTCATCAGTCTTTGGTATGTGGCCTCCGCGTTCTTTAGTCCGAACGGCATGACTTTGTAGTAATATGTTCCCCCCGGCGTTATAAATACCATTTTCTCTTCATCTGGCCAGTGCATCGGTATCTGATTATACCCAGAATAGGCATCCATGAAGCTCAGATACCGGTAACCCGCAACCGCGTCAACGAGAGCATCGATGTTGGGTAGGGGGAAGGAATCTTTGGGACATGCTTTGTTAAGGTCAGAGTAATCCACACACATTCTCTATTTCCCACTAGGCTTTTTAACCAAGACCACGTTTGCCAGCCAAGTCGAGTAATCGAGTTCCCGAATGAAGCCCGCTTCCAATAGGCTGGCCGTCTGCCTGGCCACCTCCTCTGCTCGTTCTTGAGACATTTTCCTTCTCCTTTGAGCCACCGGCATAGCGTTCGGTTTCACGGCTAGAGGGTGGGACATGAATTGGGGGTCTATACCTGGCATGTCGGCTGGGGTCTAGGCAAACACGTCGCCGTTCGCTCTGATCATCTCCATCAGGGGCTCTTTCAAGCCGTCGGGTAGGTTCCTGTTTACAAAGGTAAACTTCTCCTCCGAGTCGCCGACCCTGAATTTTTCCAGGTCCCCCTCTGGTTCCGACCTAGGTTTATCATCAACTCTGGCGTTGAAATCGGCAAGAAAAATGCTAGACGCTTCTTTAGACTTCTTTCTCAGGGAGAGGCTGGCGTTGTCGCATGTGACCGCCGTCTCTAGGTCTCCCCTGATGGTCCCAACTGATCCATCATCAGCAACAAATTTCATTAGCAATAGCTTGGTGGAGATCACTGCCCCAAATTCATTGATGGTCTTTCTCCCCAGGATGAGGTTGTAGGTCGTCGAGTCTCTTAAGACCACGAACTCCGCCATTAGCGATCTCTTCCCCCTGCCTCCGCCTATGGAGACCGGAAGGAAAATTACGCTGTCTGGCTTGATGAAGTTATCGCCAAGGCCTACCACGCCGTGCTGGTGACCTTTGAGGTTGGCGTCTCGTAGGCCCAGGGCGTCAAATACATTGCGAAACATGATATTCGAATCAAACCCTGTGTCCACCAAGATCCGCTTTACTATGCCGGTGCCCACCCTGGCCGTGATGACCATCAGCGGATTTTCCGCAACCTCATTGAACCATTGATCCTTGGGGCCGATAGAGATCAAGGGTAACATCCAAGAGGTCGGTACGGGGCCAGAGGACATAGCCAGAATCTTGGCGTCCTTCTTACTAGCCGACTTCGACCTGGGAGGTACATCCCTTCCAATCACCACATTTACCATGGTGAGGGCACGCTCCGCATCCCCGTCGGGTTCCCGTCTCTACTTTACGGCATGGCTTTTGTCCTCGGTTGATCGGTCCCTCCTCCTAGGTTCCCTTATTAGGTGCTCGAACTCGGCCAATTTTCCCTCTCGGATGGCCTGCTCCAAGGCGTCCTTCAGGTCGAAGCAGTCTTGTGTCTTGTGGCCATATCCCTTGTGATAATCACAATAGAGGTTCTTGTTTCCTCCCGTCCTGTCCCTGAGTTGTCGGGGCTTCGACAAGATGCCCTTGTCGGCGATTTGTTGATAAACATCGACGATGGGAGCCGCTAGGGGGTGTAGTTGGTGAACTTTCCAACACGGGGAAAGGGTTTGAAAGTCTTGGCCGTTCTTCCGTCTCTGGAGTGTTCCTTAGACCTCTCTCCACCATTGGATGGGCGGGCATTAGGGTATACGGGCTGCCGTTTATTGGCCGCCACGACCTGACTTTCCTCTTCATCATTAATGTATTCTCTGGCTACGTTCTGGATTTCCTGCATTGTCCAGATGGGCTTGGTGGTGAGGTATTTTCTGAAATCCTCATTTAGCAAACCATTGGTCAAGCACAAGCTGGCCACCGAATCCATTAAGCCGTCTATCTCGAGGTACTCATCATTGAATCTATCCAAGTATTTTTTGGTCGGCTCACTGTTTCGCTGCATCACCCTTAGCAGGTTAATCGGGTGTTTTGCTTTGGCGATGCGCGTGGTGAACTGGGCCAAGAAAGAACGACTGATGTCGGCAAACGTGGTTATGGAGTCCTGGAGGAGGGCATTAAACCAACGAATCGCCGGCCCAGCTAAGGTTACCGGGAAAGCCCGGCATCTTACTTCGTCGCCTACCCCTTCCATGTTCATCCTGGCCTCGAAGGCCGTTAGATGTTCCTGGGATCCTGAGTACCGTCGTACCTCATATCTGTCGGCTTGTCAACGTGCTTTGGTAGTCGTACTCCGAGGATTGAGTGGTGGAACGGGGTTGCCCCCATGACCACTGGTTGCCTTTCCCTGTCGTGTTCTCTGTTAGGTCGGCTTCTCCTCGTCCTTTCTTGGCAGTGCACTTGCTGTGGTCGGCTCCTTCTTCTTCGTCCTCTGTCGCTTTCCCAGTCCTCTTCTTCGGTGTCTCTCGTTGGCGATCGGTTGTAGACCAGCGGGTCTCGCCTTCTCCTTGGCACCTCTCTGCTCTCCTGGCTTTCTGATTCTGTCCAGGGGCTCGAGGTGCGCCTGGAGCGACTCCTCCGGAGACTCCTTTCTCCCCATTGAGTGGATCGGGAAGGCTCCTGGCTAGGAGTGGACTGACGACTTTCACGGTTGGCTACTTCTCGCTCTAAGTTCTGCACCCTGTGGCGCAGTTCTTGTATTATCATGGTGCTGTCGCTGCCTGTCCCTCCAAAGGGTCGTCCCTCTATGTGTCGTGGGGGAGATTTGCTGCCTTCACGAACGGGGGCTCCAGCGGCTACTCCACTGCCTCGGGGATCTATCCCTTCCCCGCGGGTCCCGGCCCCGCCAGAAACCAAAACAAAATCCATGTTGGCTAGAGTCCCCACAGACGGCGCCAATGTTCGATAAGTCGAGTTACCGGACCGTTTTAGATGTGAAGATGGATCCTGCTTTGGTCTGAGTTCTGGAAACGGTTTGCGCGATCTGCCGGCTTTTCGAGCTCTCGATGAAATGAGGGGGGTGCCACCTGCAAAGACACTCCGACGCCCAAGTCAGTCTGAAGTGCAGGTGAAAAAAGAGGAAAATAATGATGACGTACCTTGGGGAGGGGTAGAGCCCTCCCTTTATATACCCTGTCAGTAGGGCGGGCCCCACAAGAGGAGGCCACCTTCCAGGAAGCTTCGCTTCCCACAGCTGTCACGCTGCTGTCAGTTAGGGCGCGTATTCGGATCTTGGATTCGGGTGGATTGTAAGTGCTGACCCGACCGTGCAAGCCGGTTTGTTGCGGGTCGGGCGGTACCTCTGTTCAGTTGGGCTGGACCGTAACAAAAGCAAAGAGAATGAAAGTGGCGAAGACATTGGTGGTGGTTGTAACCTTCATTTTTTTTTTATATATTTTATTTAGTTCTTGGAGAGGTGTGGTGAATGAAGAAGGATGAACATGAACTATCAATTTATAGGCTACAAAAAAGGATAATAATAATAATAATAATAATAATAATAATAATAATAATAATAATAATAATAATAATAATAATAAATAAATAAATAAATAAATAAATAAATAAATAATAAAAAAACTCCTAACAAAAATGAGATATTTTAAATTACACTACTACATGTAATATAATTTGTTAGAAGTTACGATAATGAAACTGGATATATGGTATACGTAGATTTAAGAAAAAAGATATTTTCATTTTTATTTCTTTCAAAATATGTTGTGAAATACAAACACATATACATATGCCATAGAGATTTTTTTTTTGAGAGAAAATGTTTTATATATATATATTATTTTTGTATTTTTTTATATTTTTAATATTAAAAATTATTGATAAAAAATAAAAATATAATTTATTTTTCATGTAATATTTAAAAGTCTACATCTATTATTTATTTTTGAAAAATTATTATTTATATATTTAAATTAATTATTATATATTTATATATAAATATATAATTTAATTTATTTTATATATATTTTATAAAAATAATTAATTTTAATGATTGATTTTAGTAAGTATTTGTGAGGATTATTTTTGAAACGATGGAAGGAAACATATGTAGACAAAAGCATCGGATAGTAAGGTGTAGTTTTGTTCACGTGATTGAAATATGTTTCAATAGAAAGAGCTAGGTACCATGTATGGCTTTATTCCACTTATTACTGGAGAGGATTTTTTTTAGGTTATGAATTTATGTAGGTGAAAATTCAAAGTTAATATGTGAGAGCCGTTAGATGAAAATTTAGTCAAATCAGTCAAATTATCTAATAACTCTCAGGTATTAACTTCACCTGAAGTCTACTGCACCTGAATTTTCACCTTTTATGTAACTTGAGGTGATAATAATTCATTAAATAATTTTCTAACCACATGTTCTAACTTCTAGTACACTGTTTATATCACGCTCTTGCTTGAATTTTGATGTGTACTCATCACTTCAATAAATTTATAGTGAAAATTTACATTCAATTATCTTAATATAAAATTAATAGTAAAAAACAGTTAGATAATTCGATAGATATTACTAAATTGTTATGTAATAATTTTTTACTATCAATTTTATATAAAAATAATTATATGTAAGTTTTTGCCTAAATTAATTCTCAATTTTTCTATAGTTAAATTGTACTCTTTTCATTTTTTAATATATGTTTCAAACATAAAACACATGAATTAAGAAAAATAAAAAATATTTACGTAGCAATACAAATTATATTATTTATGACTAAACAAGAGAAGAAAATATAGAAAAAAAAAATAATTTTTAATTAACATTATATTTATTCTTATTTTTAAAGTGATATAATTATTAAAAATAAAGATTAAAAAACTAGTGCCTAAATATTGTAAGATCAGACAAATATTTTGAAAATTTAAAAAATATATATTGAATGAAATATTTGAAAATATTAATGATTTTGAATTTTATTAATAACAATGCATGAAATATTATTAATTTAATTATAAATGAAAAGACGGCATTTTATGTAAATAAACACTTAAAAAGAAAGGGGGAAAAAAACTATTCTCCGTCCTATATATGTATTGCTTAGAAGAAAATAAAAAAGTGATATAAACTAAGAGATTTTTTTTTCTCTTGCTTGATTAAAGACAAAAAGCAAGAAAGAAAAAAGTTGTAACCAGTGGCGGAACTTGAAACAAAATTTTGGGGGGCCACATAGAAGATAATTGTCAAAATGTTTTTGATATAGACCCCATTTAAGATAAGTTCGTCTAATCTCATCTCTCTAGTTTGGGTGATATTGCCAAATTTAAAGCCGTTTTTTAGGGTCTCGTTCCAAAAAATTAAGGTCAAACTCATCAGATGTAATTTTTTAAACTTTTGAAGGTTTTATCTTATTTTTTTCGTGATTCATTAAAGTAGAAGAACTACAAGTGTTAATATTATAAAAATTATATGTTCTCCTTCTTAAATATTAGCATTCCTCTTAAAAAATGCATCAATTCTTTGATTTTTTATTATTATTTTATATAAAAATTTGAATATATATCCTGTAGAATATGTAAAGAAAAAGTTAGAATGACAAATATTAAAATTTATAATATTTATTGAAATTTTTTTATCAATTTATACAAATACAATAATATTAATACTTATTGAATATTTTATTATTTTTTATCATATAAAAATTAAATTAAATAAATAGTAAAATATAAAATAATATTAAATTAAATAAATAAAAAATATTTATTTTTTTATATTTGAACTTAAAAGTAAAAAGAGTGCTGCTTATTGAACTTATTAGGTACTTTAAGTCATAATAAAGTATTTAAACCAATTGAATTATTTTTTATCTTTTGAAAAAGTACTATTAATTTTTTTATAAAAAGTTTGGGGGCCATGGCCCCCCCTTGTCTGAACTAAGCTCCGCCACTGGTTGTAACGAAAATATAATCTTTTTTTCAATAATTTTTTTAATGTGTATGGTTATTATTTTAAAATAAGTTTATTGCAAAAATATTAAATAACATTTTGTGGATAAATAAATGGTATATTTTTAGAAACTATACTGAGCTTATAAATTTTATTTATATTCAGATGTAAGATGCATTATTTTGAATTTTTTACTTAATATTTTTAATTTTTAACTGTGTTATATATATTATTTTTAAAGATCAAATTTGTATTAGGTAATATTTTATTGATTGTTCTGAAAATTTTTGTATAATAGATATTGAAATTAAATACGTTAGAAACAGAACTTATTCATTTATTAAATTTCCTTCTCCCTGAAAATAATTTAACATTGTGATTAAATGAGTTAAACGTTAGTCACATCTTTAATCCTCATGAAACTTGACTTTCAAAAACAGTAATTTGTCTGGTATTAACTTTAGAAAAGGAGTTTAGAAATATTTTTGAATTACAACATATGTCCCTTTCTTCTACTCTAAATAGATTTAAAATCTCCCATTTATTGGTACTTTTAAGATTAGTTGTGATGCTAGTTATCTTGGTTCGGATGATAGTATTGGTTTTGCTTGTGTTATTAGATATTGTAATATAGGAGTTGGCAAATGAGATGTTTGAGAATGATTGAGAATAATAGTACTTTTTAAGGGGCATTGTTTGTTATTTGGAGAGGATATCTCTTAGTATGGGATGTGGGTCAACAAGATGTTGTTTGTGAGAGGGATTGTGTGAAAGCGTTTAATCTTGCTACTAATCACCAAAATGGTTTTGGGTTTATTGATCCATTGGTGCTCAAAATAAGAGATATCATGCATTGAAATTAGTATGTTAACTTCCGTTTGATTATGAGAGATGCAAACACGGTGGCAGACATTATGACAAAAATAACGATAAAGCTACAACTTTCTTATGTTGAGCTTTTTTCACCTTAGAAGGAATTTAAAAGTAGTTTTAAACAGGACTATTCATTTATTTAAACAATTCTTTTATTTTATTTTATTTGTTTTGTTTTTTTATTAATTTATTTAAGACACACAAAAAAAAAAAAACGAGTTAAACGTTGATTCTGTAAAATAATGTATTGAATTGTTGATGGATGAAGACACTAAGTTGTTTCCTTCTTCAAAGTAGACAAACAAATTCATTTTGTTTTGTCATCTAGTCTTTATATATATATATATATATATATATATATATATATATATATATATATATACACGATATAACTCAGCATCATTATCTCATAGTACTAGGGACCATTATGGGATTTCGACGATAGATTGGTGTGTGGTCAAAAATTGCATAGTATTGTCGTCCACATACCTACATAGATTTAATGATAATGAATTTAATTTCAATAAAGTAAAAACAAGAACGATAACAATAATAATAAATAAAAATAAAATTAGTAGAATTAAAAAATATTAAAATTTAAAATTATAAAAAATATTAAGAATTCAATTTTTAAAATTTTAAAGATGAAAATAATTTATATGTATGTTTTTAAAAACTAATTTTACGATAAATAAATTTATGATAAATCATATTGTTAGAGTATGACAAGGTTTTGAAAATCGGACTGGTCATCAAACTGTTTTAGTTACTGATTTTTTTTTGGTGACTGTTTTAGTTACTGATTTATTAATTTATTAGTATAACCATTGTTAAACCGAAAAATCGTTTTAAAATAAAATAATAAATAATTATAGAACAATTTTCATCAACACAATTAAAAACAATCAATAAATTATCAAAACAATAAAAATTATAGAACATAAAACATGTTTATTGCTATAATATAAAATTACAGAATATATTTGTTTAATAATTAATACATTGATATTATTATACGTTTTTAAAGTATTCAATCAAATGTATTTTCAAATGATGGTAAAAATTTATAAATAGAATCGTGTAAACTATGTTTAAAAAGATAGCACAAAGAAATTAAATCTTATAAGATTAATTAATATCAAACAATAAAAATGCACTACATATAATCAATGATAATCGGCATAACTTGAAAACCTGCCATGTATTCTCCTTTTTTTTTTTTTCATAGATACAAGTAACAATTATAAGGGATAGAAAACAAAGAAGTTAATCAAGTCAGAAACATTAATCCTAAAATTTGAAGCAAATGCCTCTCGACTAACTGGCTGCAATTGCACCAAGAATTAATCGAGAAAGAAACACAAGTGGATTAAGAGGCTTCTTCACATCCTCTACCTTTAGACCAAGCTGCATAACAAACTAAATTAACAAACACAAGAAAATATTATTAAAGTAAAGGAGATGAAGAAATTAGGTATTACCTTGAAGGGAGAGTCTCCGCAAAATGGCTTCACACTAATCAGAGAGCAACCCATGATCAAACCATGCCTCCGCACACCACGGTACCACTTTGGACCTATCCTTTTAAGCTTGACGTCTTTGAAGCCAGCATTTTTAAACCATTCAATGTAGTCTTCCTCCTTTGGGACCAATAATGCATGCTGGCGAGATTGAAAATTATCACGTCTGAGCGATTGCTGGTAAGATTTTCATCAACAAAATTTCAAAAAACAGCAACAAATAATCAACAAAAACTAAATCAAAAACCATAACTGAAATCAACAAGGCAACACTGCACTAGCAGCAGCTCTCAAAGGATAAACACAATCAAAAACACTATTACCAACAGCACAACATACTGAACAGAGCCCGGAATCAAGAACAATTAGCAACAAAATTAAAAAATAGCAACAAATAATCACCCTAAACCTGAAATCAATAAATCTATCAAAAAAAAAAAAAATTCAAACACAGCATACTCAGAAATTAAAAAAAGCAGCAGCAGAGTAACAATCCATTTTAACCAATAATTTCAACACACAAAATCAATGATTATATTTACATTCACATTCAGAAATCAGTCTCACTAAACAGGGCATCAAAGGAAGAGCTGAAAAACCCTGTGGGCAGTGACACTAACCTTTGACAGAGAGCAGGACGACAAAGAGACGACAACGAGCGCCGAAACAAACCACAGACGACGAACCACACGACGGCGAGCAGCTTGAATCCTCAAATAGAGAAGCCACGGGAGATGGGGACGACGTGCCGAGCTAGAAGAGGATGGGTTCGGTACAGGGGGAAGGAGGAGGGAGTGGAGACGCTGACAACCACGGACAGCGGCGGCAGAACCATTGAAGAAGCTAGGGTTTTAATTTGGGTAATTTTTGAACGGGCTATTCTGAGTGAGTGAGGTGAATCACGAAGGAGGGGGTGCTGGGGAAGGGGTGGGTGGGTAAGGGTAACGCGTTGGGAGCGTTTCTTCTTCTTTTTTTTTTTTTTAACCTAGACCCAAAGTGACATCGTTTATAAAGAACCGGCCAGTTTTCGATTCGGTTCAACTGTCTGGTTCTCTGTCGGTTTAACGGTTTTTATACGGATTTTAATTCGACGGTTTTAGGTTTTCATTGTCGGTTTCAGGTTGGACCGGTTAAACTAGCCGGTTCGATCCAGTTTTCATAACCATGGAGTATAATTAGGATCAATTAAGGTCAGTTAGTATCATTTATATTTATATAGCATATTTGTGTATTTATTGTAGGATTTTGTACTTTTATTACTTTGATTCTTCTAGCACTTATATATACCTTTGTACATTGTACCTTTCGACTTACACTCAATAATACACTCTTCAGAATACTCTCTTGTTTCTAACATAGTATAAAGAGCATATGTTCTTTTTTTTCCATGAAAATTCATTCATAGTCCTTTGTTTTTTTCTTTTGGCAGCGATCTTTGCCCTCGTTTTTTTATCCTTTCTCAATGTTTTGGTTCGTCACCGACGTTGCCACTGTGTTCGTCTCTCACGATTCCAACGCATCCAGAATCATTGCCGGACTTCGCCGAACATGCCGCCACGCACCGCCTGAAGTCCCCTGTTCGTTTGAGCTAGGTTCTTCTTCTTCCAGACGCCTCCAACATTATTGGATCAACGGCTCTACATCGCACCACATGTCACGCCAGACACCTCCACAGATCCGCTATTCGACCCGCGCCTCTGCTGACCCAACCTGACCAACTTCACGACCCGCGTGCCACCTCTTTGCCGCGTCAGCACTAAAGCGTTTTCCTCCTCCTATCACGCGTTGCCACGTGGCCTTTCCTACTGACATGGCATCTGACATGGCAGACAGTGGGACCTTCCCTAAGGTTTTTTGGTGAGTTATTTCCGATTCTATCCTCCATTTTTTCGTTTTTTACCCCAAATTTACAGTTTTCTCTCATGTCTTTGATCTCTGTATCTATTATTATAGAAAAATTAGATGTTTTTGCTGCCACAGACAGAAAGAATAAATTATGTCGAAACTGTGTCAACTCAAGTATAATTTTTGTCCCAATTTTTCTAAGAATGTGTCTGCTTCTGTTGTTGCTGCTACTACTGAATCTACCAACTCTGCAACCTTGAATGTGATCCACTAGCAAGACCACTGAAAGATAACATGAAGGCATAAATCAGTGCAGTGGCAAGAAAGAAGAGAGCCTTAGACGTTCTTTTTTCCTTGAATGAAAATTGAACAAGCACAGTAATATCTTAAAACCTTTTACTACCAAGTTCAATACATGAATACCATGTATAATAAACAAATCCTTTCTCTTCGTGAAGAGAAATAAACTATGGAGAAGTTTGAAGACCAGGGAATTAAGACAGTGACATAAATATATTCTCTAATTATAAGTCCGGTCATATGAAAAATGATGAAACTCTCGATTACAAATGAAAGAAACAGGAGATCAGAATTTGTTAGAACTCACCAAATTATGAAGCAGCTTCTGATTGCGCGAAGGAAGCTGACGGCGAGACTCGAAGCAAGAAGACGACGAGCCCCAGGATCTGCTGCTTCTGCCACCGGCGATGAAGAGCGCAACGAAGGCGCGTGACTGTGTGCAAGACAATGACGAGACAGAGAGCAACGGCGACGACCACTCTCGGAGACGAGAAGAAGGACGACGACCTTGATTATGAGACCAGAGACGAGAAAGAGAGCTTGAGTGCGACGCCGAGACAGATGAAAGAGATCGAGTTCCAACGGGAGAGAGAGAGAAAAGGAAGAGGAGAGAAGAACATATCCAAGGGAGTGTTTTTGAAATCCAGTTGAACGAACACTTTCGTTTTTTTTTTCCCAAATATGTTTTTGTTTTATTGTTTAAATTATTTAAAAATATAAAGTTAGGATTACTTAAATTCTAAAATTTGACTCATTTAAAAAAATATTTTTGTCTAATCAAATAAAGTAAAAATATTTAAGACATTTTATAAAATTAAATAAAAAATATTTTTTATTTTTATTTAATTAAAAGGGTGTTATAGTAATAAAAAAGATCAATTGAATTAAGAGAAACCATAACATTGGGGCTATGCCGGATTCTTTCCAACATTAGGCCCGTGTGTGATAAACATTTAATGCTTGTGATTATATAGAAAATCATGCCATTTATATGCATTCATTGGCTGCTTTGGCTTATCTTTTGTTGGCCCCAAATATTTTTCTATTAATTGTATAATTATAAACCTAAGAAAATATTTAAGCTAATACAAATACGGTAAAATGCACAAAATAATGATATTTGATCAAATTTTTGTGGATGACTAAAAAGTGTTGTTTTTTCGCATATGCATCATAAGCCAGTATTCAATGGTAGTACTTTGGCTGAAGTCCACGGTGGGAATCTTTTCTGCCAGCAATTCTATAATCTTCTTTGTTCGTCCAAGCATTTCAACTGCATCTCTAACACTATCCTTTCTCTCTGCAACAGTGCTGTTGGAGCACTTGGCCGATATAGCATAGGGTAAGTTAGTGAAATATGCACCCAATATATCAGATATCGTTCCTGTTAGTTCTTCAAACAATATCTCACTCCTAAGATCTTCAATGCTTCCATAATTTAATAAAACAGTTTGGCTTATTCTATACATTGCATTAGATGCCAATACTTCAATAGGCCATGATGAAGGTGGTTCTCTATTGCATATGTCTCTATACTTGGTTTTATACTTGCCATACCTTTTCCCTGCATCTTCAGCTAGTGTCTCTAATGTCTCCCTGGGGCTTTTACTTTGATGGGAGAGTTTATAAAGGTCCACATCTAGCCACTTACCATATAGATCAACTCCATGCCACATAGTTTTCGCTGCTCTCTTGACTTTGATCAATTTCCCTTTTTTGTCAATGTTACACTCTATGAACTTCACATAGTAGAGCCCTTCACTTAGGGCTCCTATGAACTTCTTCACTAAAAGCATGTCCATGTTTGGAAGTGCCCAACCATATGGTGTAGTTTTCTCATTGTGCAAAGAGGAAACTTGGTCATTGTGAAATGTTGTCACCCTCTTAAATCCTTCCAAGATAGAACTCTTCTCTGTTATTAGTTCAATGACATGTTTTGGCTCCTTTTTCTCTCCTACATGAAACAATTGATTAGTTGTTTTGTGAATGTCTTTCATCATCACCTCAACTAATTCTTCCTCTCCTTCAAGATGTAGAACAAAACGCCTTAGATCTGGGCCAGACTGTGGCTCTGTTATTGAGCTAGTACTTGAGACATTACTGCAATAATCACGAGCTGCTAACATAAAGTACAAGAGGATTGTGGAAATGAACTGGGTCACTTTGTTGATCAGCACAATCCCTTTCTGTAGCTTAATTAATAACCGGAACAAAAGCACTTTTGCATCATGGGCCTTCTTTCTGAACCATTTGTTATGAATATGAAAGCCAAGAGGCCTTTCTTTCATTAGAAATAGACTCTCAGTCCAGTACCCTTCTACATGGAATCTCCTATTTGTATTGTTGCTCCTAAGTCTAGAAGCTTTCCTTATATATCTTAGAGCCTTGAACCACGTAACTGTAGTAGCAATAGTTCCTACTACCACTGCGGCAGTCTGAACTATGAGAATTAATAAAGTGGACCATTGGTAGTCGCTAGCCTTGCAGTTATGAGTTAACTATATATGTATGATGGAACTGATTGAACTTGAGAAGGGGGTTGGAATCAAGTTGGCTCAAAACTTAATGTTTCAGGCTCTGTTTTCATGGAAGCTAGTTTTGCAGGAGATTTTTTCGTTTTGTCTCATACTCAGAAAAGAAACAGGGAAGAGAAGAAAAGAAAGAGGCCAGCATGTATCCTGATTCAGATTCTAAGTGCCATAAATTCTACGTCCAGTCTCCACCACGAACCATGGTGGAATTTTCACTATAATCCACTTATTACAATTACCAATACTATTGAATTATAACCTAATTCAACTAGTATCTACCACTAAGCTTTCTTCACCAAAGCTCAGCTACCCAAAGTGATGTCCCAACTTGGAAGGAGAATCTAACCAGATTCAAACTTACCAAGTGCTAACCCAACTTGATAAGGAGAACTAATCCTAGTTCAACAACTCAATTACAAAGAAATTCAGTGGCTCTTTCATGCACCTTTTGCCTTTTCTCTCATGATTTTTTCACTCACATTTTCAACATTTTTCTCAATACAAAAGATTACTTAAGATAGCCATAACAAAGAAAATAAAAAATTTTGCACTAGTAGAAGAAAAAGAATTCAGCTCAAGTGTGAATAGATGATGCTCTGAATTTGCTCTCTTTTTCTTCCCTTCAAATGTAGGAATGAGGTTGGTTTTTTATCTTCAGCTTGTTCTCCAATTTGTCTCTTCCATTTTCTTGTCCCAGCTAACCGTTAGGGCTGTCTCTGCTGGCATGCAGTCCTTCTTCACCTTGCTCCACTAACTCTGCTGGTTGAGGAACCTGTCCACCACCTCTGCTGTCCTTGGCTATGCTTTGTTTTTTGGCATGCATGTCTTTCTCCCTCTGCTGTCCAAGGAGTTACACCACTACCTCTGCTCTTCTTGCAAGTTTGTGTTTTGCTCTCCATTTCTGAATGTTATTTTTGCTATTGTCCTTGGAATGAGAGTTACCCCAGCTGTCCTTGTTTTTATCTTGGTGTTAGAGCTATCCCATATTGTTGACAGATGTCCTTCCTTTTCTTTATTTTGTTCGGTGCTTTCTTCTCTAGGCTCATGGGGATTAATTTGTTGTTCATTAGCAAATAATGGGCTAGAGTGTTAGAGCTGTATCAATTAGAGATGCTAAAGCAATACTAGAATGGGCTGAAGCAACATTTGATTTGGCCTGCATCACTTAGCATACATATTAAACACATTTGGGCTTTAACCCAAGAAATGTTTGTTATCATTTATAAACCCAAAATTCAAACTTAGCTAAAAAATCTCCCCCTTGATGACAAACATGATAAAAGAGGATAATTGAATTTAAAATATTAATTTAAATGAATTAAGAGCACTTCCCTTCTCTGACCATCTGAGATGTGTGTTGTGCTCCCCCCTCACTGTTAGCATATCTCCCCCTTAATCATGGCTTTCCTCTTCAGGTGGATACAATTTAAAACAGCCAAGGCAATATATTATAGTAACAATGACTCTAAACACAAAGCAATTAACACCAACCATAACACACAGCACAGGGCAAATTAAAGATAAGCATAGTAATAAGTAATAAGCATCAAGCTTCTTGTCCTTAACCATCATTGTCCTTAACCTAAGCCAATGCTAACATGCTATCTTTTCTTTTCTCCCCCTTTTGTCATCAAGGTGGGAAAAGAGCCTGCAAAAATTGTTAGTGGCTATCAAAAAAGTCAGTAAGCAATAAATTAGTTTGGTGTTACAGTCATCCAATTGAAATAGGAAAAGTTTAAAGAAAAGCAGTCAAAAGCATAGATGAGATTAAATGTGCTAGGCATCAGAGTCAGAATCATCGGAGGCTTCATCAACATCATCCTCCTCATTGTCAGTAAGGCCAGCTTCTATGTCCTCGACAAAATCCCTCAGAATCCGAATCCTCCCCTTGGTTTTCTTGAGTGCATTTTCTTCCATGACTTGATTCCTGTTGCACTCGGCTCCATGGGTGATGAGAAGTTCTGTGAGATTGACGAGCTCTTGGAGCACATTTTTCATTATGCCGGTGAGAGCTCTGATCTTGGTGGAGTTTGATGGGGGAATCATGGGATCCTCATCATGGGATGGAACATCAGTGCCATCATTAGTGTTGTGGCGCCTGGGTGCTGTTTTCTTTACTGCATCAGCCCTTTTGATGTATGAGTTACATTCCTTAGAAATCTCAGCCCCAAAATCAACATTATAGTATTGAAAATTTTTTGTGAAAAGCATTGCATAGGGTAAAGCATTTTTAGTGCTGATACAAGCATGCATGTACCGCACTAACAAGTAAGCAAAAGAAATTGGGATTTTAGAGAGAAGAGAAAATAAAACCAGTGTATCACAAAAAGATACTTGCTGAAAAGAGCCGCTCTGAGGCAGAATTATATGGTTTATAATCCTATGCAACTGGGTACGGATTGGACCACGAGACTTATGAGTAGGAGTGGTACCTTCTAGGAGAGGAATATTGACGCACACAGTACTTAGGGCTTCAAAATAAGACACATTGAGGGTTTCGTCCCACTTACCCGACGTGTAAACATCAAGTCCGGTGTTCTGATAATCTAGGGCTTTGCTTATGTGATACTTGTCAAGAATGATCACTTTACCTTTAACAAAAGAGGCGATTCTCCCTTCTTTGTAGGACAAGTTACTGTAGAACTGTTTGACTAGGTCAGGATAAATTTTCTCATGAATGCACAGGATGGGAATCCATCCTTGACATGCAAACAGAGGAGTAAAGTTGAGATATTTCCTACGAAGTTTATCTAAATTGACAAGCTTAGAAGGACAGAGAGTATGCTTGTATATGTCTTTGCAGAAGAACAGATTGTTCATGAGGGAATTAAAATGGCGACGATCAAACGACTCTTTGGGAAAGTCAGCATAGAAAGATTTGTAGGCAATAGGGTTGGAAAGTTTTGGTTTAGAAACAGGACGAAGATGAAAGTCAATAACTATACCGTGGGTATGGCGAGCCTGGGAGCAGGGAAGCTCTTCGTCTTCTTCATGAAAGGGTCTCTTACACTGGGAAGAACTGCGTTGAGATGAGCTGGGTTGAGAGACATTTGGAGGAGTTGGAGTGGGGCAAGGAGTAACGCCAGGTCGGTGAGCCATGGTCTTTGTGCGTGCCATTTCAGGAATAGTATTGTGAAGAGATAAAGGAGGAAAGTTGATGGGAGATTGTGATGGTGAAGATTGAGAATGCAGAAAGATTGGAGAGGAATGATCAGGACGAGAGGTATGAGTACCACTGTGAGAGCCTCTGCGGACAGCTTTTTTCTTACGAGCCATACTTATAGAGCATTGGTAAGTTGCAGAAGGTGAAGAAGTGGAGAGAGTGGTGTGTGTGAAAGGGTGCAGGTAGTGGCAAGTTAAAATAGGCCTTGGGTAATGTAAAGGTTTCATCTTGAAAATGGATAAAAATTAAAACTTTGAAAACCTTTTAATTTTGACAGTTGAAACTTCCGCAAATTCAACTTTGAAAGATTAATTAAAATGAAATGCAATTTTAAATCAGGCCCAATAAAAATGAAATGCAAATGTTAGATAATGGGACCAAGAAAATTCATAGAGTGCAAGACTGGAAAGGGCCCAAGGGTTTCAATATGGGAGGCCCATATGAAGGTAGGGAAGCTAGCACTCCAGGTCTAGCAAATCACACTAACTTTCAACAAGTCCAGGAAGCATCATAAGGAGTTAATGAAGCCAACTCATCATCTGCCCAAAATAATCTCATCCCGACCTATGAGAAAAAAATGCTTAAACCAGAACAGCAGAAAAATTAAGAGAAATTAGTTGAATCAAGAATGTTCGGAGCAATTCATAACTTGCAGAACCTCTCTTTTATCAATGGTTTAGTGAAAATATCAGCTAGGTGAATCAAGAATGCTCGGAGCAATTCGTAACTTGCAGAACCTCTCTTATATAATGAAATCTAACTTCAATGTGCTTTGTTCTTGAGTACAAAACAGAGTTTTTTGAAATATTTATAGCACTCATGTTGTCACAAAATAATGGAGTATTAGATACTTTTAGCTTATAATCAGCTAACTGAGTTTTCAACCATAATAATTGATAGCAACAAGAAGAGGCTGGAATATGCTTAGCTTCGGCAGTGGATAGTGCCATTGTTGCTTGCTTCTTGCTTGACCGTACATTGAGTGATTTGCCAAGGAAGCAACACATGCCACTTGTGCTTCTTCTATCAATTCTATCCCCAGCAAAATCTGCATCACAATAATCCACTAATTGAAAAGAATCAGTTTTGGGATACCATAAACCATAATTAGTGGTACCAAGCACATATCGGATGATCCTCTTGACAGCTGAGAGATGAAATTCCTTAGGCTTTGATTGGAATATTGAGCACACACCAACACTTTGTATAATGTCAGGCCTTGAGGAGCTTAGATACATCAAAGAACCAATCATTCCTCTGTAACATGTCTCATCAACATCTCTAGCATGTTCATCTTTGTCAAGCTTGATGTTAGGATGCATAGGGGTTTCCATTGGCTTGGCACACTCCAGCCCAAATTTCTTGACAAGTTCCTTTGCATATTTCTCTTGATGAACAAAAATGCCCTCTACAGTTTGCTTGATTTTTAATCCTAGGAAGAAGGTTAATTCTCCCATCATTCTCATATCAAATTCACTTGTCATTAGCTTAGTAAAATCTGCACACAAAGCCTCATCAGCTGAACCAAAACTGATATCATCAATATAGACTTGCACAAGAATAAAATTATCATGGAAATTCTTAATAAACAGAGTGGTATCCGTGGCTCCTCTTTGAAAATTATTTTTCAATAAGAATGAGTTAAGCCTTTACCCTTGTCTTAAATCATATAAGGCTTTAGCTAGTTTGAAAACATAGATAGGAAAAGTTTTGTTTTCAAATCCAGGAGGTTGAGCCACATAGACCTCTCTATCTATTATACCATTGAGGAATGCACACTTTACGTCCATTTGGAATAGCTTGAAGCTGCAATGAGCAGCATATGCTAGGAGCAATCTGATGACTTCCATTCGAGATACAGGTGCAAAGGATTCATCGAAATCAATCCCTTCCTCTTGATCATAGCCTTGAAAAACCAATCTTATGCTTTGTTTCAGACAATGGTTCCATTTTCACCCAATTTGTTTCTGAAAATCTACTTTGTGCCCGTGACTTTCTTTCTATTTGAGTGAGGTACTAAGGTCCAGACTTGATTCTTCTCAAACTATTGCAATTCTTCCTTCATGGCTAATACCCAAAATGGATCAACAAGTTCTTTTTGGATATTTTGAGGTTCCATCTTTGATATAAGAGCTAAGTTGTTGGATTCAGCTCTTTTCAAAGATGATCTAGTAGATATTTTTTTGGAGGGATCACCTATAATGAATTTTTTAGGATAATTTCTCAGAAATTTTCATTCCCTAGGCCTTCTGACTTGAATTGATGATTCAGGTTCCTCTTAATCTACAAAGGCATCAGCATCAGGATTTTCTACTGCAATAGGAGATAATTCCAAATTGTCTCCTGCAAAATCAGTATTTTCATGCCCAGTAGAAGCAGTTTCTTGAGGACTTGAGATTTGTTGAACTGTCTCAGTATTCTTGGACAATTCAGCTTCAAAACCTAGACTATCATCAATGCAAACACTAGGAACAGAATTATACTCACAGAAAGTGACATGCATGATCTCTGGTGCACGAAATTGTGATCTCAGGCAACGGCGCCAGAAACTCTGTACGCACATCTTAATAAATCATTTTTCATTCACATCTTCGATACAACTAACCAGAAAGTGCACTGGGTCGTCCAAGTAATAAACCTTACGTGAGTAAGGGTCGATCCCACGGAGATTGTTGGTATGAAGCAAGCTATGGTCACCTTGTAGATCTCAGTCAGGCGGATATAAAATAGTTATGGAGTTTTCGAAATTCATATAATAAAATAAGGATAGAAATACTTATGTAAATCATTGGTGAGAATTTCAGATAAGCGCATAGAGATGCTTTCGTTCCTCTGAACCTCTGCTTTCCTACTGTCTTCATCCAATCAATCCTACTCCTTTCCATGGCTGGCTTTATGTAAGGACATCACCGTTGTCAATGGCTACTTTTAATCCTCTCTGGAAAATGGTCCGATGCGCTGTCACTGCATGGCTAATCGTCTGGAGGCATCACCCTTGCCAATGGCTGCATCCTATCCTCTCTGTGAAAATGGTCCGATGCGCTGTCACTGCATGGCTAATCATCTGGAGGGTCTCGATCATACTGGAATAGGATTTACTATCCTTTTGCGTCTGTCACTACGCCCAGCACTCGCGAGTTTGAAGTTCGTCACAGTCATTCAATCCCAGAGTCCTACTCGGAATACCACAGACAAGGTTTAGACTTTCCGGACTCTCATGAATGCCGCCATCAATCTAGCTTATACCACGAAGATTCTGATTAAGAGATCTAAGAGATACTCATTCAATCTAAGGTAGAACGAAAGTGGTTGTCAGGCACGCGTTCATAAGGAATGATGATGATTGTCACGTTCATCACATTCAGGTTGAAGTGCGAATGAATATCTTAGAAGCGGAATAAGTTGAATTGAATAGAAAAACAGTAGTACTTTGCATTAATCTTTGAGGAACAGCAGAGCTCCACACCTTAATCTATGGAGTGTAGAAACTCTACCGTTAAAAATACATAAGAGAAAGGTCCAGGCATGGCCAAATGGTCAGCCCCTATGATCTAAGAACTAGGCGTCCAAAGATGTCAAATACAATAGTAAAAAGTTCTATTTATAATAAACTAGCTACTAGGGTTTACAGAAGTAAGTAATTGATGCATAAATCCACTTCCGGGGCCCACTTGGTGTGTGCTTGGGCTGAGCTTGAATGTTACACATACAGAGGCTCTTTTTGGAGTTGAACGCCAGGTTGTAACGTATTTCTGGCGTTCAACTCTGGTTTGTGACGTGTTTCTGGCGTTTAACTCCAGACAGCAGCGTAGAACTGGCGTTCAACGCCCTTTTACATCGTCTAAACTTGGCCAAAGTATGGACTATTATATATTTCTGGAAAGCCCTGGATGTCTACTTTCCAACGCAATTGGAAGCGCGCCATTTTGAGTTCTGTAGCTCCAGAAAATCCACTTTGAGTGCAGGGAGGTCAGAATCCAACAGCATCAGCAGTCCTTCTTCAACCTCTGAATCTGATTTTTGCTCAAGTCCCTCAATTTCAGTCAGAAAATACCTAAAATCACAGAAAAACACACAAACTCATAGTAAAGTCCAGAAATGTGAATTTAACATAAAAACTAATGAAAACATCCCTAAAAGTAACTAGATTCTACTAAAAACATACTAAAAACAATGCCAAAAAGCGTATAAATTATCCGCTCATCACAACACCAAACTTAAATTGTTGCTTGTCCCCAAGCAACTGAAAATCAAATAGGATAAAAATAAGAAAATATACTATAAATTCCAAACTATCAATGAAACATAGCTCCAATCAGATGAGCGGGACTTGTAGCTTTTTGCCTCTTGAATAGTTTTGGCATCTCGCTTTATTCATTGAAGTTCAGAATGATTGGCATCTATAGGAACTCAGAGTTCAGATAGTGTTATTGATTCTCTTAGTTCAGTATGATGATTCTTGAACACAGCTATTTTATGAGTCTTGGCCGTGGCCCTAAGCACTTTATTTTCCAGTATTACCACCGGATACATAAATGCCACAGACACATAATTGGGTGAACCTTTTCAGATTGTGACTCAGCTTTGCTAAAGTCCCCAATTAGAGGTGTCCAGGGTTCTTAAGCACACTCTTCTTTTGCTTTGGACCTTGACTTTAACCGCTCAGTCTCAAGTTTTCACTTGACACCTTCACGCCACAAGCACATGGTTAGGGACAGCTTGGTTTAGCCGCTGAGGCCAGGATTTTATTCCTTTAGGCCCTCCTATCCACTGATGCTCAAAGCCTTGGGATCCTTTTTATTTACCCTTGCCTTTTGGTTTTAAGGGTTATTGGCTTTTTGCTCTTGCCTCTTGGTTTTAAGAGCTTTTGGCTTTTTCTGCTTGCTTTTTCTTTTTCTCTTTTTTTTTTTGCCTATATTTTTTTTCTGCAAGCTTTGTTCTTTGCTGCTTTTTCTTGCTTCAAGAATCATTTTTATGATTTTTCAGATTATCAAATAACATGTCTTCTTATCATCATTCTTTCAAGAGCCAACATATTTAACATTCTTAAACAACAACTTCAAAAGACATATGCACTGTTCAAACATTCATTCAGAAAACAAAAAGTATTGTCACCACATCAATATAATTAAACTAAGTTCAAGGATAAATTCGAAACTCATGTACTTCTTGTTCTTTTGAATTAAAACATTTTTCATTTAAGAGAGGTGATGGATTCATAGGACATTCATAACTTTAAGACATAGTTACTAAATACTAATGATCATGTAATGAAGACACAAACATGGATAAGCACTTAACATAGAGAAAACGAAAAACAGAGAATAAGAACAAGGAATGAGTCCACCTTAGTGATGGTGGCGTTTCCTTCTTGAGGAACCAATGATGTCCTTGAGCTCTTCTATGTCTCTTCCTTGTCTTTGTTGCTCCTCCCTCATTGCTTTTTGATCTTCTCTTATTTCATGAAGGATGATGGAGTGCTCTTGATGTTCCACCCTTAGTTGTCCCATGTTGGAACTTAATTCTCCTAGGGAGGTGTTGATTTGCTCCCAAAAATTCTGTGGAGGAAAGTGCATCCCTTGAGGTATCTCAGGGGTTTCTTGATGATGAGCTTCTTCATGTGACTGTTGAGATCCATGAATGTGCTCTCTTGTTTGCTCCATCCTTTTCTTAGTGATGGGCTTGTGAGATGAATCTTTCCATCTCCCATGGCTCAGAGGTGGAAGCAATTGTCTTCCCTTTCCTCTTCTTGAGGTTTCTCTGGCCTTAGGTGCCATTAATGGTAATGGAAAAACAAAAAGCTTATGCTTTTACCACACCAAACTTAGAATATTGCTCGCCCTCGAGCAAGAGAAGAAAGAATAGATGAAGAAGAAGAAGATATGGAGGAGATGGAGGGATGTGTGTATTCGGTCATATGGGTGGGATTGGGTGGGAAAGAGATTTTGAATTTTTAAGGTAGGTGGGGTGTATGGATGTGAGTGGTAAAGTAGTGATAGGGAAGAGGGATTGAGGTGATTGGTGAAGAGTTTTGGGGAAGAGTGTTTATGGGATGGTGTGAAAGAGGGGAGAGAAGAAGTGAGTGGAGGTAGGTGGGGATCCTGTGGGGTCCACAAATCTTGAGGTGATCCTGTGGGGTCCACAGATCCTGAGGTGTTCAAGGATTTACAACCTTGCACTAAATTAGGCATACAAAATGCCCTTGCACACAACTCTGGGCGTTCAGCGCCAGATTGGTGCTTGTTCTGGGCGTTGAACGCCCATTTGTTGTCCATTTCTGGTGTTGAACGCCAGAACCATGCTTGTTCTGGGCGTTCAGTGCCAGCTCTTCTCCAGGGTGCAATTCTGGCGTTCAAACGCCCAGATGCTACCCATTTTGGGCGTTCAGCGCCAGAGCCATGCTCTGTTCTGGCGTTGAACGCCAGCCAGGTGCTTCTTACTGGCGTTTAAACGCCAGTAAGGTCTTCCTCCAGGGTGTGATTTTTCTTCTGCTGTTTTTGATTCCGTTTTTAAATTTTTATATTTATTTTTTGACTCCACATGATCATGAACCTAATAAAACATGAAAAACAATGAAAATTAGATGAATAAACATTGGGTTGCCTCCCAACAAGCGCTTCTTTAATGTCAATAGCTTGACAGTGGGCTCTCATGGAGCCTCACAGATGTTCAGAGCATTGTTGAGACTCCCCAACACCAAACTTAGAGTTTGGATATGGGAGTTCAACACCAAACTTAGAGTTTGGTTGTGGCCTCCCAACACCAAACTTAGAGTTTGACTGTGGGGGCTCTGGTTGACTCTGTTTTGAGAGAAGCTTTTGATGCTCCCTCTCCATGTTTACAGAAGGGTAACCTTAAGTTGTAAACACAAGGGAGTCCTCATTCAATTGAAGGACTAATTCACCTCTGTCAACATCAATCACAGCTTTTGCTGTGGCTAGGAAAGGTCTTCCAAGGATGATGGATTCATCCTCATCCTTCCCAGTATCAAGGATTATGAAATCAGCAGGGATGTAAAGGCCTTCAACCTTTACTAACACGTCCTCTACTTGTCCATAAGCCTGTTTTATTGAATTGTCTGCCATCTCTAATGAGATTTTAGTAGCTTGCACCCCATAGATTCCCAGTTTCTCTATTACAGAGAGGGGCATGAGGTTTATCCCTGAACCAAGGTCACACAGAGCCTTTTCAAAGATCATGTTGCCTATGGTACAAGGTATTATGAACTTTCCAAGATCCTGTTTCTTCTGAGGCAATGTCAGTTGATCCAGATCACTTAGTTCATTGGTGAACAAGGGAGGTTCATCTTCCCAAGTCTCAATACCAAATAATTTGGCATTTAGCTTCATGTTTATGAGCTAGAAAAAACACCCAACCAAACTTAGTATAGTCATCTACAATAACCATTCCATAACTTTTTTCTCCAAGACTGAGTCCTAGTTGGTCCAAACAAATCAAGATGCAACAGCTCCAATGGTTTCTTAGTTGAGACTTCTTCCTTGAGTTTAAAAGATGTTTTTGTTTGTTTACCCATTTGACAAGCATCACAAGTGATGTCCTTATCAAATTTAATCTTAAGAAGACCTCTTACTAAGCCCTTTTTAACAAGCTTAGAGATTTGGAACATACTAGCATGTCCTAATCTCTTATGCCACATCCATTTTTCATATTCCATTGAAAAAAAAAAAAAAACACATCACATTTTGAACTTTAAGATCATCTAGTGTGAGACCATAAACATTGTCACTTCTTTTGGCAACAAATAAAATGGCCCATGTTTTCTCATTAATGACCCTACAATCAGATTTCCTAAAGGTTACAACATATCCAAGGTCACACAAATGACTTATGCTTAATAGATTATGCTTTAACCCATCTACTAAAAGGACACTATCAATGCAAGTAGAGAAATCTTTGCCAACCTTACCAATGGCAATTATTTTACCTTTACCATTATCTCCGAAAGTGACAAATCCTCCATCATACTTGTTGAGTTTAATGAAGAAAGTATCCTTTCCGGTCATATGCTTTGAACATCCACTATCAAGATACCACATGTCCAATTTCTTCTTAGATGTAAGGCAAACCTGCATGTTCTTCAACTAACCTTAGGTATCCAAATCCATTTGGATCCTTTGATGTGAAATCTTCTTAGTTGCCCAAGAGCATTAAAATCATGAACAACTTTATATAATTTATTATCATTACCAAAAGACCTTAGAAAGATGAAGCATTGTTGAGGATCATAACCTATTCTATTGCACTTGTAGCAATAGTTCTTGCTCACTGATTTTTAAGGTTTGCTGAAAATTTTTTGTTTGAAAATCTTGGAAGAGGAAGCTTCAGATTTTTTAACATTTTGTTTGTAAACAGCCTTACTTTCCTCTTTGAATCCAAGTCCAGATTTTTCACCACCAAATCTTTGACTAGCAAGTAATTTATCAAGATTTTGGGAACCTTGAACAAATTTTGCTAAGTCTTCATTCAGGTTTTTAACTTGTTCATTCAGCTTTTTATTTTCAGCAATCAAATCAGTGGAGGCAGTGACCGTATGCTTGAGTTTGAATTTGTTTAATTCAGCTCTTAAAACCTTGTTTTCTTCTTTTAAAGAGTTTTCATCACAAGCTTCGATTGCCTTGATTTTTTTCAATAGAAAATCATTTTCAGCTCTTAATGCCTTATTATCTTTCTTGCACTTAGCATACTTATCTAAGAGTTTCTTAGAGTTCACAGTAATGTCTTTGATATTGTAGTGCAATTCATCAATAGATAGGTTAGAGAGATCTACCTCATCTTCATCGTCGTGATCAACCATCAAGCATAGTTGAGCCTCTTGATCTGAGTCTTCTGAGCTGGTGTCGTTCTCCAAGTCTTCCCATGTTGCCATCAACACTTTCTTTTTGTCTTTCTTTGATTTTTCGCCTTTCTTTAGTTGTGGGAAATTTGACTTGAAATGACCTGGTTCTTTGCAGTGGTGACATATGAACTTGGCTTGAACTTTCTTGAAGTCTTTGGTTGAAGAACTTCCTTTGCCTTTGTTTTTGAATTTTAGTAATCTTCTCATTTTTCTTGCAAAGAGCACCATTTCTTCATCTGAAAAACTGTCAACAGATTCTTCTTATTTGGCTGTCATTCTTGATTTCAGTGCTACACTTTTCTTTTGTCATCTTTTTTTGAGACATGTGAGTAGTTTCATAAGCCAGTAGCTTGCTTCTTAACTCATCATAGGTGATTTTGATAAAATCATTCCTTTCAGAGATGGCTGTGCTTTTTACTTCCCATTTCTTAGTAAGACTCCTCAAAATCTTCCTTACCAAGGTTTCTTCAAAAGAGCTCTTCCCCATGGCATCCATATTGTTGATGATTATTGAGAACCTTTCAAACATTTGATCGATGCTCTCTTCCTCCTTCATGTTGAACATTTCATACTCCTTCATCAACATATCAATTCTGGTCTCCCTTACTTGATTAGTGCATTCATGGGTGAGTCTGAGCATGTCCCATATTTCTTTAGCCGTCTTGCACCTTGATACTTTTCTGTATTCTTCAAAATTTATTGCGCAGTGCATCAGGTTGATTGCCTTTGCATTGAGTTCAACCTTCTTCTTTTCTTCCTCTGTCCACTCATTGTCTTCCTTCGCCACAACTTCTCCATCAAAATTTTTCTTAGTTGGAACATCTAGTTCGTTGAGAATAATCTTCCAAATGTTGTAGTCAATTGACTGCATGAAGATTCTCATTCTCTCTTTCCAGTAGGAATAGTTGCTGCCATTGAAGTAAGGAGGTCTATTATTTGACTGCCCTTCAGTGAGTGTGAACGCCATGATATTAGGACCCGTATTGTTGGCCATGGTTCTTTACTCCAAGCTGTGAAGCTTGACTCCTTGAGACCTTTCTTCTGATACCAATTAATGGAACTGATTGATCTTGAGAAGGGGGGTTGAATTAAGTTGGCTCAAACTTAATGTTTCAGGCTCTGTTTTCGCGGAAGCTAGTTTTGCAGGAGATTTTTTCATTTTTTCTCATACTCAGAAAAGAAACAGGGAAGGAAAGAAGAGAAAGAGACCTGCATGTATCCTTGTTCGGATTCTAAGTGCCATGAATCCTACGTCCAGTCTCCACCACGAACCATGGTGGATTTTCACTATAATCCACTAATTGCAATCACCAAGACTATTGAATTACAACCTAATTCAACTAGTATCTACCACTGAGCTTTCTTCACCAAAGCTCAGCTACCCAAAGTGTTGTCCCAACTTGGAAGGAGAATTTAACTAGATTCAAACTTACCAAGTGCTAACCCAACTTGGCAAGGAGAACTAATCCTAGTTCAACAACTCAATTACACAGAAATTTAGTGGCTCTTTCATGCACCTTTTGCCTTTTCTTTCATGGATTTTTCACTCACATTTTCAGCCTTTTTCTCAATACAAAAGATGACTCAAGATAACCATAACAAAGAAAATAAAAGATTTAGCACTAGTAGAAAAAAAGAATTCAGCTCAAGTGTGAATAGATGATGCTCTGAATTTGCTCTCTTTTTCTTCCCTTCAAATGTAGGAATGAGGTTGGTTTTATATCTTCAGTTTACTCTCCAATTTGTCTCTTCCATTTCCTTGTCCCAGCTTATCGTTAGGGTTGTTTCTGCTGGCATGCAGTCCTTCCTCACCTTGCTCCACTAACTCTACTGGTTGAGGAACTTGTCCACCACTTCTGCTGTCCTTGGTTATGCTTTGTTTCTTGGCATGCATGTCTTTCTCCCTCTGCTCCATTATCTCTGCTGTCCAAGGAGCTACACCACTACCTCTGCTCTTCTTGCAAGTTTGTGTTTTGCTCTCCATTTCTGAATGTTGCTTTCGCTATTGTCCTTGGAATGAGAGTTACCCTAGCTGTCCTTGTTTTTGTCTTGGTGTTACAGTTGTCCCATATTGTTGACAGATGTCCTTCCTTTTCTTTATTTTGTTCAGTGCTTTCTTCTCTAGGCTCATGGGGATTGATTTGTTGTTCATTAGCAAATAATGGGGTTGAGTGTTGGAGCTGTATCAATTAGAGATGCTGAAGCAATACTAGAATGGGCTGAAGCAACATTTGATTAGGCCTGCATCACTTAGCACACACATTAAACACATTTGGGATTTAACCCAAGAAATGTTTGCATCATTTATAAATCCAAAATTCAAACTTAGCTCAACAATCTCTCCCTTGATGACAAACATGATAAAAGAGGATAATTGAATTTAAAATGTTAATTTAAATGAATTAAGAGCACTTCCCTTTTTTGACGATCTGAGATGTGTGTTGTGCCCCCCGCCCCCCACTATTAGCATATCTCCCCCTTAATCATGGCTTTCCTCTTCATGTGGATACAATTTAAAATAGCCAAGGCAATATATTACAGTAACAATGACTCTAAACACAAAGCAATTAACTCCAACCATAATACACAGCACATGGCAAATTAAAGATAAGCATAGTAATAAGTAATAAGCATCAAGCTTCATTGTCCTTAACCATCATTGTCTTAAACCTAAGCCAATGCTAACATGCTATCTTTTCTTTTCTCCCTCTTTTGTCATCAAGGTGGGAAAAGACTCTGAAAAAATTGTTAGTGGCTATCAAAAAAGTCAATAAGCAGTAAAATAGTTAGGTGTTACAGTCATCCAATTGAAACTGAAAAAGTTCAAAGAAAAGTATTCAAAAGCATAGATGAGATGAAATGTGCTAGGCATCAGAATCAGAATCATTGAAGGCTTCATCAACATCATCCTCCTCATTGTTAGTAAGGCCAGCTTCTATGTCCTTGACAAAATCCCTTAGAATCCGAATCCTCCCCTTGGTTATTTTGAGTGCATTTTCTTCCATGACTTAATTCCTCTTGTTCTCGGCTCCATGGGTGATGAGAAGTTCTGTGAGATTGATGAACTCTTGGAGCACATTTTTCATTATGCCGGTGAGAACTCTGATCTTGGTGGAGTTTGATTGGGGAATCAGGGGATCCTCATCATGGGATGGAATATCAGTGTCGTCATCAGTGTTGCGGCTCCTGGGTGCTGTTTTCTTTACTGCACTACCCCCTTTGATGTGTGAGTTACATTCTTTAGAAATCTTAGCCCCAAAATCAACATTATAGTAGTGAAAAATTTTTGTGAGAAGCATTGCATAAGGTAAAGCATTTTTAGTACTGATACAAGCATGCATGTGCCACACTAACAAGTAAGCAAAAGAAATTGGGATAGTTGACTAAGCAAAAGTCAATTGAAAAAATTCTTGGTCGGTGAAAATCTTCTAATGAAATTTTTCCTGCATGGTTTAAAGCAATGCATCAAAAAGAGCCATTTACAGCTGTCAAGATTGAAACTATACCTGCCTACTATGGGAATGAGCTGGCTCATGGTTTTTGGATAATGCATAGAGTTTTTTGGACTTTTTATCCTTGTATTAGAGTATTCAGATATTGCAAACCACTTGTACAGATAGATAGAATATTTTTTCAGGAAATATAAAGGAACTCTACTTGTTGCAATTTCACAAAATGGCAATCATAATATTATGCCTATTGCCTTTGCTATTGTCGAGGGTGAGACTTCTAATGCATGATACTTTTTCCTCAATGATTTGCGAAAATATGTGGTGACTCGGGATGGTGTAGGCTTTATTTCTAATCAACACGATTCTATTAAGTCAGCTATAGCTTGTAGTAATGGAGCATGAGAGCCTCCAAGAGCTTTCCACATGTTTTGCATCAGACATGTAGCATCCAACTTCTTGAAGAGGTTTAAGTTACCGCATTTAAAAAAGTTTGTCATCAAAATAGGTAAATAACACATAATAATATAAGATTGTTAGTACTATATTTGATCAACTCTATGATTGATCTGTATTTGCATTTTTATGTTAATTTTTGAAAGATTATTCTAAGACAGTTCATGAATACAACATGCGTTACCAAGAGTTACATAAGCGGGGCGAAGTTTACACTAATTGGCTCGACGATATACCCCGCTCACAGTATACTTTGGTATTTGATGATGGGCATCGTTGGGGTCATACGACCACAAACCTAGTTAAGTGCACCTATTCGATTTTGAAGGGAGTGTGCAATCTTCCTATCACAGCACTTGTTAATAACAAATTTTACAGACTAAATGAGTTGTTCACTAGGAAGAAGGCTAAGGCTGATGCTTGAGAGGATGTTGGACATGCATTTTCTGAATTTGCGACCACCAAACTTCAAGCGAATCAACATGCTGTGGGAAACATTCAAGTTAATTGTTTTGATAAGCAGAACGAGGTCTTTGAGGTGTATGAAATGCACAGTGGTGTGGAGTATATAGTGAATCTACGTCAACGACATTGTGACTATGGTGATTTTTAGATAAATCGAATTTCATGTCATCATGTTTTTGTTGCTTGTGCGAACCAATCCCTTACTTGGCAAGTCTATATTATTGAGGTATATAAGATGGATGAAATTCGAAAGGTATATAGAGCCAAGTTTAGGTTATTGGAAAATCCAACAACATGGCTTGTGTATCAAGGACCAAGAATGGTACCTAATCGAACCTTCAAGCGAGTGCGCACAGGCTGTCTCAAAAAAACTCGTTTATTGAATGATGAATGAAAAGGACACGTGTGAGATGCATGATCCATGACGTTGCAGGCTTTGTAGAGACAAGTAGGGGTGGCAACTGGCGGGTAGGGGCAGATTTTTACTCTATCCGACTCCGTCCCACCTTACAATAACCTGCATAAAATTCGCCCCGCTCCTACCCGCGGGTAGTAAATGGTTGAACCCTAACCCGCCCTCGCGGTATTCGTCCCGCCCCTACCCGCCCCTATAATTATTAAAATCTAATAAATAAAATTAAATTTCAAAATTTATATAACCGCCATCACATACATAACATAAATTAAAATAAAATTTTAAATATGATATAATATTATCAATCATTTTACTAATTATTTTATATATATTATACATATTATATATTAAAATTATATATTATATATATACAGGGGCGAATAATACCTAAACTCGGTCCTGCCCCGCCCCGCCCCGCTTAAGAACCCGTCCCGCTAAAGACTCGCCTCAGTGCGGGACGGATAATTATCCCTACCCGCTCCGGGTGGATACCTGCAGGTTCGGGTGGTGTTGCCATCCCTAGAGGCAAGTACCATAGATGCAGTAGATGTCCTCACGATGTTGGTCAAAACACGGGAGGCTTAGCTCCAAATTCGGTTTATGTTGGTGTATTTTTAGTTGTGTTGATATATCATGTGCACGGATTAGTTTAAGTAGCTTGGTACATTTTCATGTATTATGTGTTGGTTTACTTGGTGTGTGTACTGATTTATGTATTTCCTTTATCGTTGAGTTGGTTTACTTATGGAGTGGTTAATGTTAGAAACTGAGTAGGGATGACAATTTTCTTCAGCGAGGTGACTATCCGCGAGAATTTGTCTTCCAAGAGACAGGTTTTGGAGTCATTTTCTCAATCACTTTTTTCATTCATAATTTACTTTGAATATTTTATATTTAATTCGTCAATTTCTTCTTAATTAATCTCATACAATTCTAGAGTAGTTTTGATATTTTAACTATTATTGTGGGTAGGGACGGACATACGAGGGCGAGTGGAGGCTTCGGTCCCCAATTTTTTTAAAAAAAGATTAATAGTAATAAATTATTAAATTTGATTTAATTTTTTAAAAAAATTATTTAATATTTAGTCTAATATAAATAAAAGTCCAGTCTAACCTAAATACTAATAATTTCTAATATCTAAAAAGTAAGTAACAGTATTAAAAAATCTGAAAAGATATTATTACTAATATTTTTTAATTAAATAAAAATTTTTAAATTCCATAAAATAGATTTTTTTCTTGTGAGCGTCCTTCTTGATTCATTTGGTATTAATTCTCTCTGTTTCAATTACTACAACTGAGAGATCTTTTTCAGTTATGAATATTGTGAAGAATAACTCAGAAACAAAATAAAGATAAATTTTTTACTAATTATTTTTTAATTATATTAAAAATAAAATTGCTGAAAAATTTGATCAAAAATTCTATTATTGATGAATTTTATGATACGAAGAATCGACTACTTTGTTAATAAAAAGTACATACATATTTTTTGTACTTTAAAATATATTTTTTATCGGTATATTTTATAATACATTTTATATTATATAATTTTTTACATAATTTTTTAATATTATATATATTATTGGCCCCACGATAATATTTTTGGATCCGTCCTGGCTGTGGAGTTGACAACCTCTTATTGTGATACCAAAACTAAAATAAAGTAAATAGATACTCATCAATCTTTGCAGAAACACAGAATAGAGAATGATAGTGTGTCCTTAAAGGATAGTAAACTTCTCTATTTACCAGTTTCACTTTATTGGAACCAAATATTTTTAGCAAATTTATTTTTCATAGGGTATTTTTTAATTTGTCAAGTCAAAAATTAATCTATCATAAATCTAAATTCTATTTAAAAATTTGTGATTGACTAATAATTTACTGCATATACAAAGTATGATTAGAACTATCTTTCATTTATTAAAGTAGATGAGTAATTAAGTTGACCACTTGATTAATTCAAATTAATTTTTTTAACAAAATATTTAATAATAATAGTTATTAATATAAAAATATTTTTATATAAAAATAAGTTAAAATATTGATATATCTATTAATATATAATGGTTAACTAGCCAAACAGTAAATTCACACACTATTTAGCACTGTTAAATGATTTCTAAGAGAGTGACAACTGTTCTGTAGTTTTGTTTTTTTCTTCAGTGACATGCAGTGGATAATCGTAGCATTTGATTGGCTGATAACACCATCACACGGATTGCCTTTCACTGATCAGCCAAATGTTTTTATTTCAAATTCTAAACAAAACTCATGAGCGGGAATTTTCTCGCAAAAATTTTTGAATGAGTTTTAAACTTTTAATCTTCTTTAAAAAAATTTTGAATTCATCATTTCTCTCTCTTTCCCTCTCTCTTTTTCCTTAATTTGTTTATCTCTCAATTCAATCTCACAACCATTCACGATTAGAGAAAATACAGAAGCAAAAAGGAAGACTGGAAAAGGCGTGAGTTGAATAAGAGAGAAAAAGGAAAGGTCTACGAGTTTGACGGTGTTGTAGTTGGTTGGTATGCATGTTGAGGTTGGTGAACGAATCCTTCTGTGGGAGAGGAGGCTGAGACCCTGCAATAGCAGCGGCGGGTTTTGCCTTAGGAGTCGTGTTTAACCGAAGCACGACGCTGTGTTTCTTTTGATTTTACATACTTAGTGTTTCGGTGGAATAGCTGCTGCGTTTTCAAACTTTGGTTCGGGTTATGGATCTCTTGGTAATGTGAAGGCTGATGAGATTTTCGAAGACACTGTTGCTGTTGTTCATTGAGCTTTGAGAAGTTCTTCATCACTCAAGGTCTCTAAAGATGGTCAGTTTTGGGTAACTTAATCACCTTATACAGTTTCACTCTTTCTTTTTTAACACTATTGGGCTTCAGTTTTCAACATTAGAGTTCTTTTCTTTTGCTGATTGCTTCAAGCATGATTTTTTTTGTCATTTTTGTTTTGCTGTATAGGTTTTGCACATATACCAACAAGTTGCAGCTTAAAGAGTTGTTGTAATTAATTCTGTAATTCATGGGTAAAAACAAGTAAGCATAGGATTCTTGCAGTTTTCATCTGATTTCGTATTTATGTTTATTATCATTCTACATTGCTTGAATACCAAAACCGAAGCTAAAATCTCTTGGGGATAATATGGGTGTGTGCTTAATAAGCATGGTATTTCATTATAATAACATAACAGTGATAGGTGGTAATAATATGTAGTGAGAGTGGTTCCTATTTTCCACAGGCCATATCAAATGTCATGATAAGAAAAATGATCAAATAGTTCTGGCAAAAGAGCAAAACCAAATCAGGTTTGATCATTTAATAGTGGCAAAGGTGGTAGTGTCTCTTTATTGTTATATTAATGGTGAAAGTAGTATAATTTGCTGTAAGGCAAGAATGGTCCTTATTTAGATTATTGCATTGTTTCTATTATTTTCTAAATTTCCTTTTTTGAGTCTTCTCATCATTGTTGATTTAAAATAAAGAAAACAAATTTAGCAATTGATATGTGCGAATTTACGGAATAAAAAAAGAGAAAGAGCACTGGCCACCAAATAAATAATGTAAGTATACTGTTATTTTGACCTCCCCAAGACACCTAAAAATTTTGACATAATAGTTTTAAAAGAAAAAAAAATGATATTTTGGCTCTCCAAAAATGATCTCTATTTGATAGAAAGTACCAAATATGATGTTTTTTTTTTTAGAATATATTTGTGTAGTTTAATTCCTTTGCTTTTGCAGTGCAAAGTTTTTTCCTTAGAATATATTTTTCTTTGCACTTTTTTGCTTTACCTCTTTGGTGAATAGTTTGAAAGTTTGTGTATTTGAATGAGTTATAGGAGAAGCTAATATTTTTTGTTTAATCCTATCATTTGTTTTGAAAGAAAGGGATTTCGATGTTGAGCAATCTGCAAGGGTGATTGATGCATACTGTACGCTTAGCAAGCCTTTGGCTACTAATTATATTGTTGTTATCTTCTTTTGTGGAATTATTTGCTGAAGATTGGTAATGAATTGTTTGATTACACTTAATGATGACCAGTTAATTTTTTTTATTATTGAGTACTAATTTTTTCTTTTTTCTTTTAACTATAATAAATGTTTGATATCTATATTTTAAAGCAAATGTCATTGTCCCTTATATTTTACCCAGTGTTTTGCAGATTTTTCATGTTTGGTGGACAGAGTAATAGAAAAGAATTGGGTTACTTTGGTTTCATTCGGTGATAAATTACAATGGTGAGTGATTAGATGTAAGTGTAATGGTGTCTATTGCATAAATTTTCTGTGTATAGATGTATTTGCACATGTTTTATCCCTTTTTTTTTCTTTTAAAGGAAATGTAAGTGTGTTTGTTTGAGTAACATTTACTTACTACACATGATTCTTTGAGGCCAAGTTTATCCATTTTCCTCCATCTCATATATATATATATATAATTTTAAATCATTTTATTGTGTTGAAAATGACTTTAATTCTTTTTATTATTTATTTATATATATATATATATATATATATATGTGTGTGTGTGTATGTGCATTCCTAAAATTTTTATTTCTTAAAGAGATAAGATACTCTAAAGAGTACTTGGGTACTTTAAGGAGTAGTTAGCTATTCTAAAGAGGCAAGATATTTAACATTTATGAGAAATATTTCACTCAGTTTTTTTGTTTTGACCACTTCTTTTAAACATTCTTTATTTTTGTTGTAACACATTTTTTTTTGTGAGAGAGTAATTAAATTAATTGTATCCAAAATTTTTATTAGTTCTTCTCAGTTCTCACAATAGCTTAGTATTTTTTCTTTCTTTCTTTTTGCTTAGTGTTTTATTTTTATTTTTCTTTAGTATATAAAGTGGATGAACATGATAAGATATGTTGTTATATGATGTTTGTTTTATGCATAAAAAAAATTTATATCCAATTCTGTGCTACATAAGATAAGTGAGAAGTGAGGTAAATTAGTTTAAAAGAGCAGAATCTGTTATTCGCAAGAGGTTTAACATCCTTATATTAATAAAAGTGACCTTCTTTATCCTAATTAACTCACAATTTGAAGGTAAATGTTAAAAGAGTTTGCAACTGGATGATTCCTTTCATTTAAATCCCGACGAAAATAGTTTTCATAAGTATCATAGAATTTCTAATTCTAATAATTCACTTGATAATTTTTATTTTCATTTCTTCAATTACAACAACAGAGGAAAGATTTAGTCTTTTCCATTTGAGAATAACTATTACATGACTATAATTCAAGTAATAGATTACTGACTAACATTAGAGCAGGGGATGTCTGTATCTTGACCATAGCAGTTAGTTGTTCACTAGACCCCATTTTTCTTCTTCTTCATATTGGTTTATAGCTTTATTGGATCAGTAATTGAAATTGGGCAAACTTATAACGTATATTACTATATGCTTTTTTAATATAATTGAATTCACCAATTTAGTCAGCATTTGGTTCTGAGTTTAGTTGCTGCTTCAATTGCAAGTCTTCTTGCGGAGGGAGAAAACATTCAGTCAAGGCAGAAGAAGAAGAAGCAGTAGTTAGAAATTGGCCGGTGACTCAAAGGTTAGTCCATATTTTTATTTTTATTTCTTCAATTACAAAAGGATTAAAAAAGATTTAGCTTTTTCTACTTCAAAATAACTATTGCATGACTATAATTCAAAGTGATAGATTACTGACTAATATAAGAGCAAGCTAGCAGTGGATACCTTTGTCTTGACTCTAGCAGTTAGTTGAACATGGAGTCCTTTTTTTCTTCTTTTTTATATTGGCTTACAGCTTTATTGGATCAGTAATTGAAATTGGCCAAAACTTATAATTAATGTATATTTCCATCTTTTTTTTCACTAATTTAGATTATCGTTTGGTTCTGAGTTCAGCTGCTTCTTCAATTGCATGTCTTCTTGCGGAAGGGAAACGGATCGGCCAAGGCGGAAGAAGAAGGGGAGACAGTTGGAAGTTGGCTGGTGACTCTTCAAAGGTTAGTATAAATTAGAATCTCCAATACATGATTATTTTGTGCACCCTGATTTCAAATTCAAAAACTTTCCCACACCCAACCATTGAAGATTCTATTCTTCTCTCTTTCCTTCTTCAATCAAATTATCTATTTCATGTCTAAATCTTTGTGATTGTTTTAGTGACTAAAAGAGAATTAGAAGCAAAAGAAGAAGAAATAGTCTTGCAGGAAGGACAAATTATTATTATTGCACTAATTATTTAATGATATTTTTTAAGTTTGGGAGTGCCATATTTGTGATTTTCAACTCAGTTGACAAGTTACATTGCATTTATTATGTCATTGTGGTTGCTCAGCCTGAAACACTTATCAAGTATGTTATTTTATCCATAGACCCTTTTTTTATAAAATCAATCTTCCATTTTTTTTGTGTGTTTTTTTTAAAGATCAGCTCATAAATAATTTTCATTAATTATTTATATTTTATGTCAAATAGATACATTCCAATCAAAGAGATTCTAATTTAATATGATGGTCTCAAGAGGGAAGATGACACAGTTCTCTTTTGAAGATGATGCTATTTCAGAATCCACACTCCCTCTGCATCAACTCCAACTTTTGAGATTTCTACATTGGAGGTACCTACTACTACTATTACACTTACTAAATTGAGACATTGGGAAATTAATCTATTACATGAAATTTTTTAATTAGTTTCCAATGGATTTGAAGGTGTGTTTTATGCAAAAAGAATTTAAAATGACTTATAAGAACTCCTTCTTTTGTTCTGTAATAGCGTTTTTTTTTATAGTGACTACTAATTTTATTATTGTCATTTTTTTTTGTCAAATTATTTTCTTCAAAGTCAAAGCTCCATGCCTCCTTGAATTCTTTCTTTTTTCAGGGGATGACGATAAGATTAAGCCTACATATAAAGACGTAAATGTAGTAGTGTTTCTAGAGTTTGTTTAAGGATTCAGTGGGCAAATTTAAAAATATTAAAACTAAAAGCTCATTTAAAAGGGCTGTTTTCTTGCTATATTTTCGAATCAAATATATCATTGATTTTTTCATGGGATTGAATCTATTTTTGCTTTTTAGAAATTTAGTTGTACACGTATATTTTTCTAATAAATTTACGTAAATTGACTGCTATAATGCAAACCACAAATTCTTCGAATATGTATGAGTTTTTTAAGTGATAAGGATGATTATAATTAGAAAATATGAAGATGAAGATTACATTCAATTTTATTGTTTAAAAAATTATTGAATTATTACATGGTATTGAGAATTTTAATTTTCTATCTTTCAATCTTTACTTAAATTATTAATTTCAAGTTTGAATATTTGTGGTTGTTTCAGTGGCTGAAACATAATCAAACACAAAAGAGAGAAGATGGGAGAGGTGAAGGTGTTGAACAAATACTACCCACCTCTGTTGTAGCGCTTGACCTGAAGCATACACTGGGTAAGACGAAATTTTGTTTTTACTACATGTTTTGCCTTCATCAGAGCCATATTTTAGTGAATAACAATGCTTATTCCGATTTTCGAATTGTTAAGTCATTGCTAAAATTTGTCTTTTTCCCTTTTAGAGGGTAGTAATATATGTGTGCAACAATCTCATAATTGTTTGTGATGAATTAATCCCCTTACTTATAAGATGTTTGTATATTTGTCTATGTGAACTTTGGGGAGAAATTAATGCCAATGTTTCATTTTAAATCATTAATTTTCTTTCTTTCTTAGATGCTGAAACAGTGGTGCATATTGGGGGTTGCTCTTTCAGGTGTTGTTGGTTAGGAATGCAACTGCTCTAACTCTTTCATGAGAGCTAATATCCATTCTGTTGTGTTTGCTACCCATTAAAAGAGAGGCTCAGCGGCGTTGGTGTTGCTGCTATAGTGTTAAGGCAACAGCTCTGTAACAAGATGGTGATGCCAAAAAGCTGATACTGGATAAGTATTCTCACTACATTTTTGTAGACCAAGCATTTTTTTTCTATGCAATTTTATATTTTTTGTTATTGTTTGCCGGCAATTTTAATTTGATTTTCAACATTTGTTGCAATTTGCTGAAGTCATTAAAAAAGATTATCTCAATGAAGATTGGTTACATTTTACTGCTCATCCATGGTACATTAACTTGGATATTCTTTTCAAATATTCTTTTTGTATAAGCTTTGCTAAAAGAGCAATTAAAAATCTTCATCATAAACAAACATATTTTTATTTCTTCTAATATGGTGAATCCCGCTTGCTTGGATGAGTTCCACTATACATGAAACTAAGCTTTTCCTGTTTACTAAGAGAAACATCTCATTTTAGATCTATAGGAATTTACAAATGATAGTTAATTTATTTCAGATTTTGAAAAGATTCTTCTCCTTCCATAATTTGGTGAAGTTCCTCAATGGGCTGTTGTTGGTGAGCATTTCTTTTTGTAGTACTTCAAAAGGTTTTGATATATATATATTACAGAAAATGCTAAAATATCATAGGAGAAAGGTGGTTTTTTGTGTGTTATTTTTCAACTGGTCTTTTTTAAGACTATTCAATTGACCTTGAGAAAGTAGTAATTAAAATTGTCCATAATAAACGGTAGTTTTTCCATTTTTTGAGAATATTATTGAATGAGGTGACTTATTTAAGGGTGATGAAGGGAGATGGCAGAGGAGAAGGTGGTGAATAAGTACTATTAACTTGATCTGTTGAACTATATATTGGTAATATGAAATGAATTTAATTTCATTAGTATCATCTTACATCCATTGAATTTTTCAAATGATGTAAAATAAAAATAAAGTCATTGAGTTTAGGGTTTAATTTGAAGTATTTTGGTTAATATATTTCCTATGAGAAGTGTGAATGTGAATATCTTTTAGATACTTAATTTGTTTTTGTCCTTAATTTTTAAATCTGTAAGCTATTTGTGGTGGTAACTGTTATGATAATTTGTTCTCAACTTTTGGTGCTAATCAGTAGCGCGTGGTTTTGGATTTGGCGATGCAATTGTAGTGGAAGTAAGTCTATCACTTTTAAGTAGTAGGAGAAATGGAAAAATCATGATGTTTTTTCTTTTTTTGAATTACTTGCTGCCTCTGGATTCGTCATTTTATTTTAAGTTTAGGACTAGGTGTAACAAATCATAAGAAACTATGCAGTTTATTATCTATAATTCTTTAGAAAGCTATATCATTTCACATCATGTAATGACTTTAAAAGCTTTGACTCCAATGATATTATGTTTCTAATTCCAAGTTGTTCAACTTGCAGTTAAGTGAGTTTGTAATGGAATTTTAGAACAAGGAGAATTACACAAAAAAAAAGTATAGAGCAAAGAGGATAATATATTTAAAGAAGGTTACTCATGTACAATTTTATATTTAAATTCCATGCTTTTACAGTTTTTATTGTATAGAATTTGTTAGATTCTTACTTTTCTTATTTTTACTAGAAATTGTTTTCTTAAATTTTGAATAATTTTCTTTTTCATTACTAGTTTAGGTGATTGAATATTTACCTAATTTGCTTTTAATTGATCTAAATTATAATGAATAAATACTTTGTGCAAAGAGATCTGTTATTATGAATAAATTGTTTATAAGCTGGCTATAAGGGACTTTTATAATGTAGTAATGAGATTAAGTAACAATTTAGATCTTCAAAATAGTTTTACATTCAAGTGAATTTTTGTTTTCTGTTATTATTTTCGCTGTTTTGTACTGGACAACAATATGCCTTCAAATACTATTTAATATACTGTTATGGATTTATGATTCAAAATATAGTGTATTTGCTATTTTTAAACCTATAAAAGTAATAGATGGTTGAGGATAACTAGGCACCAGCATAAAGTGGCGACTTTGATTTTTTTTAACTATGATGAATGTAACCCATGTATGTACAAACTAAAAGTACTATATTCTTTTTACAAATTCATTTTCAATTAATTTCAGGTAAGCAACAAGCCATATAACTTTTGTTGAGATGCTGATAAATCACATTAAAAGTAAAGGCTATTGTTTTTTTTAGTTGTGAATTTCACATATGATGATGCAAATACTATCGAATATTTATTAATCGAGTAAAGTATTGTTTTTGTCTCCAACATTTGGAGTAAAATCTTATTTGTGTTTCTAACATTTAAATTGTCTTATTTGTATTACTAACATTTATGAAAGTGATTTAATGTTATCCTGTCGTAAATTATACATCATGAATTATAGTTGGAGTTTTGAGAATCTCTTCTTGAAATTAATAGATGTTTTGGATAGAACTGATAATTCACTCTGAATAATAGCTCATCAAAAGTATCCCTAACTTTTAAAAGTTGCAAGTATAATCACATGAGCTTTTGATTTATCAAATGCAAAATGAGGTGCTTATGCTTTTGAAAAGCAGAAGCATCTCTTCAAAAAGTTTTACTAAATTAAGTCTAAGTCTGTTTAAAATTATACCTTCAAAATTTTCACAAATACAAAATCAAATTATTAAAATAAGTATTACATTATATTATCATATGTTCAAATTCTTCCTGTGATAACAAATGAATTTTGACAAGATATTATTAATGCATCAATTGGTTCTTTTTATCTATGGCATGAATATAAGTTATTAACTTTAGAATATGAGATTAAGGTTTTCAATAGAACAAAGAGAATCTATATAATGGATCCTTGATTTGATAGAAAGAAAGCTTGCACATTCAGAAAATGAATACAATGAAATGTCTATACGTCTTAAACTCTTAATTACAAATTTTGATTACTCAATTCATGCAATCGTTGAATTAAGCATGTTTAATTAATAATGATTTAGAATTATTAGTTATATTATTGTAATCATATTTCCAAACTCAATAAATGTATATAATAAACGTATTATTATCTAATTTCTATATGTTATTTTTATATTTTTGTTATTAATTTTATAAACTCAATCACCCACCCGCGCATATACACGGACCTCTTGCTAATTTTATATTAAATAGTTTATTTAAATATATTAATTATCATTTTCACGTAAAAATATCTTTAAATAGATAAAGATATCTTCACGTAAGTCATCTCTGTGATTATTCTTACAAGAGTTTATTTTCATCTTGCACATACATAATATCTTACCCGCTAGATAAGAAAGCATATACAAGATTTTTTTCACCCATGGCTTAATTACTTGCTTACTATTATGCATGGATCTTCAAGCAGAATAAGACGACGACGTAGCATTCTTAAACACAACCACAAAAGGGTTATCTTCCGTTGCAACCAAAAGCCTATTTCCCTCATCATCACGTTTAACCCCAATATCCATGCAATTATTATTTGAAGAAGCACAGAAGGTAAGTTTATGGTCATCCAAGTGTTTTCTTATCTCAAACCAACCCTGCATCTCGTTCTCGTAAAAACCGGTGAGTTTCACCGTGGCTCCTTCTCCTTCTCGTAGACCCCTAACGAGGGTCCACTTAGAAGGAGTAGGAGTACACAAAGGAACAAATGAAAAGGATAGGTCCAAAGGAAGTCCTTCATAGAGAAAACCGATTCTGAATGGAGATGAAATTATAATTGGTAATCCGTTGTCCACTTCGGAGCGTTGTTGGACAACGGTTAGTGGACACGTTTCATTTCCGGTGGATGTTCGGCCTATTCCACCACCGTTGCCTCGAAAAACTGGGAGGATGTAGTATAAGCCGCCGTTTCGAATAAGGTTGCCGTCTGTGTCGAGCAACTCAGCCGTGGCTAAAGAAGGTAGGTGGATGGAGATGAATGCAAAGAGAATGAAAATGGCGAAGACATTGGTGGTGGTTGTAGCCTTCATTTTTTTTTATATATTTTATTTAGTTCTTGGAGAGGTTTTGTGAAGAAGGATCAACATGAACTATCAATTTATAGGCTACAAAAAAAAGGATAATATAATAACTCCTAACAAAAATGAGATATTTTAAATTACACCACTACATGAAATATATTTTTTTATTGATTTTTTTTTATTGAACATGCAATATAATTTAATTTATTTTTAATATATATTTTATAAAAATAATTAATTTTAATTATTGATTTTAGTAAGCATTTATCAGGATTTTTTTGAATCTAATGGAAGGAAACATATGTAGACAAAAGCGTCGGATAGTAAGGTGTAGTTTTGTTCATGTGATTGAAATTTGTTTGAAACATATGTAGACAAAAGCGTCGGATAGTAAGGTGTAGTTTTGTTCATGTGATTGAAATTTGTTTCAATAGAAAGAGCTGCATACAATGTATGGCTTTATTCCACTTATTACCGGAGAGGATTTTTTTAGGTTATGATTTTATGTAACTTGAGGTGATAATAATTAAATAATTTTCTAACCACATGTTCTAACTTCTAGTACACTGTTTATATCACTCTTGCTTGAATTTTGACATGCACTCATTACTTTAATAAATTAATAGTAAAAATTCACGTATAATTATTTTGATGTGAAGTTAAAAAAATAATTAGATAATTTAATAAATATAATTAAATTATTATTTAATAATTCTTAATTATTAACTTCAAATAAAAATAACTATATATAAATTTTTGCCTAAATTAATTCTCGATTTCTTTATAGTTAAGTTGTACTCTTTTCATTTTTCAATATATGTTCCAAACATAAAACACATGAATTAAGAAAAATAAAAGGTATTTCGGTAACAATACAAAATTATATTTATGACTAAACAAGAGAAGAAAATATAGGCCAATGAGTAATAGCTCAAATGACATAATCTCCCCATACTCAATTAAGAGGTTGCGGATTCGAGTCTCCTATCTTTGATAAAAAAAAAAGAAGAAAATATAGAGAAAAAATATTTTTTAATTAACATTATACTAATTCTCATTTTTAAAGTGATATAGTTATTAAGAATAAAGATTAAAAAACTAGTGCCTAAATAATATTGTAAGATCAGACAAATATTTTTAAAATTTAAAAAATATAATGAGACACATTATTATGAAATAAAAGAAATATTTAGTATTCATAGAGTTATAATATAATGGAAACAACTTAATTAATGTTCTCCAATTTTTTAAATGGATAATTAATGTGGTTTAAATTAAATTTAAAAAAAGCCAAATTAAATTCACTGTTCGGAAATTAAACACAAATATTAAGGTGTAAATATATAAAAATATTATTTATATATTAAAATTAAATATTAAAAATAATTATATATTATATATTTATTTATAAATATATATAAGTATATATATTATTTAATATATTTTTAATATATATTTTATATTTTAATATGTATTTTATGATTAATTTTGATTAATATCTACTTAATATGATTGGTTAAAATAACATTACTCATCTTCAACTAATATTTATGTACAAAAGATATCTTCAACCAATATTTGCCATGTGTTTTTCATGGATAACAAAAGACAACGACTTGGAGAGCAACATTAACGAATCAACACATTCGGGTTCTCCTAGCTAAAACTTTTCGGGATAAAATTTCTCGCAGTTTTAAAATTGATCTCAAGTATTTTATTTTTAATTAAATAAATAAACATTTAAGAAACATATCATAATATAATATTGAATGGAATTTTTGAAAATATTAATGATTTTGAATTTTATTAATATCAATGCATGAAATATTATTATTTTAATTATAAATGAAAAGACGGCATTTTATGTAAAATCCCATAAGTGTGCCAGCACACATCAAGAGAAAATATATAAACCCTTAAAAAGAAAGGGGAAAAAAAAAAACTATTCTCTGTCCTGTATGTGTATTGCTTAGAAGAAAAGAAAAAAGTGATATAAAATAAGAGATTTTTTTTTTCTCTTGCTTGATTAAAGAAAAAAAGCAAGAAAGAAAAAAGTTGTATGGTTATTATTTTAAAATAAGTTTATTGCAAAAATATTAAATAACATTTTGTGGATAAATAAATGGTATATTTTTAGAAACTATACTGAGCTTATAGATTTTATTTATATTCAGATGTAAGATGCATTATTTTGAATTTTTTGCTTAATATTTTTAACTTTTAACTGTGTTATATATATTATTTTTTAAGATCAAAATTGTATTGGATAATATTTTATTGATTGTATTAGAACACTCTTCCACCTTAACCTATGACAACAATAAAAAAATTTTGTGACCCACAAATTCAGCCCAACAAAATACATAAATTCAGTTACGATTTTAGTCTTTATTTATTATCTTATCCTATCTTATCTTTACTTTTATCTTTTCTAGGCAATGCTCTCTATATATTTAGTTTTACTCTCATAATTCAATCAATCAACAATTAATAAAATTTTTTCATCTTTTTCTTTCATAGTTTTATCATGGTATCAGAGCTACTGTCCACAAATAGTTCAATTCCACATTCGAAGATGAAGAAATTCTTCACCAAATTAACATCGTGCTACTGTCCACGTCCAACTACTAATAAAAAAAAGCTATCGAAGTCTCTGCCGTTCAGCGGTCGCATCACGAAAGATCGTCCTAATATCAGCGTCGACCACAACCAGGTTGTTGTTACCAAACCACAAAAGAAATCCAATGTGGTCTTACCATCCGACAATTACAAAAACAACAGTCAGTGGTGGAAGTCAATGCCGATTGTGATTTTAGGGTTCGCTTTTTTCATGTCTTGAACTCCAGATTCGTATAATGTTTAAGTATTATGATGTATTTAAATTTGTGTTGATAACTGATAGTTAAATTTTTATGCTAATAAAATTGCAATTGTACATAATAGAACAATTAATTCGACTTCTATATTTATACCTTTCTATTTCAGATAATTTTCAAAAGAAAAAAATATAATATTCTTATTTTTTCTTGTCTCATTGTTTCATAGTTTTGTTAGCTTATTCTAAAAAAAATTTTATAATAGATATTGAAATTAAATACGTTAGAAACAGAAATTATTCATTTATTAAATTTCCTTCTCCCTGAAAATAATTTAACATTGTAATTAAATGAGTTAAAGGTTGATTCTGTAAAATAATGTATTGAATTATTGATGGATGAAGACACTAAGTTGTTTCCTTCTTCAGAGTATACAAATAAATTCATTTTGTTTTGTCATCTAGTGTTTCATATATATACAATATAACTCAGCATCATTATCTGATAGTACTAGGGACCATTTTGGGATTTCGACGATAGATTGGTGTGGGGTCAAAAATTGCATAGTATTTTCGTCCACGTTCCTGCATAGATTTCATGATAATGAATTTAATTTCAATAAAATAAAAACAAGAACAATAACAATAATAATAAATAAAAATATATTAAAATTTAAAATTATAAAAAATATTAAAAATTTAATTTTTAAAATTTTAAAGATAAAAATAATTTATAAGTATATTTTTAAAGATTAATTTTACGATAAATAAATTTATAATATATCATATTGTTAGAGTATAATTATGATCAGTTAAGGTCAGTATCATTTATATTTATATAGCATATCTGTGTATTTATTGTAAGATTTTTTTATTTTGTACTTTTATTACTTTGATTCTTCTAGTACTTGTATATATACCTTTATACATTGTACCTTTCGACTCACACTCAATAATACACTCTTCAGAATACTATGTTATTTCTAACATGGTATCAATAGAGCATAAGTTCTTTTTTTTTTTATGAAAATTCATTCATAGCCCTTTTTTTTTCTCTTTTGGCAGTATTCTTTGCCCTCGTTTTTCGATCATTTCTCGACGTTGTCCTCCTCCTATCACGCATTGCCACGTGGCCTCTTGCTGACATGGCATCTGACGTGACAGACAGTGGGATCCTCTTTAAGATTTTTTCACTACAAGAAAAACACCCATTCAAGTACATTTGAAAAGTGTAGCCAAAAGTGAAAAAAAATGATGCCTTAGGCTACGGCTACGCTTTTTGGGCTACGGCTACACTTTTTGGGGTGATTCCTATTCGGCCGTTGCCTATTCTCAAAGGCTACACTTTTCTGCACCAAAGGCTACGCTTTTGGCATTTGAGAATAGGATACGCTTTTCAAGTGATGCTATCCAGGACCAAAGGCTACGCTTTTCAGCTTCCATTTTTGCCAGAATAGGCTACGCTTTTCAACACTACTGCATCACCTGTAAAGTGTAGCCACATTGTATACCATGGCTACTTTTTATAAGTGTAGCCTTAGGTCTCTCTTTTTTTTTGTATACCTATAACTACTCTATATAAGTGTAGCCTTTTGTTCCTCTTTTTTTTTTAAATATATATATATAAACAAAAATTTCTAATAGTTTTTATCTAAAATATAATATTTGAGAATATAATTATATGTAATCCTATATTTTTAATTAAATTAGTTAATTATTATAAAATAAAAATATACATATATAATAATACCATACAATAATTTTTAAATAATAAAAATTATCCTGAAACAAAATATAATTATATAATGAACCAAAAATATTGGGATAATCATAATTTTGAGTATTCATATATCTCAAACTAGAATAAGGATACTCATATAATGTACTTAGAGTTTACTACTAATAAACTAGGAATGACCAAAATATTATATCATATAAATGTATCTTCTAATAAAAGACATCATCATCAACCATACATCTTTTAATTTCGAACACTCTATCTTTGCCAATAAACTATCATGATAAATATCTCAATCTTCATTCACATCTCCAAAATTATCCTGCATAATTATATAAAAAAATGATTATCATTTGAAAAAAATGCAACAAGAAAAAAATAATTAACATATTAATCTTCTCACTATAAGAAAATCACTCATTCAACTACAGTTGAAAAGTCAAATTGCAACTTCAAACATAACAAAACAAGCAAAGTGAATTTACTCATGAATTCTGCACTCTAACAATCAGAATTTTCGGCATCATCATCATTCAATTAGTCACAACCTCAATTCTAACATCCTAATTCTTACCTCTTTTTGTCAATTTTCAACAAAATTCTGACAACACTTTAATCAAATTTACATGATCCACCATTGCAACAGAGACTTTGTTAATAATAACAAAGAACAACATCTAGAAGATTATAACATGTCAATAGATATTTAGATCAAGCAAATGGATCAATATTCAAATTAATCTTAAACTTTAACATCATTAAAAGTTTTCAGGTATTTTGAATGCATATCACTTACTTATAAAGGCAGTGACGAAGACTGGGCGAGCAGAGAGCAGATCAGCATTGGCGGTGTTCCCAGTTCCAAATGGAGACTCAATCTGAATCATTGGCGGTTACCATTCATGGAATGCATCAGATGCAACTGGATCTTAATGCTCAATCTGCAGCAAATCAATAATTCATCATCATAATAAATAACTTCAAACAAATTCACTACCAAATCGAGAATCAAATAAACATGCTAATTGTGTACATTCCAAAAATAATGTAGAAGCCATGTCACACCCCTAATTATTTCCTGCATTCATATTACATTACATATAATACTTTTGCAACTCAATCAAACTCAGTTCATTAATAGAGAACTATGATTGGAATCTTAAATTGGAATGAACAAATTAAAATAAAAACTGGACATATCAAAGCTGCATCCTCTGGTAATTATTAGAACCAATTGACCAACTCTAACTATGCCAACAATGGCCTCAACCATTAAAATTTGAAGGACTTTAAGCAGTGAATAGCTTTGGTTGTAGCTTTCTTCATTTCCCTTCAAATAAAATATCATTCAATTAAGTCATTTTCTGAAAATACTAATTGCAAGTCTTCATTGTCTCTATAAACTTGAACTAGAACTGCAGCCTTGTACACAAACATCCCAAATATGACCGGCACAAGTTGAAATGAACGATATATTAATGCAAATGAGAATGTGTTCTGTCTAGTAATGTGCACTTCAAATATTTTATAGCATAAATTTCAAATTTTACCTGAAAATCAAAGAAATCATTGGTAAAATACTGATGGGACAGAACCAAAATACCATTGATTGCTGCTGGAATCACAAGCCTTGGAAATGAAAGGGACATGCTACAAGCCTTTATCAACAACTCCAATGAATCTTCTAGGTCCTCACTTCTTATACCAAGCTGCTATTTTCTTCTCATCCACATAGAGAAGCACCTACTTGAAAAGAAATCACATTCGCTATAGAAAATTAAATAATGCAAATCAAACCTGAAAATGACTCCAATCTCATAACTCACAGCAGCCTCCACATCATAAAGCAACAATAAAAATCATTGAGAGATTCAAAGTTACAATAAATCCTGCCACAAAGTATACTAGTAAAAAGGTTTCCTTTTAGTCACAATTTAATATACCCTTCCCAATTCCCAAAGACGCCCTTCCTATAAGAAATATACTAGCAAATTCAAAGTTAAAAAGTTACTCAATAATCCCTAAAGACAACTCTAAAATTGGAACCAAAACTCCAACTTTGTTTGGCACTAAGGAATCAACTTGCTTTACTTGTAATCAAGCATTTCTTATAGCTGTCTTGTGTAAAAAAGTTAAATTAAAATAAGGTAGGTACATAGCTTAAAGGATTCCAAACCAGCTAACATGCTCGATAAGCTTATCAGCAAAGAACATAAAATTAAATGCAGGATAGCACGATGAACCTAAACAGTATTAAGATCATTACTGGATCATATCAATCCTCAGAGAAAGTAAGCAGTAGGCTGATCTTATGCTACCAGACCAAGACTAGCAGCGGCTATTGGCCGATCTTCGAACTCCCTAAACAGTAAGCTAATGGAAGCTCCCAATTCACTCTCAATGAAGCTTTTTGCTTTCTTTGGAGAGAAGGCAGGGACCTTGTCCTGTCAAGAACAATCTTATATTCAGAATACATTGATCTAAGAATCAACACTTACCATTTCATGTCAAAGAATCTATACCTGCAACTTTGCTAGCTCATCCACAAATTCACGTGGAAATAGATCTGACCTTGTTGATGATAACTGCCCAAGCTTGATGAAAGTTGGACCAAGCTGCAAAACCTTGAGCTCCTCCAGCGGTGGAAGTTCTTCAGAGGTTCTTGATTTCACTGCCTTGGTTAAGGGTGGGTTAACATCTCTTTTTACAATAGTTGCTGCTCTATTAACATTTTGTTTTGCACCATTCACTGTCTTCACCTTATTATCTGACAGTGTGCTTCTCTTCACTACCTCACTTGAGGGTACCATTCTAACAGCTTTTCCATTGGTACCATACTTTGAATTTGATGCAGGCAATTCTGTCTGACGCATTACAACCAGGAACCTGGGATATGCATCATTCTCTGATGAATCACGCTGTCCCCTTTTATTCTTTGGAAACTTGGGATTCGAAATGTAGGATGAGAAGCTGAAGGAGTTTGGTGTTCTTCTATGATTTGTCAACTTTATATGGTGACAATAGCAACCATGCAAAGCCATTCTTATTGATGAATTAACCCTTCAAGAAGCATCAGTATAAACAAACAAGACTTAAAAGGATGATTAGGTAAATGCATCAAAATCAAAATCCAAAATAATTTAACAAGACAGAATTTATCATTAGCTGAATTTTTATAGCATATTTTTATTCAGTGTCGCAGCAACAAGCTTTGTACAATTTAATTGGGGTGAACATGATTTTGGGGTTATAAGATAGAACATGTAATCAAATAACTAAAAATAAAAACTCACTTATTACTTAGCTAAACTAATATACCATTACTATTTGATAATAATAATAATAATAATAATAATAATAATAATAATAATAATAATAAGAAGGTTATTCACGTTGACTAAAATGTTAATATAAGATACATGTGTCCACATCTTAATAACATGATACATAACAGATATTGATTTATTTAGAATCCAGCAATGATGTTTACCAGCTAACTTGTTCCATCATGGACACTATTCTTTGCTGATAAGCTTCTGGAAGTGATTCCAAACCAGCTAACATGCTCTTATGTCTTATCCATAATTCAATTCAATTTAACTCAACCTAGTGTTCTTCATTCACATTAATCATATATGATCTGTTAAACACGATTTTACAATGAAATAATATGTTGAACTGATTATGGTGAGATATATGATCTGGTATTAATCAACCCAATTAATTAGCAGATGGATCAAAATCGAATTGAGAAAAGTAATCCAAATAGAAACCGGAACCTGAAGAAGAGGTCTGGGGAGATTGCAGCAGAACTTTTCAAAGGAGAGAATTGCATCCGCACCCTTGGCATCGAAAACGGCACTGATGAAACGCTTGCAGAGACATCGAAATTGAAATTGAAATTGAAATGAGAATGAAATGAAAGTTGGAGAGAGAGCGGGGTTGGGAGTACGAACAGGAAGTAAATCGTAGAAGCCGAAAGTGAGGACAGGAGCACGGCAAGCCCTAGCAGCGGCGGCGGCTTCAATTGACCCCAGGAGCGACCATAGTGCACGGTGGAATAGCCTCCTTCTCTCTCGCGTCGCGTCTTCGTCCTTTCTCTCCATTTAGTCTGCGAATCATCTTTCTCTCTCTCTCCTCTGGACTCCCTCCTCCACGACGGTGATGGCGGCGTTGCGGCGGTGACCCCCTCTCACTCTCTGGTCTCTCGCTCGCGCTCTCATCTCTGTCTTCCTCCTCCCCTCCCTCTGGTTCACTCATTCACTCGGATCTGGGTGTGTGTGTGAAAGGGTGCGTGGCGAAGGTGAGTTAGGGTTAGGGTGAGTTGCGAAAGTGAGGGTTCTGCCGTGCTGGAACGTGAATGTGATTTAGTGATAAGGAGGAAAAAAATTACTAAGTGTTGTGGGTGTATTTGGCTCTAGATACATTAGGCATCACTTTTAAAACGCACCCAAAATTTAACAAATAGGCTACCTTCTAAAAGCGCCCTCTTTGATAGAAAAAGTGAATCTATAGATATCAACCTACGGCTACGCTTTATAAGTGATTTCTATAATATCTAAGGCTACACTTTTTAAATGATGCCACAATTATGTATCATTTTCTCTTATAAAAAGGCAACACGGAAAAAAGCGTAGCCTATTCATAGAATAGGCTACGTTTTTCAAATGTAGCTTAAAAAAAGTGTGGCTGAATGGGTATTTTTCTTGTAGTGTTTGGTGAGCTCTTTCCGATTCTGTCCTCCGTTTTCTCGTTTTCTAACCCAAATTTGCAGTTTTCTCTCCTCTCTTTGATCTCTGTATCTATTATTATGGAAAAATCAGATGTTTTTGCTGCCACAGACAGAAAGAGTAAATTCTGTCGAAACTGTAACTGTTTTGGACACCTCTTCTCAGACTGTCCTTCTATTGAAGGTCGCAAATGCCAACAGAAAGGTCACATTAGCTACAATTGTCCACATCTGTTCTGCCATTATATTACATGCTCTCGGGATATTTGATTACTACCTGTCCTACTCTCCCACCACGTCCTGATCAACTCAAGTATCATTCTCATCCCAATTTCTCCAAGAATGTGTCTATTTCTGTTGTTACTGCTACTACTGAATCTACCAATTCTGCTCCTCTCAACCCGTCTCCTGTCTCTCTATCTGATATTGCGACTCTTCTTAAGCATCTTCTCTCCCGTTCTGAAAATACTCTTGCTTCTTTTTCGACTCCTTCAGGTAATTTTAAATGGTATTTTGATTCCGGTTATTTTCATCACATGTCTCCTTTGCGTTATCTTTTCTTGGCTTTGTCTACCACCATAAATGCACCTTCTGTCAATGCTGCTGATGGTTCCCTCTTGCACAAGACACACATAGGTTCTATTTTCCAGTCAACTCTTGATATCCCTAATACTTATTATATTCCAAAATTAAACTTTAATCTTATTTTTATTGGTCAACTTGTTAATCTCGGTTTTGATGTCAAATTTTTCATTTCTAGTTGTTGTGTATAGGATCGTCGGACGGGACAAATCATCGGGACTGGACATAAGGTCGAAAGGTTGATGAACTTGAGACTCTTCATATTCCTCCTGTGTCAAATATCTATGCTGCTTCTTCTCTATCTACCTTTCACTTGTGGTATCACCGTCTTGCCCACAGCTCCTTAGGAAAATTGCACCCACTTGTGTCAGGTGTTTTAGGTCAGGTTAATAATAAGTCTTTTGATTGCATTTCTTGTTAAACTACCAAACAACTTACTTTATCTTTTCATAATAATTCATCTCTTGCTTGCTTTCTTTTTAATTTTATCCACTCTGATGTTTGGAGCCCGCTCCCACCACTTCTATGGGAGGGTCTCGATATTTTATTATTTTTATTGATGATTATTTATACTTTACTTGAGTTTATTTGAAGACTAATCGCCATGAGCTACCTCAGATTTATATTAACTTTGCCACTATGATTAAAATTCAATTTTTTAAGGTCATTAAAATTTTTTGACTCAATAATGTTATGAAATACCGTGACTCTAAACTTTTAACTTTTCTTGTAGAATAGGGTACTTTGTCTAAGTTTTCTTGCCTTGGTACATCTCAACAAAATGGACGAGTTGAACACAAACACCGTCATATTTTTTACTCTGTTCGTGCAATAATCATTTCTTCTTCGTGTCTTGAGCGTATTTAGGGTGAAGCTGTTTTTACTGTTGTTTATGTTATCAATAGACTTTCTTCTTTTGTCTTTGATAACATTACTCCCTTTGAAGGTTTTTATCATATCTCTCCAGATTACATTTCTCTTCGAGTTTTTGGTTGTGTTTGTTTTGTTCTTCTTCAGCCTCATTAACATAGTAAACTTGAACCTCGGACTCGCATGTGTTGTTTCCTTGGTTATGGTACTGAACACAAGGGTTATCGTTGTTGGGATCCTCTCGCTAAACGTATTCGTATATCTCGTCATGTTGTATTTTGTAAACATCACATATTTTCTACGTTCTCCTCATTTGAGTCCATTCTTCCTACTCAGTCACCATTTTTCACTAATTCCAATGTTAATTTTTCCTAGTGATGATTCTATAGGTTCTATCTCGGGTCAACCTCTATAGTCTTCTACTCTACCACTTTCTCCATCTCCCAATGATTCTAGACCGGATGATCATTCTGCTCCTGTTGTCATGCCTCCTCCTTCCACTCGTTCTTCTACGGTAAAAAATTCACCTCCTCATCTTCTTGATTATCATTGTTTTTCTACTATTCTTCATCACCATGAACCTAAGTCATTCAGAGAAGCCTCCACAAATTCAAGTTGGCAGCAAGCAATGCAGGAAGAAATTCAGGCACTTAAAAAAGTACACATTAGGACTTGGTTGATCCTCTTTCTGATCAGAAAGTTGTGGGTAGTAGATGGGTATACAAGATCAAGACTTGCTATGATGGTTCTATTGACCGTTATAAGGCATGATTGGTTGCTCAAGGTTGCACGCAAGAGTATAGTATTGATTATAAAGAGACTTTTGCTCTTGTTGCTTGTCTCACATCTGTCCGAACTCTCCTTGCCATTGCTGCAGTCAAAAAATGGTCTCTCAGTCAGATGAATGTGAAGAATACTTTTTTTTAATGGGATTTGAAAAAAAAAGTCTATATAAAACCACCTCCGAGTTATCTTTGTCCTCCTAGCAAAGTTTGTCTCCTTCGCTAGGCACTTCATGGTCTTAAGCAAGCTTCTCGTGAATGGTTTGACAAGTTCAACACCACTATATGCAATCTCGGTTTCACTTGCAGCTCTCATGAGAATGCTCTATTTATTTGTAAAAGTGAATGTGGAGTTGTTCTTCTATTTTTTGTATGTTGATGACATGATCATTACTAGAGATGATGTTGATGGTATCTCTGATCTCAAAGCCTCCCTTCACCATACTTTTGAGATGAAAGATCTTGGTTCTCTCGGTTATTTTCTTAGTTTAGAGGTCATATCCATAGATGTCGGTATCTATCTCTCTCAAGATAAGTATGCTTCAGATCTTCTTACTCGCGCCCGGATTATAAATAGTCGCACTGAGTCTACTCCCCTTGAGCCTAATGTTCGATTTACCTTTATGGATGGCACTGTTTTGGATAATCCTACTGTTTATCGGCAGTTAGTTAGATGTCTCGTCTACTTGACTGTCACATGCCCAGACATCGCCTATCTAGTTCATGTTCTTAGCCAGTTCTTGTCAGTTCCTCGTACTACTCACTATGCGGTCGTTCTTTGCATTCTTCGCTACATCAAAGGCATTCTGTTTCATGGACTTTATTTTTCTGCCCATTCATTTTTATCCCTTCAGGCATACTCAGATGCTGATTGGGATGGTGATCCCACTAATTGTCGTTCTACTACTAGTTATTATTTGTTTCTTAGTGACTCTCTTATTTCCTGGCGAACCAAGAAGCAAATGTTCACTACTCCCTCAAGCACAAAAGTTGAATATCGTTCTCTCGCTGACACCACTGAGATTGTTTCAATTCGTTGACTTCTCGAAGACTTGGTTGCTCCTCAGTCGTCCCCGACTGATATTTTTTGTGACAACCGCAGTGCTAATCAGATTGCCCATAATAATTTCTTTCATGAACGCACCAAACACATTGAGATTGATTGTCACTTTGTTCGGCAACGTCTCTTTATTGATGTTGTTCGTCTCATAGCTGTTGGAACTTTGGATCAAACTGTAGATATCTTCACGAATACTCATCATCCTACTCGTTTTCGAACTCTAATATCCAAATTTAGGATGGTATCTTTAGCTCCCACTTGAGTTTGCGTGGGGATGTTAGAGTATAATTATGATCAATTAATATCAGTTAATATCATTTATATTTATATAGCATATCTGTATATTTATTGTAGGATTTTGTACTTTGATTACTTTGATTCTTCTAGCACCTATATATACTCTTATACATTTTACCTTTCGATTCACACTCAATAATACACTTTTCATATTACTCTCTTATTTTTAATATATAACAAGTGTAATAACCTGTGCCATGCACGTGATAAAACTGAAATTATAATTTTAAATTATTCTATTAAAATTAATTTGAATTGTAATAATTTAATTAATAAATAAATAATATGATGTGCATTGTTCGTATTTTTTTAAATATAGTATTAAATGTATTAACTCGAATGTAGCTATTAAGTGTATAAAAATTATGTTTGAATTATGGATTCTCTAAATGAAATTATCCCGTTTAAAATATTTAAATTATGATTTCAATCATAAATTACAATTATGATTAAAAAAATTTTTTTGATATAATATTACATTTTTTCTTCATTTTACTATTATTAATATGTTGATATTGCAAGTCTAAAATACAGTATTTTACTTAATCTTGACTGAAAAAGAAAATAGTTGCGTGTTTCTATTATTTAATTTATTTAATACACAATGTGCTAACACTAACGATATTTTTAAAAAAAATATATTGATAAAAATAGATATAATATAATTACAAATATAACATAAATAAATAAAATATATAAAGAAATGCGAAATCAATATGTTTACCAATGTCTTTGTTAAATTTTATAAATTAGAGAATAAATTATGTATTCGGTTGCTTGGCGATCACATAGATGATCAAGTAATTGGATTGTAAATTGATTTCATAGTATACATTAAATTTTTTTTCTCATTTTTGAATGAAAGCGAGAATTAAGGGAGTAAGTAGTAATATATAAAGAAAAAAAATTGCACCACAACACATAATTATAACCTAAAGAAATATTCATATTAAAATTTTACATACTGCAAATCATGAAGATCAATCACAATGTACTGGTCACTTCTCTCTATTTTTGACCATGATATAAGTTTTTCTTTTCTAGTCAAGAATCTAATAACATCTAATTGAACAAAAAAATTGAATTAAAAGTACCAAATTAAAGACAAATGAGTGAATAATATAAGAAATTATAACTTCGAACGTGTATAAAATAAAAAGAATTTACTGATTTATTTTATATTAAACGATAAAACTAACAATAGTATATTAATAAAAGAATATACCTTTAAAAAAAAGTCACAATACAATTTCAAATATTTTCATAAATAAACTGTTAAAATTTTTGTTATCGATAAAATGATGTTATTATACAATTTTTTGGCAAAACTTAAATCAAAAGAAAAATAATTTTGTGTGGGTTAATATAAATTAATTACGTACCAAATAAGTAGAATCGTTCATTTGTTTGTTTCAATATATCAGCATGATCAAGCAAATTAAAATGATTATCCAAAATTTTACGATCATCGACCAAATGTACTATACCTAACTCCATCTTAAAAGATATTTTGCACATGTGTACGTACAGTCAGAAGATATATTCCGCTTGATTTCTCAATCTCAAAATTTGAGAAGACATAGACTTTCCTTTCTACCAATTCATTCTCAAATATTTTTGTCAAATAATTCTTGATTGAACAATGAATTTTATCGTATTGCAAAACAAATTAAATATAAAAGCTATTAGCATTTACAAAGCTATTAGCATTTACAAAGCTATTAAAAAGAATTGTCTTTGACTTGATTGAACAATGAATTTTATCGTATTGCAAAATAAATTAAATATAAAAGCTATTAGCATTTACAAAGCTATTAAAAAGAATTGTCTTTGAGTTGTAAAATAGTGTACTTATAAAATTAACTTAAAATATGAACTACAAATATTTATAAGAATTTAATTTTGATGCACTGAGAGTGTAAAGTAGTTTTACACGTGTATCCAATTACGTAATGACACATCAATAAAAATAAATACATTTCACATTGACCGCGTGAATGGTCATCCAAAATAACGGATATGATTACACGACTATGTAAAACGCTTTACACTGTCAGTGCATCAAAATTAAACTCTATTTATAAATTGAACTTAGCATTACTTAAAAAAATTTAGTAAATGAATCAATTAATCTTATCATCTATCAGAACTATTTCTATGTAAACCGTCTTATTTTTGTCAAATTTGAATAGAACTTTTTATAGCCTTATAATTCTTGTCTTTATTTTTCATACTTTCTCTTTGTATAATCTACTATAGGTGATACTATTAATAGGATCGTAGTCAATAGTCATTAGGTATAAAAAAAAATAGAATAAAAACTATGTGAAAATTATAAATTTTTTAAATAATAAACATAAAAGAAAATTTACTGCTTATTATATATACTAATAATATGTCAATAATTTTTAAAATTTACTAATAATACTAATAGTTTAAAGATAATTTTACTATAGTTATAATAAATTTAGTTATTACTCTAAATAAATAAAATAAATAATATATTTGAAAACTAAAAAAAAAAGATTAGCAGTAATCATGTTTAGAATGTTCCCATATTTTTTTTAAATTTTTTTTGCTTGCTATTTTTTCACTGCAATGTTAGATCAAAGAAACTCTAAATTTAAAATATAATAATAAATATATCATGTAATAGAAAAATAACAAACTAAATATATATATATATATATATATATATATATATTATTGCTAGATAGGGAGTTAATGCACAAAGATATGTTATCGTAATAAAATATCACACTATGAATAATTATATTTGTCAAGTAAATTTATTTATATACTATATCTATTATATTATTTTATGTAAAATTAAAATCTACTCCTCTAATTTAATATTATATATATATTTGCTTCTTACATTGTCTAAAATTAAATTGAAATTATGTCTAAAGGCTTAACATGGTAAACAGAATATAATTAATATCTAATATTTTAATAATTAAAAACCTAAAATAAGTTAATAAATAATAATAATTAATACCTAATATTATATATATATATATATATATTGATATTGTCCAAAATTAAATTAAAATTATGTTCAAAGTCTTAATACTGTAATTGAGGTATAATTAATACCTAAATTATTGAAAAAGAATTTTTAATAAATGTACGGAATAAAAGTAAAAAAAATTAATAAATAATATTAATATTTAAATGAAAGAGTTGATAAAGAATAATAATTATAAGTAAAAATAGTATTTTTATTTTGGAAAAAAAATACATGAGAAATGGTTTAATAATCCGTGCCATGTACATGATAATAAATTGTTCAATAATTCGTATTATGTACGTGATAAGTTTGAAATTATAATTTTAAATTATTTTATTAAATTTAATTTAAATTGTAGTAGTTGCGTTTATTTTTTCTTAATCTAGTGTTATGTGTATCAACTCTAATATAGTTATTAATCGTTTTTGTTAATCTACTTTTTCTTCTCTAAATTTATGATTTAAAATAACAATTATAAATATTAATAATTAAACAAATTATTATATTATAATTATTTACGTTTTATTCCCAAAATTGAAAACATACTATTTCTTTTTTATTTAATGATTTTTTATTTATACTACCAGTATATATTAATCGATTAGTCAATATTTTTTTATTCTTAGGATATATTTATTTATTTTGTTTAAATAATTTTAAATCTTTCCTTATTTAAGTACACATATATTAAGTCACATATATTAATTATTTTTTGATTTTTTTATTATAAATAATTTTTTTAGCCTACAATAATTATACTGATTTTGTTATTCCATTAATACCATCATATGCATAATAATATTCATAAATCATACTAATTTTCGTATATATATATATATATATATATATCAATTGTTTAGTTAATAATTTTTTTATTTTTAGAATATATTTATTATTTTAAATAATTCTAAATACTTCATATATATATATATATATATATATATATATATATATATATATATATTTATTGTATGTAAATATATTTAAATCGTATATATTAATTAATTTTTTTATCATAATTAATTTTTTTTGAGTCTATAATCATTTAATAATTTTTTTATTTTTTATTATTAATGTTATCGTATGTGCAATTTTTATAAATTATAATAATTTTTTTATTTATCTATACATATATATTAATTTTGTTAAATAATTCTAAATATTTGTTTATATATATATATATATATATTAATTGTACATATAAAAATTTAAGTCACATATGTTAATTATTTTTTTGTTATGATTATATATATATATATATATATATATATATATATATATATATATATATATATATATATATATATGATTATTTTTTATTCTACAATTGAGTAATAATTTTTTATTTTTTATGTCCATACATATTCCCCAATCCCTTTTCATATGTATGATTAACAATTTTTTTTAAATGGTGATATTTTAATTTTTTTTCTTTCACGTATTTTTATATATTAGCAAGAAAGCAAAACCACGTATTGTGACTCTTTTTCCTTTTTCACGCCTTAATCTTAATTAATCAATCTTGTGTCCAAAACAGATGTTAGTTAATCTTAATTAAACTTTTAATCATTCTAATTTATTGATGAATTACATTTCTCTTAATAATTGCATTACTAATCTGAAATACAAAAAAAAGGTGATACATATATAAAAAAAACAAACTTAAAAAAAATCATATTAAAAAGTTTAAAAATAACATATCCATAAAGAATAGTCATAATATATAAATTGAGACAACAATTTAAATTTCTCTAAAACTAATTTAATCAACTACCAATATTAGAACTAAATTATTTAAATAATATTTAATCTATTCTAATACTTAGATATGTATAGATTAGAGTCATTCTCGTAACAACCAACCGAAATAATATCATAAGATCGAATACTTAGAATCGGTACAAATTCAGACTATCTTCTTGTTAACATTGTCAAATTAAATTGACTTTTATTCTCTTCAATGGCATTGCATTAATGCACCAAAAGACCGGTAGTTTCTTAAAAAAATATAATATGTTATAAAATTATTTTTAATACAAAAAGTTTAAGAGAAAAAAATTTAAATATAGTACCAATCTTTGAATTGCATCTTCAAGGTGGCACGAATTTTTCAAAATTGAACCTAAATTGAGGAAATCCGATCTCATTATATGCTCCACTTCGAATATTTTTGGACAAACGTAGAAAACGTAGAGAGAATGTGACTTGAACTTGACCTACAAATCTCCTTAGAAACAATTGCCCAATCAAAAAAAATAACAGATTAGAAAAAAAATGCTTTGATTCTTAGATTTAGACTCACTAACCACAAAGAAACATTATATATAGCCTTTAGTAGTACAAAAATAATTATAGAAATTAATTATTGCAATATTAATTTACCACTATGAACGTTAGTATCATATTTATAGCAATTAGAATTATAAATTTATGTTTAACTTTTTATATAATTATAATTAAGATATTTTTTAAATCAGTATAATTATGCATTATTCATTAAATGCTAATTGTAATATAATTCTAATAAAAATATTTTTTATAAATAAATTTAGAAGAGAGAATAGTGCCTTTATTTTGAAAAGAAAATAAATTCATGAGAAATTGACACCTTACTTTCATTAGCTGGGGAAAAATCCAATTTTAGTATATTAAGTAGATTATTTTATATAATTATAATAAAGATATTTTTCAAAATTGGTATAATCATGCATTATTCATTAAATGCTAATTGATGGGTTGGAACCGAAATTCCAACACTTAGAACTCACCGGCAAGTATACCGGGTCACATCAAGTAGTAAAACTCACTAAGAGTGAGGTCGATCCCACAGAGATTGATGGATCAAGCAACTTTAGTGGGTGATTAGTTTAGTCAAGCTAACATTGAAGTGAAATTGGATGAAATTTTGAGAACAGAAAGTAAATTGACAAGAATCTTAAAGCTGCAGAAAGTAAAATTGCAAGTAACTTAAAGAACAAGAAAGTAAAATAGCTGAAACTTAAATTACAAAAAAAGTAAATTGCAGTGAATGTAAAGGGGAGTGGGTGCTGAAAAATTAAAGAAAGCAATAGATCAAGCAACTGGAAATTTAAATTGCAGAAAATGTAAATGTGCAGGAAATTAAATCAAGCTCAATGTGAACAAAAATGTGAAAGTACAGAATGCAGGAAAGGAAATTGCAGAAAAGTAAACGTAGCAGAAGAGGAAATCAGCAAGAAGACTTAGATCAATTTTTAATTCTCAAAGAGAAACTAACAATTTCAATGAAATAGTAAAAACAGAAAGAAAGCCAAGAGCTCACTTACTCTCAAGATCAAAACAGAAAGGAAATTGAAGAAGAATGAAACAGAAAGTAAAATGGAGCTCAATTGCAATAGCTAAAGGAAAGTTGAAGATCTCAGGGGTTGGATGAGACTAGAAAACAAGTCTAGATCTCAAGTCCTTCCTTGATCCAACAAGAGAATAATTGCAGAGAAGTAAAAGAAACAATTGCAGAAGAAGTAGAAGATAAAAGCAGTAAATAGAATTTGGATTCAAATCACAGTTTCTAGAATTATGCAAAAAAATAAACAAAGAGATCTCAAGGTGAGGTTGAGACAGAATTTCCTCAACTCTTCACTTTCAAGATCCAAGACAAGAAGTAAGAAATGCAAAAGCAAGAACAAGGAGGAGAGACTCAGCTCTCAATCCCAATTTCCCCTAGTGCTCTCTAGTAGAGCCAGCCTCCTAAAGAAATGAAGCAGATGCCTTTTTATAGGCTTTTCACAAAATAAAAATGAAAATGAAATTCTAAACAAATTACAATTAAAAATAACTTCCTAAGCTAACTTGTTCTTGTGCCTTGAAGTGATGTCCATGGGCTTTTAAATTTTGGTGCAGGATTGAAATAATTTGATTTTTGGACCATGGGTCACACTCCCAGGGCAAAGCTCTCCCCAAGAGCTCAAAGCTCTCCGTAAGAGCTCTATTAGAAGCACCCCTTTGTTTTGGAGAGAAACTCCAAGTTCGAACCATGATGGAAGCATTTTGTGAGCTATTTTTCTTACATTTTCATGAGGAGACCCACGATAAAGCTCTCGAGGAGAGCTGAGCGCTACTTCCTTGCTTCCCTTGGTCTCCCTCTTCGAATCCTGGTGAAGCCACTTTGATTCATTTTTGCTTGTTTTTGGTCCTTAAAAATGCCTTTCAATCGTGCCTTAATTTCATGCTAAATATAAATTGCCATATATTGTTGGAAAGCTCTAAATGTCAGCTTTCCAACGCAACTGGAAGCACATCAATCGGACATCTATAGCTCAAGTTATGGCACTTTGAAGGAGGCATGGTCATGCTGTGAGCGCCCAAGTTTAACTTAGCGAAAATTTTTGCCTCCAAACTCATTTTCCTTGAGGCAAGCCCGAAAAAGCTCTTGGCAAGAGCTTTGGGCAAGAGCTTTGCTTTGAGTTTTGCCTTGCCTTTTGAAACAAAGCTCTTGGCAAGAGCTTTAGGCTCTTGGCAAGAGCTTTGTGCTTTTGCTCCTTGTTGTGAGACACGCTTTTCTTCCCTTGGTTTGGTCATGGGCCACGCTTTTAAAAGCGTGGCCTAAGACTCCAAAATGTGCTCCAACTTCAAAGTGTGCCCCAAAGCTCTTTTTTTTTTTCTTATTTTGTGCTTCTTTACTTATTTTTCTCCTTATTTCCTACAATATTTATAAAATTAAAAGATTAAGGAAATATACCTTTTAAGCACAAAAGAGTGCGATATTTAAGCACAAATCATCAATTTCTTATATGAAAAAGCATAGAAAAACATGACATGGTGACATGTCATCACAACACCAAACTTAAACCTTGCTTGTCCCCAAGCAAGAAAAGAATCATGCAATTAAGATTGATAATCCAAGGTAAAAAGAATAGCAACTCAATGTTCATGGTAAGCTAGTTTTCTAAGCATGCTACAATCACAAAAGAAATGTAAATAACTGATGCTTCTATCTAGCTCAATTTATGAAATCTTTTCCTTATTTTTCTTTCTTGAAACAAGCTTTTGATTTTCTTATTAGCTTCTCCTTTTGGGTGCTTTGCCCCATGAGTTAATAACAAAGCTACGATTCTAAATGCTTTGTTTTCAAGTATTACCACTTGATACATAAGCACCACAAGCATTTGAATTAGAGGACTTCATTAAGCTCATTTTTCTTTTCTTTTCTTGACTCTCTAATCATTGATGCTCAGAACCTTGAGCTTTGAGGGAGTGCTTTTGCACTTGAGCCTAGCCTTGACTTCTAAGTATTTTGTTTTCAAGCATTTGGCTTGATACATAAACACCACAAGTACTTAACAAATAAATTGCCATTGGTACTCAGAGCCTTCAGCTTTCTCATTTTTTCCCTTTTTCTTTTCTTGCTTAAATTTGTATTTGCTTCTTCAAGGTTTTCATGATTTTCAAAGATTTCACAAAATGTACTAGATGAAAACTTCAATTAAATAAAATCTAATGCAATTGAGCAACAATTAACCATACTAGCTTTCCAATACTTGTATGCACATGCTAAACTCTTCTTTAATTCCTTGTTTGTTTATAATCATGATACTTTACTGCTTTTGAATTCACAAAACTCAAGTTGATAGTCATAATGGCATGGCAACATGTTACAAATCAAGATGCAGGCTATGCTTATCTATACCACACATGTAAACAGGGAAGATAAAGACAATCATGCAATTTAAGTGCTGGAAACAAATGAGAGGAAAAAGGAACTTTACAACCTTGCAATTCTTCTTCTCTATTGTTGTCCTTTTCCTTCTATTCTTCCTTCTTCCCATACCAATACTCAGAATGCTTGCTCATCCTCAAGCAACAATTAGAACAATGGCTATGGGGCTAAGATGGATCATGAATATCTTACATAATGAAATATTAGTAGCACATGTGTTTTAAGCAAGCAAAATTAAGGATAACAATCAAGGCACAGAGAAACAGAAATATTGTGATTGCAAGCATAAGAAGGTGTGCACAATACTTTGCATAAAGAATAAGTAGCACACCAAACTTAGTGTGACACTTTTACTTGGAATTGATGCAAGTATCTAGTAAGGATTGGAACCAAATTTTGTTGCATAGCAACACCAAACTTAGAATGCAATCACATATCAATTTATTTGAATAAAAACTAAGCAAATGAAACTATTATATGTTAAATACAATCACCAAGCCAAGAATCTGTCATGAATAAAGCTCTCTTGGTAATGTATTAACAAACATAGTAAATAAAAGAAAGCATTTAAAACAAGGAAATGACTAAAAACAAAGAGAAAACTAAAATTGTCTAACTAAAAGAAAGATAACAGTGCAAAGAACATTATGATTATGCAAACAAGTAGTGTTGCTGAATGAATTGCATAGAAAAATAAGTGGCACACCAAACTTAGAATCTTAGTGTAACACTTCCATGTAGAATTGATGCAATCATTCAAAGGGATTGAAAACAAATTGTTGCAGGGCAACACCAAACTTAGAATGTAACCATATGCCAATTTATTGAATTTAAACAAAGCAAAGAAAGAAAATAAAGCAGAGAAGAGAAATTATACCTACGGTTGACATGTTGTTCACTTTCTTCCTCTTCTTCCAGTTTGTTAAGAGGAATGACCTCAAGGGATGAGAAGATTCAGCTATTACCCCCTGTCTTGGTCTCTCCTCAGCAAGCTTTCTTTTGTTAATGACTTGATTGAGCTTGCTTGCTGGATCAGGGGGAGGATTGCTTGTAGTTGACCTTATCTTCTTCATAAATATTGTCCTTTGTAGCTTGGTCACAATCCTCTTCTCGGTGCTTTTGTTAATTGCCTTTACTTCCTTGAGTCCAAGTCTTGGTGGTTGTGTGATTGTTGGAGTGATTTCTTCATCAAGAGCTTTTTGCATTGGTGGTTCCATGAGCTTTTCCTCTTTGCACTTCTCTGCTTCAGTTGAGTGTGAATTCTCTTGAGTATCTTCCTCCATTTCTTCTTCATGATTTTCCATTAATTTCTTTGGGAAAGAAGTTTCAGGTTCCTCTATCACCTCAATTATCTTCTGTGAATATGAAGCCACAGGTTCAAACACCTCCACAACCCCCTTTTCCATTGAAATTTTACTTGACACAGAGGCTTCCTCATCTTACTTTTTCACTTCCTCACCCACAAATTGGTCTTCATCCTCTCTGTTTGATGGTTCTAGGTTCCTCCTTATTTGCTCTGAGGGCTCATTCATCTTCTTGAGGATGATTTCTTTCCAGGATTGAGATTGTGTGTATCTTTCCATGAGTTTTCTGTGTATTTCAATAGCTTGGCATCGGCTTTCTATGGGTTCTTTGGACCATTGAAGGTAATCCTCATTTGCTGGTTCAAGAGATGAAGGTTGAGAGAAATTTTGGTGACATGAATATGTTGTGGTGAAGTTGTGTTGAGGGGTTTGGAATGAGTAGTGTGATTGATGGGATGACTTGTATGGATTTTGGAGGAAACTTTGTGTTGAGGCATAATCAAGTGATGAAGAACTTTCAAATGAGAAACTGGAACGTGAGGGTGGATGCTCTTTCATTCCTTGGTGATACTTCCATCCACCATGAGAATAATGATATGAATTATTTTGTGGTGGTGGTTGGTATCCCATATGATTTTCTTGCTCATCTTGTGTCTCTGAAGCAAATCTCCATGAATTGGAGTGCTTAGAATGTGTATTCTCTTGGTGATATTTCTAGCCACCATTAGAGATTGGTGATGGTGGGTAATATCCCATAAAATTTGTTTGATCATAAGATGAGTTGAACTCCATTTGAATTTTGGAAAACACAACACCAAGGAAAATTGAAATTACTCATATCAGAGATGAGAATTTCTTAGTGAGGCAAAAACTCAAACACCTTGGTTTCAATCTAAAATAGAAAAAAAAATAAAGAAAATGCTTGATCTAGACTTCTCACCCACTTAATCATTGTTGATCTAAATCAATCCCCGGCAACGGCGCCAAAAACTTGATTGGTTGGAACCGAAATTCCAACACCTAGAACTCACCGGCAAGTATACCGGGTCGCATCAAGTAGTAAAACTCACTTAGAGTGAGGTCGATCCCATAGGGATTGATGGATCAAGCAACTTTAGTGGGTGATTAGTTTAGTCAAGCTAACATTGAAGTGAAATTGGATGAAATTTTGAGAACAGAAAGTAAATTGACAAGAATCTTAAAGCTGTAGAAAGTAAAATTGCAAGTAACTTAAAGAACAAGAAAGTAAAATAGCTGAAACTTAAATTACAAGAAAAGTAAATTGCAGTGAATGTAAAGGGGAGTGGGTGCTGAAAATTAAAGAAAGCAATAGATTAATCAACTGGAAATTTAAATTGCAGAAAATGTAAATGTGCAGGAAATTAAATCAAGCTCAATGTGAACAAAAATGTGAAAGTGCAGAATGCAGGAAAGGAAATTGCAGAAAAGTAAAAGTAGCGGAAGAGAAAATCAGCAAGAAGACTTAGATCAATTTTTAATTCTCAAAGAGAAACTAACAATTTCAATGAAATAGTAAAAACAGAAAGAAAGCAAAGAGCTCACTTGCTCTCAAGATCAAAACAGAAAGGAAATTGAAGAAGAATGAAACATAAAGTAAAATGAAGCTCAATTGCAATAGCTAAAGGAAAGTTGAAGATCTTAGGGATTGGATGAGACTAGAAAACAAGTCTAGATCTCAAGTCCTTCCTTGATCCAACAAGATAATAATTGCAGAGAAGTAAAAGAAACAATTGCAGAAGAAGTAGAAGATAAAAGCAGTAAATAGAATTTGGATTCAAATTACAGTTTCTAGAATTATGCAGAAAAATAAACAAAGAGATCTCAAGGTGAGGTTGAGACAGAATTTCCTCAACTCTTCACTTTCAAGATCCAAGACAAGAAGTAAGAAATACAAAAGCAAGAACAAGGAGGAGAGACTCAGCTCTCAATCCCAATTTCCCCTAGTGCTCTCTAGTAGAGCCAGCCTCCTAAAGAAATGAAGCAGATGCCTTTTTATAGGCTTTTCACAAAATAAAAATGAAAATGAAAATGAAAATAAAATTCTAAACAAATTACAATTAAAAATAAATTCCTAAGCTAACTTGTTCTTGTGCCTTGAAGTGATGTCCATGGGCTTTTAAATTTTGGTGCAGGAATTGAATTAATTTGATTTTTGGACCATGGGTCACACTCCCAGGGCAAAGCTCTCCCCAAGAGCTCAAAGCTCTCCGTAAGAGCTCTATTAGAAGCATCCCTTTGTTTTGGAGAGAAACTCCAAGTTTGAACCATGATGGAAGCATTTTGTGAGCCATTTTTCTTACATTTTCATGAGGAGACCCACGATAAAGCTCTCAAGGAGAGCTTAGAGCTCTCAAGGAGAGCGCTACTTCCTTGCTTTCCTTGGTCTCCCTCTTCGAATCCTGGTGAAGCCACTTTGATTCATTTTTGGTCCTTAAAGATGCCTTTCAATCGTGCCTCAATTTCATACGAAATATAGATTGCCATATATTGTTGGAAAGCTCTAAATGTCAGCTTTCCAACGCAACTGGAAGCACATCAATCGGACATCTGTAGCTCAAGTTATGGCACTTTGAATGAGGCATGGTCATGCTGTGAGCGCCCAAGTTTAACTTAGCGAAAATTTTTGCCTCCAAGCTCATTTTCCTTAAGGCAAGCCCGAAAAAGCTCTTGGCAAGAGCTTTGTGCCTTTACTCCTTGTTGTGAGACACGCTTTTCTTCCCTTGGTTTGGTCATGGGCCACGCTTTTAAAAGCGTGGCCTAAGACTCCAAAATGTGCTCCAACTTCAAAGTGTGTCTCAAAGCTCTTTTTTTTTCTTATTTTGTGCTTCTTTGCTTATTTTTCTCCTTATTTCCAACAAGATTTATAAAATTAAAAGATCAAGGAAATATACCTTTTAAGCACAAAAGAATGCGATATTTAAGCACAAATCATCAATTTCTTATATGAAAAAGCATAGAAAAACATGACATGGTGACATGTCATCACTAATTGTAATATAATTATAATAAAGATATTTTTCTAAAAATAATTTTATAAGAGAGAATAGTGCTTTCATTACATGAGAATATTACTTTCTAAAAATAAAGATATTTTCCTAAATTAGTATAATCAGGCATTATTCATTAAATGCTAATTGTAATATAATTATAATAAAGATATTTTTTTAAAAATAATTTTAGAAGAGAGAAGAATGCTTTAATTACATGAAAATAGTACTTTCTAAAAATAAAGATATGTTCCTAAATAAGTATAATTATGTATTATTCATTAAATATTAATTATAATATAATTATAATAAATATATTTTTTATAAAATAATTTAGAATAGAGAATAGAAAAGTGCATTTTGGAGGAAAAACGGAGTCACGTCACCTTCATTAATTGGGGGAAAATCCAGTTTTAGTATATTAAGTAGATAGATGACACGTGATATGTAACGTATTGCTGACATGATACATTAATTAATTATTTTGTGACATATGACATTAATTTTTATATTATCATATTAAGTGATATTTGAAGTAATATATTATTATTTAACTAACAAAAAGATCAATTTAATTTATGATTATATTTTTTTAAAATTAATATGATTAACTTAATTTTTAGGAGACCAATTAAAAAAAATAGATGATCTTTTAGAAATAAAATTGAGTATTAATCCAGTACTAATAGATCCTTTAAGATGTAAAGCTTCAAGATCAACCAGTGACTTTCTGGAAAATTTTCTTTATCTCATCCATCACATGGTAACACAGCCATTGTATGCAAATAATGTCAACGATTATGTCTGCCGACAATAACAAGAGTCAAGAGAGAAGAGAGATGACTGGTTTTGTGGTAAGGAGTTTAAATAACATATATAAAATTGGGTGATGTTACATGATTAAATTATTTTAATAATTAAATTAGTTTAATAATTATTAACATAATAAAAATCAGTTAAAAAAGAAAAAATACAAAAAAATGGTTGAATTTAACTGTAAAAATAATTTATCACCTAATATTTCTCAATAAAATTATTTTTTTAAATTTTATTTTTTTTAATATAATAATATAATAAAAAATATAATTAACTAATAAATTTACATCCATATAAAAATATATTTTCTTCTATTCTTGAGGACATTTAGAGAATTATTTAGGCTTTGTTTAAAATTTAAATGAAAACTTGGAAAGAAGTAAAGAGATGAAAAGAGAAAGAGAAAAAAAGTTGAATGAATTTTTAACTTCTGAGTGTATTTGGATAAAAAAAAAAAAGAAAAATGATATCTGTATGACACTATCTTTTTTAAAAATTTAATTTTGATGTATTAATAATATAAAATATTTTATACAGTTGTTTAATTATATTTGTTATTTTAAATATATCATTCACCGAATCTACATAAAAAATAGTTATTTTTACTGATGTCACGATAAATAATTAGATACATATATAAAACTACTTTACACTGACAGTATATTAAAATTAAATTCATCTCTTTAATAATCTTAAAATATTTTTTTTTTGGAAAATTGTACATACTTATAGATTGAGGAAGTTACTAAAGTAATAAAGTAAATGATTAATAACCGTTGATTTTGAAACTTTGAAAAAACAATCATTTGTATCCATAACTTTACAAATGCTAAAAGCACTCGCCAAAGAAAAAAGCGTTATATCCATGAAAGATGGGTTCTATGCATAGTTGTAAAAACCGGATCGGACCGGCCGGTTCGACCAGAAAACTGGTGAACTGAACCTTATACCGGTCCGGTCCAGTGTTTGAACCGCACAAGGAACTGAATCGGTCAAACTCGGTGTGAACCGGTACGAACCGGTCAAAACCGATGAGGTGGTCTGACCGAACCGTTTGGAAGAAAATATTTCCAAAATGCTTGAGGTAGGGTTCGAACCCTTGTCCTCAAGGAAACCAAAATGCTCCACAACCACCAGACCATTATGTTTTCTATTAAAACATATGCAAATTATAATACATATAGATATCTTCTATCAAATAGTTTACTTTTATTTAATTTATTTTAATTTTAATTATAAATTCACTCCTTCTTAAATTAATTATATTTTTATTTAACAATAATGATAAACTCACTCATTTTTTTATAATTATATAATATCTATTAATATTATTTTTTAATAAATACTTGTAGTATATAATAGTATAAAAGATATAAACTAATTAATAAATTATTAAAATTTAAAAATAATAGTTATTTTAATATAAAAACAAAATAAAAATATTTATGATAGAGTAAAAATAATAAAATATTTATTGTTCATGTTCCATATTGTTTTAAAATAACTTGATATTTTAAAATGTTAGTAAAAATATGTATTTTAAATTTTAATTTTAAACTTTTAACTATTTTTTATTTTTTATTTACATAGGACCGAGTCAACCGGTTCAACTAGTAACCCAGCGGTTGAACCAGTGACCCAGTGACCCAATGACCTGACCGGTTCGATCACCGGGTCGGTTCTGACAACTATGGTTCTATGTTACAAAAGTACTAAAATCCTAAATTTATGTTAACTTTTAAATAGAATTCTCAAATTATCCCACCTTTTATTTTCAATATCAACTCTATCCCTATCTCTTCTTTCTCATATCCCAAATTTTTAGAATCTTCCATTGCCATCACCTTAACCACATTCTCTATTCTCTACTACTCCACCACCACCACTACCATGACGATATTGACATCAATTACCTCAACCATTCCATCTATCAACTCCACCTTTTTCCTTCTCTACCGTAACAATCATAATTACATCATCTTTTAACAACAACAACTGCAAGTAATCAAACCACAAAAAAAAGCATTCAGATTTTTTTTCGGCAAAAAAAAAAAAGATTAAGGGAAGGATGACAGAAAGAGATCGAGGAATCTTAAGTTATTTTAGAGAAGGTGGTGCCATTGACGTTAATGAAAGAGAGATTGATGTCGATTGTACCGCGAAGGTCAAAGAAACTGATCAAGCCACAAAGATTGGAGGTGAGGGCCATCACCACTGCCACCTCTCTCTCAAACACACATACACACAACCTCCTTCGATGTTTCTATTTTTCCTTCTGATTTGATATAATTTTTAACTTCAATTTACTTTCTTTGTCCCTCTCATCTCTATTGTTGGTGTTGGTGAATGTGTCTGGGATGTTGCAGGGGTGCAGTGGATAGTGAAATACAATTTAGGGTTGATGTGGTGGGTGTGATGGAGAGTGACGAGAAATGGGTGAGAGGGACTGATTTTATAGTGTGGTAGGAAGGTGCGAGTAATGGAGGGATCAGGGATGTGAAAGTTTAAGATTTGAGAAAGAAAAGATAGTGGTAGAGTTGAAGTTGAAGATAAATGGTGGGAGTAGTTTCTTAATTTTATTAAAAAATCAACAAAAACTTAATATTTGAATATTTTTATTGCATGAAACTCATTTTTTATTGGTATAACCTTAGTTTTTTTTATGGATACTTTTGTTAGTGTTTGCAAAGTTTATAAGTGTAAATAATTGTTTTTCTTTGAAACTTTTATAAAATGTATACCCCCCACTACTTGGATTTAACAGTGATTAAGTCTTTAATTTATAACGAGAGAGAGAGAGTGTGTGTGTGTTTTTGGAGGGTGATCCTCCTGAGAGTGTTTTTGGAGGGTGATCCTCCTGTATTTGCCCGCCCGTATAACGATTAACAAAATTCAACTCATCCTTTAATTCTTCTAAATTTAGGAATATTTGAATTTCAGCCCTTTTTCTTACACCTTGGAAATCGGAATAATGAAGAAACGTCTAGAATGGTGTGATTGATCTTGAACTCGCTAATTATGATACATATATACATTCTCTTTATTTTTGGTCTGCCACATATACATGTTCCAAATGGTATAAAATTTACTTGCAATTCTAGTTATTGGGAGTGCGCACCTTCGAATAGTTCTTGCCACTTCTGAGCATCAGTTCCAGGACCCTCACCCTAAAATATATGCATTATGTCATAACAATTTCCATACATAAAAAATATATGAGCAAAAAAATGAACTGAATAAAAAGCTCTCATTAAGTGAGGACAACTGTGGTAGAAAACTAAACATTTTTACTCAGGAAAAGAATATAATCTTTCTGTATCATAGGATAATTATCAATATTTGCAGGATTATTTTTCTTAGCAGAATAATCTTTCGAGGATTAAAATAGTAATATACTTGAGAAAAATTCAGCTCTGTACTAAAACAAAATCTCCATAGAAAGGTCTCATCCAGAAATTACTTCAAGTTATAGAAAAATACTGCCTAACACTATAACAGTAGGAGATAATATTAGGTCATTTTAATATGAACACACATGTAAATTGTGTAAATGCGAATGGATCCCCTCAATGCGTAAAATTTCGCATAATCTTGTCATGTGTTAATCTTCTCTATTGGTTTATGGGGTCGATACACGACCCCAGTTTCTTGATCAATGGTGAAAATCAACGGGTCAAAATCATGTAAAATTTTCATGTGAGATCTATTCCCATAATCCAAAAATGAACTTCATTTACCAAAATAATAACATATAAGTTTACCTCAACAGAGTTGACTTCATATACTTGGTTCTTGGTGACTTCAAGATCCAATGCCTGTATGCAAGCTTCAGCAACAATAATTCTGCTGGCCTCTCCAACTAATTTATCTCCTGGAAGCCCATCACAAATTTTATAAAATTTTAGACAAAAAATACTAGTGAAAGTATAAATGATCTGGTATAATCATCTACTGAGTCAAGGGAAGACACCAACAAAGTGAATTAACTATCTTAATCAATTATTTTGAGTTCCAAGATAAAACCCTACTCATACTCAGATATTTATACAATACATAATATACACAAAAATTCCTCCTAATGGCTAGAATCAATCTTTGGCAATTCAGAGTTATTAGGCCTTTAGCTCCATCAAAATCAATCTTTGGGGTGTACTTTTGGTATTTATAAACTTTGGTGGGTACTTTTGTCCACTTCAAATTCTTTCATGTGTACTTTTGTCCATTTACTAAAAAATAAAAGAAAATTGCTTTGAATAATGAGCATTGTATACATACCTTGACCTATAAGAACTGCTCGTCGTTCTCCAGCTGTTGCTTTGAGCAAAGTATTTAAATCATAAGATGTGTATGGTCCATCAGTCAATCTTCCAGGTCTAAAATGCATTTAGATATCCCATATGAGACATGAAGAACTTCAGTCAAACATGATCCAATTTAAACGTCCTCCAACTCTTAGTTTGTCAGATATGAACTTCGGGTAGAGATATGTATATTTTGCATCTTACCTGATTATGGTGAATGGAATACCAGAACTCCGAAGAAAATCCTCTCCCATCTTCTTATACTTAAGAACACCAAATAGATTCATAATGCTACATGAAAAATCAACATTAACAAGTACACGAGTTAGAATTTGGAGAAGAAATTTTACCAAGATAGGTAACATGATTTCATGACACAACAATTTATAGAGGTTCAGCTGGAATTTGTTGCTGTTTCCTTGTCACTTAGTGACATGGTACATAATTAACAAACAGCCTGCACTTGTGAACATGAATAAAGTTCAATTCGAACTAAGAAATCTAGAAAAATTTTCAAAGCACGTATTCTTTCAATTACTAAATGAAGTTGAATTCAAACTAAACAAATCTAGAAAATTTTCTATGACCTATTTTGATCCCCACTAGTTAAACTTCTAACTTCCAATTACACCCCTCAAAACAAATAATACCGAGGCCAGAAAAAAATGGTCTTATTCATTTTGTCTCCTGAATGTGTGTCAAATTTGTAATCTGTAGCCGGATTTTGTCTTCTGTACCTCCTAGGCCCCCCTTTCAAGAAGTGTACACATAACCATAGTTTTGTCCACTGCCACTTTGGGTAACGAACCCATGGTTATAAATGACCCTGATATTAGAGAAAGCATTGTTTCAATCTCCATCTAGTGTAAATATTAACCTTGCATAAAGTCCTAATAGTTAAAGGTACATCCAAAATCAAATCCCTTTTCAAAACCTTCTATTGTAGGAGACCTGAAGGCAAGTCATCAACTATTCATGATCCATTATATAGTCGGAGATTCTCCAGTGAGACAACTCTGTCATAGCCACCTAAGGCTAGAAGTTTACAAAGGAACAGAAGTCAACTATTGCTATTCTGATTATACGAATTTGGAGCACAATAGTAACAATACATATTTAAACCAAATGTTCAATCAAGAATAGCCAATTGAAAGCAAACCTGGTAATTTGAATTCAAAATAACAATACAAATATAAGTAAATTTTAATTTTTTAGTTCATTCTTCTTTAGGAATCATAGATTCACATCTGTGACGAAGAGTCTTTACAACCCATAATGGTTATGTTAAATTAATGTTTTCATCCAATTTTTCATTAGAACTTTCGAAGGGACCCAATCCAAATAAAGAAAAGAAGATTCTGCTTTCAGCATTCTAGCAAAGCAACCGATGGTTTAACAAAGTCACGTACAACTTTGTCTTTAAGAATTTACTCGTGTATGCTTACCTCCACGGCAATTCATTGGACTTAGTCACACCTATTGATGACACAAGAACAACTCTCTTCACTGATGAAGGCAATGCAGAAACTAGATTCTTCACTCCCACCCAATCTTCAAATAAATACTTATAATCAAAATCAAAATATGGAGAAGTTGATGGATTTTTTTATATGTGGTAAGCAACTTTCAATAAAAGCATTACCCATCTACTTAATTTTTCAAAAACTTAAATCAACTAAATAATTTTCAATTTTGATTATTTATGGAATCAAATAATGCAATTTATTCATAATATGATTCTTACCAACTCTTTCTGGTGTATTATCATCATCCCACCGTCTGGAAGGAAAAGCAGTTGTTCCTGTGCAACAAATCACATGCGTAACTCCCTATAAAGCAAGTAAACAAAGAAAAAAAAGAAAGAGAAAGAACATTATTACAATACATTTCCTTTGGTGAATGAAGTTACTCAGCAAAATGAAAAATTTCATATTATCAAATGGTATTAGGCATTGAAAAGGAATTATGAAAGTAGACCTCAAACATGGATGGATCCAAATCTTCCTGCTTCCTTGTGTCGCCTTTGACTACCTGTCATGTCCAGAAACTCCATAAGACCTTTTTTTAATAAATAACGAAAAGCAATATAAACATAAGGCCACTATGGAACCTTTGCAATTTTCATTGTTTTCTCTGATCATTTTATATCAATATATACTTTAAATAAATAACAAGATCAATAACATCAGCATATCTTTTCCATATTGTTGGCTATTTTCAGTTTTTTATGCCCAAAATAACACAAGCTTTGCTCTCTGAATGCTGATCGAGATTAAATGATATACCTGCAATTTATCCCCATCTTGTTTACCAAACAGTGCTGTGGCTTTCTCAGGATCTCTAAGTATCAAGCGTGACTTAACATTCCGCTGAAGCAGTGATGCTACTACCAGCTGCCCTGAATAGCAGATATCACAACCACTTCATAAAATTCCAAAATCAAACTATGGCATGAATAACTATTCAATAATCCGGCCATTTCCATAGCTTACCCGACTTCAAAATGAATGTATAAAAGAACGATAAATTCTTATATAAACACAAGTTTAGCATCACTTTTTGGGCATACTCACAATAAAAATAGGTCTCACTTACCATATTCAAAATACACACCTCAATTCATAAGTCTTGCCAAAGCTTATGTGACTATGTCCAATACTAGAATTTCTCAAATACTTATCTCCATCTCCAGCGTGCAATGCTAGTCACACTTCAGAGAGTAAAGTGTAAAATCTGAATAATTGAATATGAAACTATTGATTTTATCATCAGTTCAAATGCTACACTTTACTATCTTAAAGTGCAACCTACACTTTATAAGGAGCCAGATCCTATCTCTTTAAGATGTTATATCATGAAGAACAAAATCCCCCCTTCATAAAATAGTTTAAGAACAATTCCGCTAACCTACACCAGTATAAAGGAAATCATTTTGATGCTAGGAAACATGGCACACAATTTTTTTCTAAAATATCATTTATCCATTAAAAAATATTCTTTTGCTATTTTCAAAAACTTGAACCCAAACCACTTAGTTAAATAATAAACAATTTGTCATCTCAACTAATTCTATTTCTATTAGTTCTATAAATATTTTAAAAAACAAAAGAGTGAATTGATACACAGTTATGTAGTAACAACCCTTTTCATTACTACATAACCAGTTTTGTTCTAAGAATTAGAACTTACTCAAACAAAAACTGTAAATTTTCTGTCACATACTGATATACTACAACTTATTCAAGTAGAGACCCTAATATATTTTTCACGAAGTAACAAAATTCAATTCGATCTTACCAACTCCTCCAGAGCCTCCAACAACGAGAACAAGTTTTGAAGACGCTGGCGTGCTTTGGCGATTTTCCTTTGACTCTGAACTCCGAATTTCAACGAGTTCCTTGTTGCTCACAGCGTTTTGCGATCCTTCCCTCTCGGTGGAAACAGCGTTTGCATGAACGCGCTTGGAATCGCAGCTCCATCTCAATGCAACGGAAGAAGAAGAAGCGACAGGGATTCTAGTGAAAACTTGAGGCTGTGAAAGGCACTGAATTTTGAGGGAAGAGAAAGGGATTGTAGCAGTTGCAATTGTTGAAGCCATGAACACAATCAGAAGAGATTCTGTTATTAGACGTTAGTCACCACTCACCACTACTTTTATATTTATATTTATTTTTATTTTTATTTTTCGATTAATAAACAATGACCTCATGATATTTAACACACTCATCAGTCATCACCCCTCTATTTTTGTGCCATGTGTCCTTTTCTTACTTGTATGAAATCTAAAAATGATTGTTAAAATGTTAATATGTATTATATTAATTTTTTTAAATTTAAATTGCTATTTTTTTAAAAAAATATTTTTATGTGATTAATAAAAAAAGAACATTTAGTTTTTTTTTTTGTGACTAAAAGAACATTTAGTTTAGTTCACGAAGAAATTAGTTTTAACAAAGTTCTAATAGTAAAATTAATTATTATGATTTACAAAATTTAAAACTTTAATCGAGATGAAATTAAATATAATAAATAATATATTTATGTATAAATTGATTTTTTTTAAACATTTTATTTATTTTTATTGTTTTAAATGAGTTAATCATTAAAAATTTTAAATTGAATAAGTTGGAACGATTTATCAATTTTTTCAATTTTTGATCAATTTTTAATTAGCTCTCAAAAAAAATTAAATCTTTATCTTATAAATAGAGCTAGATGTGAATTAAACCAACTTGTGAGTTAATTCAGATTCGATTTAATTCGAAAAGTTGAGTTTATGGATTTGTGAGTCGAGTTAAAACTTGGCTTAAATATTAAATGAGCTGAATTTGATTGAAATCTAAAGTATTTGATATATTAATGACTTTTTTAAATATATACTAAATTTGATTATTATTAGATATTAATTACTCTTGTCACTCATTAAATTTGAGATTAATTTACTTTTTTAATTTCATTGTTTTTTTTTTTACAGAAAAAACATATCATTTAAAGAAAAGTCAAACGGTACTTACAGATAATAGAGATAAATTAATCACCAAAAAAAAAGATAATAGAGATAAATTAGATCTAAAATTAGAGAAGATGATTAGATAAATTCTATGCTGAACTATAAACTGAAAGTAAGTTCAACGTTTGATTACAAAGAATCTTAACCACTAGAAACATAGACAGATTTGAATCTCTATAATTTCTAAATCAACACTAAAAGTGATGCAACATGTTGAAAAATCTGTTCTTTTTCTCTGCTTAAAGCCAAATCCTCCTCTAGTCAGAAGATATTTCTATGAACAATAAGTGAACTTCAGTGTATACTCCAAGATCTGATAGATCTGTACCAACGTAGCCACACTACCCATAAAGGGAGGACAATAAACCACCACAAAATGGGAGAAAATACACCACATAGGGATATTAAAAAACAAAAATTAAAACAAAATAAAAGATAAACAGAAAGGCGTAGGGGAAGAAACAAAGGAGATAAAGAAAGGAGAGAAGGATTGGGGGAGAAAGAAGAAAGTAAGAAGAGAAACAGAGTTAAACAAAGAAAACTGAAAGAAACCAAAGAAAAAAAAGAGAATAAAGTAAGAAGAAAGAGAAGGGAGGGGAAAAGGGGAGAGGGAGGCCACCACCTTACCAAGTTAGCGGTGGCGGCGGCAGCCTCCCTCTTGGATGCCACAAGAATAAAAAGGCTTCAACCCTAGCAGAGAGAAGAGAGACCGGCTAGGTAGGATAGGGTTAAAACTTATTGCTCTGACGGAGTTAGATTTTTTAATTTCATTGTTTATATTATTCGGCAATATTATTATCTACCTATACTTTTTCTTATCCCTAATACATTAATACAAAAGAAAAGAATTTGGCCGATGACAATAGTTGTAATTCAATGATGATAATTTGACGGGATAAGTACGATTTTGGTCCCTAAAGTTTAATGCCAGAATCGATTTCGTCCCTCTTCTAATTTTGGATTTAAAATCGTCCTTAACATTTTTTTTCGTATTAAAATCGTCCTTTTTAATAAAATTTTTAATTTAATTCCTAAACTACCCATATTTTAATTAAAAAAATAAAATTTTAAAATAAAATAAATATAAAATAAAAAAAGAAAGAAAGGGATCAGAGAAGCGGGGTGAGTGGGGACTGGGGAGAGAAAGAAACAAAGGGGAGAGGGGGCCGAGAAAGGGGGTGGGGGAGGGTGGAGGGGGGAGAGAAGGGGGACGCCATGCTGCCGCACCGCCGCCCGTCGCTTCTTCTTCTTCTTCTTCTTCTTCTTCTTCTTCTTCTTCTTCTTCTTCTTCTTCTTCTTCTTCTTCTTCTTCTTCTTCTTCTTCTTCTTCTTCTTCTTCTTCTTCTTCCCGCCGCCGCATCGCCGTCCGTTTCTTCTTCTTCTTCTTCTTCTTACCGCCGACCCACCGCCGCACCGCCGCCCGCCGCTTCTTCTTCTTCTTCTATGAATTTCTGGATTTCTTCTTCTTTTGTTGTGGAATATTATTGTTGCTGATTTGTTGCTTTCTGTTTCTACTTGTGTTAAATTTGTGCTTGAATTTGTTGATTTTCTATTTCTACTTCTCTGTGTGGAGGTGGGGGTGGGGGTGGGGGTGGGGGTGGGTGGGGGAAGGGAAGACGGGGAGGGGGAGGGGGAGGGGACGGGTGGGGACACGGGGTGGGGGTGGGGGGAAGGGGAGGGGGACGACGGCGGCGTTGGTGGTGGTGTTGGTGGTGGTGGAGTGGCAGTGGGTATTGATGATGATGATGATGATGGTGATGATGATGTTGATAATGGTGGTGGAGTAGCAGTTGGTGGTGGTGGTGGAGGAGATAATTATATTGGTAGTAGTAAAGGTATTTTTGTCCAAAAAAATTAAAAGGACGATTTTAATACGAAAAAAATATTAAGGACGATTTTAAATTTAAAATTAAAAGAGGGACAAAATTGATTCTGACGCTAAACTTTAGGGACCAAAATCGTACTTACCCCTAATTTGACAACTTTTTAATAGTGGTAACGATCTTCGCAGTAGTTTAATAACTTCTATCTCTGACAACTTTTGTTGATAGTTCGATAACTTTCGACAAATTTTTGATGACCTCGAATGATCCAGCAACTTCTGACAACCATTGGTTGCCAATAACGATAAAGAATTTTATTATCAATAAAATATGAAAAGATAAAATCATTTATTCAATCAAATTAATTTTCATTAATTTACAATCCAAATATTTCTAAACGAATTTCATTCTTATTTTATATAATTAACTCTAAATACAATAATTGAATTTCAGTTCAATTTATTTAAAATTAAATCAAATCAATTTAAAAAATATTTGGTATTGAAATTAAACACATCTAAACTTTATCTCTTTCTCTAACAAGAGACTTAGGATAGCTAACATATCACCCTAGTAAAAGTTAAATTTATTTGGAATCACATAGATGTATGCATTTTCATCAATTATTGCTCAATAAACATCATCTTATATGGCCAATGAGTAATAGCTCAAATGACATAGTCTCTCCATACTCAATTAAGAGGTTGCGGGTTCGAGTCTTCTATCTTTGGTAAAAAAAAAAAAAAAAAAAAACATCATCTTATATGCAAAACTTCATCATAATATAATATAAACACTAACATGATGAAAATAATTAATATTCTAATTTTCCTACCTACTTTATGTAAAGGCATTATTATTTCAGTATATTATCTAGGCTCAACCATAACCAACTATAGAATATATATTTTTTCTCCCTTAGATTTTTATACTATTATCCTCTGCTTTACAATAAACATACATCATCAAAATCTCTACCATCAGGAGAATGAACATGGTTATTGGTTGTAATAATAGCTGTGGTTATTGAAATAGGGTTTGGTGTTTTAGTACTTTTATCATGATTGTTGTTGTTGTTGTGCTCTTCTTCAAAATGGAAAAAAATAGGTCTAAAACATGTATATAAATAGATAAAAAACCAAAACATCCATGGAATTGTAACCAAAACCAGGCCTCCAATGAGATACCATAGATTATACTTTGAACCTGGAAAAATAAGGTACATGCAAAGGAATACACCTCCACCAATGATGCATGCCAAAATAATTCCAAAGATGAGATATATTCTAACATCTCCATCTTTTTTTACCATTGAAGAATAAGAAGAAGAAGAAGAAGATTATTGATTACTAATAAGATTAGTGGGATCAGAGGACCTTTTATCTATTTATTATTATTATTATTTTTTTTGGTTGAAACGATTTTAAAGAAATTTATCAATGTTTTGTGGAGAAACATATGTTGGAAGATTTCAAACAAAGTTTTATTGAACCGTTAAAATCGGAAAATGGTATCATATTATAGCTAAACAAATATAATATTTATAGTTATTTCTTATTTGTATCTTATTATTTAATTATATATTAGAAAAAGAAAAATAAACATAACTATGGGTATTTTAGAACAAATAAATTTTAAAAAATCATTAGATATAATTATATAATAATTAACTAAATACTGTGACAATATACCCTTCTCATTTTGTTAATTACTCACTCGGGCCAAACTAAATTGTGCATCATTATTTGACTTATTCTAACACTGATAATTAAAATTCTTCCCTTTATATTTTACTAGCGAATTAACAGAGATGTTAATAATAACAAATTTGAAATTGGTTAATATGATAAATATGTTATACTAAGATCAAGAGATTATGGGCTTCATTCTTAGAGTTAACAAAATGATTTTGTTATATATTGTATATGATGAAGAATAGTTTGGAAAATAAATTTGTACATCAACTCTCACATTCAGTAGCGAATCTTGAAAAAAAAAATTAGGAGGGCCAAATATATGATTAAATATATAAATTATATAAAAATATGTTAGAATAAATAATTATATTAATTTAGATTATTTATATTGAAACACCAAAAATATATATGATAATATGAAAGTGGATTTATACTCATAAAATAATTAGAAGAATTTGATTATTTGATCTTCTTTAATCAAAGCATTCGATATTTTTAATAGGGCTGAATTGCAACTCTTCTTTGCTAGGGAAAAAGCTATGGAGGCGGCTTTGATATGTTGGGGACTAAAACTCCTGAAGTCAATATTTATATTTGAATATGACACCTATTAAACTCTAAAACCCAAACAAAAATAATATCTCAAGCTCAAATAAAAATAATATCTGGTTTTATTCTCATTTAATTTCAAATAAAAAATAATTATGACATATTCAATTTAGTATTTATAATAATAAATGAGATCACCGTTATATAAGTCATTTAATTTGACATAGCATAATTTGTAATTATAATTAATATATGTATTGCCCACAAACAAATTAGGAAATTAAATAATTTTTCAACAATCTCCTACTTAAGCCATACATATATTCTTTCCTGAGATAATCACATCTTATAAACTTTATGCACACATCTGAATGTTATTGTTCATACCCTGGCGCAAAACATAAGCCAGGCCCAAATCAGAGAAAGTCCAGAAGATAGCCACCGAGTTATCGACCTCTAAAGAGGTTGACGTACATTACAAAGTGATGACTCTCCACTGAAAGAGTCAAAATTAATCCCAACTATCTCTCATCTACCTCAGGAAGGGAGATCTCAACAAACTCCAAATAAAGGGGACGGTTAACCACCACCAAGGTGGAACCATTCCAACGGTGGTTATTAGCACATCGCCTATAAATACACTGATATTCTTCAGGTGTGCTTAAAACCCAATTGACTAAAAACCTGCTTATACCCTTGCTAACTTAATAATCGGAGTGTCTTGAAGGTATCCCCCCTCCCCCAATTTCCTCACGAAGAACTTGGTCGGCGGCTACCTGACACAGGATAATTCGGACGCTGCGCCACAAGGAGTTTGGACCTCACGTTCAGACCCAAATACAATCTAGTTTCAGGTAACCCTCGAAACATTGGCGCCGTTGCCGGAGACCTGGAAGTTAACACCCATGGCGGACGATCACTCTGAAGACGGACGTACAACATCCGAATAAGAACCAGAATACCAAGAGATAGGCAACGATGATCAAGCCATCGTGATACCCCTTAGAGAATAGACGAACCACATGGTGAAGGAACCGTGAACAACCCTCCCCGTAGGAGAATTAATTCCGAGATTCATCACCTAGAGGATGAAGATCAACCCCGTTCTACCAAACTTATTGGACTAGTGCAAGGACATCACGACCAACTTGAGCACTAGAACAGGAGATAGAACGATAAAGGGAGGCAGAGAGAAACTTGATGAAAGAAATTAAATGACAAAGAAAGTTAGAAGAAAAGCTTCTAAAGCTGGAATCCAACCTTCAAGGTAGGAACCGACATACAGCTCGGGAAGACACCCTCACTTGGAGGAGAAGATCCTTTCATCGAAGACATCATGCGGGCAAAGGTTCGTAGAAACTTTAAAAGCCCTGACATGAGCCTTTATGATGGAACGACTAATCCGAGGCACTTGGTGCGGAATTTGAGAATATTCACAACTGAACTGGAAAGTGCACCGGGTCGTCCAAGTAATACCTTAGGTAAGTGAAGGTTGATCCCACGAGGACTAAGGAACTGGGCAATAATGATCAACTGATTGACTTAGTCAGGCGAACAGAAAAGTTGGTTTTGTGGGTTTTCAAAAGCATTAAACAATAAATCAAGAGTAAATAATGTAAATAATGAGTTTGGTGTAAAAATCAATGAGAGAAACAGTTAAGGTATCAAAGATGTTTACTTTTTCAGATTAAGTTTTCTTACCAACTATTTTAATCATACAAGATTCATTTCATGGCAAACTGTAATTGACTAAACCCTAATCTCTTAGTGATTTAGTCTCCTTTAATTTTTATCAACCGCCAATCTCTTGGTCACTTGATTCTGATTAGAGGGTTAAGTTCAAATATAGTTTATGGCCACAAAAACCCTAATTGCCCAAGGCTAAACGGATTATATGTCACATATTCAGATTAGTTCAAGTAATTAGCAATTTAGGAGAAATTTACTTTCAAGCTGTGTTCAGGTGAGAGACCTCTCCCAAGAATCACAAGAATGCATCTAGAATAAGGGTCATACTCTCGTTCCACTCAGATTCATAAAATTAAGAATGAAAGTAATCATTGAAATTGAATCAGTATATTAATTAAAATAGAAAAATAATATATTTAATCCATAGAAATAAACAGAGCTTCTAACCTTAACCAAGAGGTTTAGTGGCTCGTGACTTATAAAAAAACAAGGGTTCTAAAAAGTGCGGAAAAGAGAAAATCTGAAGGTCCCTCTAAAAGGTGAATCTTTTTCCTTTTATATCTAACATAATTTGATTTGAAACTAAAAGAAAATATTCAATTCTAAATCTAAAAGATTTTGTTTGTAAATAAAAAAAAAAAATAAAAGATAAGATAACAATTAAAAGCTAAATCCAGCTAAAGATGCTCCTTTGGGTGAGGTTGACCCGTATTACTGGCATTTAGCGCCAGAAATGGGAGTTCAGCGCCAGAATTTGCAATGCTTGGGCGCTGGTTCTATCCTTCCTGGGCACTAAACGCTAGGCTCAGCGTTTAGCACCAGAATTGGCAGTGATTCCAGAAGAAAAGTATAAACTATTATATATTGTTGGAAAGATCTGGAAGTTGGCTTTCCAACGCCGTTAGAACCGAGTCAATTGGAATTTTGTAGCTCAAGTTATACTCATTAGAATGCAAGGAGATTAGGTTGACAGCATCCACTTTCTTCCTTTGTTTTTGCACAAAACTCTGCCAAATTCGTCCGAATTTTATCTGAAATAATAAAAATACCAAAAAAACTCAAAGTAACATCTAAAGAGAATTTTAGCACTAAAATATAATTAAACTTACTAAATTTAACTAGAAAATAAGCAGAAATGGGTATAAGATGCTTACGCATCAGCACCACTTAAGCAACTTCAAGAGTCGGATATATTTGCCCGATGCCTCAGATACGACTCGTTGCAACGCCTTTCCAACAACCCTCACCAAGTCGCCTATAAAGTGGTTTGACATTCTGCCACCTAGGTCGGTCACTAGCTTCGACGACCTCGTAAGAAAATTTCTCACCCGATTTTCAATTAAAAAAGACAAGGTCAAGCATGCACCTAGCCTGCTAGGAGTCAAATAAAAAATTGGAGAATCCCTCAGAGACTACATGGAAAGATTCAAGAAGGCGTGCCTAGAAATCTAAAATCTGCCCACGGAAGTAGTAATAATGGGTTGGTCAATAGTCTCTGAGAGGGGCCTTTCTCCCAGTGCATCTCAAAGCGGCATCCGACGTCTTTAAATGAAGTACAGGAGCGAGCCGAGAAGTAAATCAATATGGAGGATAATGTCAGGCTATGAGAACCTAATCTCCGACAAACACAACATTATCAAACTAGAGAAAAGGAGAAAGGAATACAACTCGGAGAAACCAAGGAGGTACCACAATTATACCCCGTTATGAGTTTCCCTTGTGGATGTTTATAGGAAAATTTACCATACCGAGAAGCTTCTCCCTCCTCGGCCAATTAAAAATAAGAAGGGAGGAAGTCGTACTAAATATTGTGAGTACCATAAGCTATATGGACATTCTACAAATGAATGTTACAACCTAAAAAACGTGATTGAGAAACTGGCCAGGAAAAGTCGGTTGGATAAGTATCTCATAGAAAGGTTGGACATTCAGGGAAAGAGAAAAAGGGATGAAGAAGACATCGGCCGAAGAGATCGGTCCACCCGAACTCCAGAAAGGCATATCCACATGATAGCAGGTGAATTTGCCGGAGGAGGTCTCACTAAGTCATCCCAAAAGAGACACCTAAAGGAGGTCTATCAAGTGGAGGAAGAAATCCCTGATTCGCCAACCATTTCTTTCACAAAAGAAGATGTGCAGGGTATAATACTCGGGCATGATGACCCCATAGTAATCATCATGATACTTGCCAATGAAAATCTTCATAGGACCTTGGTGGACCAAGGAAGTTCAGCTGACATTCTATTCAAACCTGCTTTCAACAAGTTAGGGTTAGAAGAGAAAGAGCTGAAGGCATACCCAGACACTCTCTTTGGGCTAGGGGATACGCCTATCAGACCATTGGGCTTCATTTCCCTACCCACCACCTTTGGTAAAGGGATAAGGTCCAAAACCTTGACTATCGACTACATTGTTGTTGATGTAGCTTTAGCCTATAACGCCCTGATAGGGCGGACAACCCTAAATCGACTAAGAGCCGTTGTCTCCACTCCTTACCTTAGCATGGAATTTTTGACGCAGAAAGGGATTGCTACTATCAGAGGGGATCAAAAGTTAGCAAGAAAATTCTACAATGAAAGCTTGAATCTACGTGGTAAAGGTAAAGAAGTCAATTCAATTGAACTCGGTGGAGTACGAGGGAGAGATGACCTAAGACCACAACCTGAAGGAAAGACAGAGGAAGTGCAGATCGGGAATGAAGTCGGAAAAGCCACTAACATAGCAGTAAACCTAGGGGCAGATTTGAAGGAAGGTCTCATCAAGCTTCTATTGAAAATTCCGACCTCTTCGCTTGGAAAGCGTCCGATATGCCTGGAATTGATCCTGAGCTCATGACCCACAGGCTCGCAGTGTATCCTAGATCCCGGCCTGGTCAGCAAAAAAGGCGTAAACTCGGGACTGAACGAGCTCAAGTGGTCGAAGAACAAGTTCGAGCATTGCTAGAAGCCGGGTTCATCAGGAAAGTTAAATACCCATCATGGTTGGCAAATGTTGTGTTGGTAAAAAAGAAAAATGGAAAGCGGAGGATGTGCGTCGACTACACTGACCTCAATAAAGCCTGTCCAAAGGATCCATACCCTCTTCCCAATATTGATGCTTTAGTAGATTCATCTTCAGGATATCAATACTTATCTTTTATGGACGCATACTCGGGATATAATCAATTCCCGATGTTCAAGTCGGATCAAGAGAAGACATCGTTCATCATTCCAAGAGCGAATTATTGTTACGTGCTCATGCCATTTGGTTTAAAAAATGCGGGTACCACATATCAGAGATTGATGAACAAAATATTTTCGCCACACCTCGGAAATTTAATGGAGGTATATGTAGATGACATGTTGATAAAAACTAAGGAAGAAGCAAATCTCCTGTCCGATTTCTCACAAGTATTCAATACCATAAGGAAGCACGGGATGAGATTGAATCCCACAAAATGCACCTTTGCAGTAGAAGCAGAAAATTTTTTGAGGTTCATGCTCACACAAAGGGGAATTAAAGCCAATGCTGACAAGTGCAGAGCCATCTTAGATATGAGGAGTCCGACCTACTTGAAAGAAGTCCAACAGCTGAATGGACGACTTGTAGCCTTATCCAGATTTTTGGCAAGATCGGCGTTAAGGTCCTTGCCCTTTTTTTCACTGCTAAAAAAAGGATGCCAATTTGAATGAACTCCTGAATGTGAAAGAGCTTTTCAAGAGTTCAAGAACTTTTTAAGTAAACCGCCCATTCTCACTCGGCCAAAAACAGGAGAGGAACTTGTATTGTACTTGGCCGTTGTTGATAAGGCGGTAGCTTCAGTTCTGATACGGGAAGATGAAGTCGGACAACATCCCATTTATTTCACCAGTAAAGTCTTACAAGGACTAGAATTGAGGTACCAAAAAATTAAAAAATTTGCATATGCCTTAATTCTGACATCTAGAAGGCTCTGACCTTACTTCCAAACACACACCATAAAGGTTCGAACTAATCAACCCATGAAGTAGATCCTCTAGAAAACAGACATAGTATTATATTAGTAGCAAATATTATCATTTTAAACCAGTAATAGTTTGTACTCGTATTTATAAGATTTTGTATAAGTTAAATTTTAAAATGGTTCCTGAAATTACACTTGGCCTCAAAGTAATCCCTAAAGTTAGTTACCCAAATTTGTCCTCGAAATTGCACTCTAAAACTCATAATAGTTCCTAAGACACTTTTCATCGTCAGAAAGTTGAATTTGATTTATTCCTACCAAAACGACGTCATTTTGTATTTATAAAAAAAATCCCATTAGCCTTCGATGCCTCCCTCTCGAACCCCTTTCCCCATTCGTTCAGGTCATATCCACAACTATCTCGAGTTTAAGACATGTCCATTCAAATCACTTTTTTCATAACCGAAGTAGTTCCTAAGAAGAATATTGAGAGTAGAGAAGGAACAGAAGCTCATGAAAACATGCATCCAATATGTCACTTCTCAATAGACTTGGGTCAAATTTTTCAATGTGGTTTGTCGTGAAAACGAAGACCCTTTCACATCACCTAACAAGACTACAACCCATCCATAAAATTCAGCAACCCAAACAGAGTAACTGAGGATAGAATATAAGGATTTTTTTAGAAAATTCATTTCTCAATCTCTTCATACCGCACACTTCAAGGTTCTATTCAATCTTCAACAATTTTTAATTTCGATGTTTGTTTGTACAGAAAATCTTTGAAGACCAAAATTTTTGTATTTTCAATTTGTTTTGCTTTTGTGCTGTTGATTCAGATTTTATTCTTTTTTTTCGTTTCTTTTGTTTCTACAAAGCTAAATGGTTGAAACGACAGTAGAATATAATTTTTCTAATGGTTTCAATGAACTGTCGAGGATCGAGGCTTTGGAGAGGGAGAGGGATGAGCTTGCAAGCAAGAGCGTGGAAAAGAAGGAGCATATTAAGAAGCTCACGTTGGAAATCGAAGGACTCCGCCGTGATGGCGATGAGATGAGGGAAAAAGTTTTGTGATAGAAGGATCTAGGTGATGACGTGTTCCCAAAGGACGGTGGCGCTGCTCAAGGTGTCGGAAATGGTGTTATTGTTGGCAAGGCCAAAGGTGAAGGCAAAAGAAATAAGGGCGCGTGTGAGGTTGAGGCGGTTGAAGAGCTTGGTGATGGCAAAATAGAGATCCAGTAGGAATACCTCTTGGAATATGATTTGGGGATATGACCAAAATGAACGGGAAAGGAGTTAGGAGGGAGACATTGAAGGCTAATGATTTTTTTTTTTTAATAAATACAATTCGTCCCGTTCAGCTTTTCAACAACGGAAAGTGCTTTAGGAATTATTGAGTTTTAGAGTGCAAGTTCGAAGATAAATTTGAGTAATTATAACTTCAGTGACTACTTTAAGGCTTAAGTGCAACTTTAGGAACCACTTTAAAATTTAACTTGATTTTACATATAAAAATACATAATTTACATCTATATTTATTATAGTTTTTTTTTAAATAAAAAGCTCAACACAATAAGGTGGAGCATCATAGTCTCAACAGAAAAGTACTAAACAGATAAAATAAACTAATTCCTAATCATTTCTGACAAAAGCTATCCACAACCCAAAAGATCAAATATTACTTCACTCTTTATAATTCTTAATGGACCTGTTAACTATTGGAACACCTGATTCTTGATTCCTGAAAATTCTGTCATTGCTAATAGTTATACATATATTTATTATTGTTATACATGCAAATTAATATAATTCACTTTTATATTTATCAAAATTTACATATATAAATTAATAAAATATATTTATTAAAAATAATTTGATATTTACGCGGACAAAAATTACTAAAATTTGCTTATCCCTCTCAATTTCTTAATAGTTAATAATAAATTGTGTTAGCATTGCTCTTGAAAAACCTTTTAAATAAATTTACTGTTACTCATAAATTGTAGTAGTCATACACTCATTTTGTGTCATGTACTCGTGTGGACCCATGAAACATGAAATTATTGTTAAACTGGAAACCTCCTCACTTTATCACTCTCTCCGCCTGTGTCTCCTCCTCATCGTTAGCTAACTCAATTCCAAATCTCAATTTGAAACCGAATCCATCACTGAATACGTGATTCATGGCGGAGTTTCTTGATCTGGAATCCCAGGATGGCGTCCGGATGCCCTGGAACGTCATCCCCGGCACAAAGCAAGAAGCCGCCAACGCCGTCGTCCCCGTCGCCGTAATCTACACTCCCATCAAACACTTCCCCTCATCCGCCGCCCCTCTCCTCCCATACCAGCCCCAGCGCTGCCGCACCTGCCGCTCCGTTCTCAACCCCTTCTGCATCGTCGATTTCGCCGCCAAGATCTGGATCTGCCCCTTCTGCTTCCAGCGCAACCACTTCCCCCCTCACTACGCTTCAATCTCCGACGACAATCTCCCTGCTGAGCTTTTTCCACAGTACACAACAATAGAGTACGCGTCCACACCTGATCCTACCGCCACCGTCCCGCCGGTGTTCCTCTTCGTCGTCGACACGTGCGTCATCGAGGAGGAGATTGGATACCTACGCTCCGCCCTGCTTCAGGCGGTGGAGCTTTTGCCGGAGAATTCGCTTGTGGGATTGATCACGTTTGGGACCTTCGTGCATGTTCATGAGTTAGGGTTCGCTCAGGTTCCTAAGACTTATGTTTTTAAAGGATCTAAGGATGTTTCGAAGGATCAGTTGCTTGAGCAGATGTGCTTCTTTGCCAATAAGCCGAAGCCGGCCGTCGGCGTCATTGCCGGCGCCCGGGATGGCCTGTCCAGGGAGAGCATTTCGCGGTTCTTGGTGCCTGCTTCGGAGTGCGAGTTCACCCTGAATTCGGTAATACTAATTTGTTATTTTAATTTCTGGTTGGAGTGTGTTTGGAGGAGGAAATTAGGAATTTAGGATCAACTCTGTGACTCTGTCAGGTTAGTGGAAAAGAAAGGAAGAAAGAACATTAGATTAGTATAATTGATGACTAAGAGATGGTTAGGATCATACTATAACGAAATTTTCTTCTCTTTTTGTGAATGCTGGTGTCTTAGTGAAATAGAGTGTTGCTATGTATGCTGCCACCCTCACAATGACTTTACTTGTTTTGTAATCTATATCATGTTGAAGGACCATCTGATAAATGCGAGTGAATTAGGTGTTTTAGCAATTATTTTAAGTGAACATGAGAGGATCCTGATGATAATGTGTATTTGGTGTTAATTTTTTATTGTGTGTGATTTGGTTGACAGGTTTTGGAGGAGCTGCAGAAGGATCCTTGGCCGGTGCCTGCTGACCAGCGTGCGACGAGGTGCACCAGTACTGCACTGAGCATAGCAGCCAGTTTGTTGGGGGCATGCGTTCCTGGCTCGGCCGCAAGAATTATGGCTTTCATTGGTGGGCCAGCAACTGAAGGACCTGCTCCTGTAAGACTTGCTGATCATACTCGTTAATGTATGCTGTATATGCTATTTAGTGTACTTGCATATATGGCAATTTTTGAGTCCTATTACTAATTTAGAGAATTGCCACTAAGTATGAAAATATATTACTATGACTCATTGATGACCCGGCAATCATTTACTTCATTTCACAATAGGAGAATTTTAATTTTAAAAATCTAAAAAAACCTAAATTGCTGGGTGGAAGTTGAAGCATACCATTTGGAATATTCCAAGGTTCTTGAACGAAATTGTAGCATTCTTCGTTGATTAATTAATTGTAATAATTGTTTAATTCATTATTATTATTATTATTATTACTTTTGGACTTTGGTATCTCATCCAATGGTAGAAGATGATTTGTTTGTTGAGAGTTTTTTTTTCTTGCATACCAAGAAACTATCGCACAACCAATGCAAAGGATTTAAATTTTAATGTTTGATTGTCTACATAGTTTACCATGGGGCACTATGGTGACAAAACTTGGTTGTTGTGTGAATGTGATGAGGGTTGTCCAGACTTATCTGGCTTCATATATATAACTAAACAGAGGTAACAACATAAGCACATATTATAAACTAACATTTACTTTCAGAAGAGTTGCAACATCGTTCTTTTATGTTGGATAATTATTTTACTTCTCTTCATCTAACGGGCAAGCATGATTTCCACCTACTCTGATTGGCTTATTACGGTTGGCTGATTCTCTTATATGTACCGTTGTAGATTGTGTCCAAACAACTTACTGAACCGATTCGTTCCCACAAGGATTTGGATAAAGATTCTGTGCCACATTACCATAAATGTGTGAAATTTTATGATGGACTTGCAAAGCAGCTTGTACATCAAGGTCATGTGCTAGATCTCTTTGCTTGTGCTCTTGATCAGGTAATGCTTTCACTTTGTACATTATCCTTCTTTGATTTGTGAGCAGCATTCTGCTTGTTTTTACGTTGCAAGTGCTTGGCACGATTTTCTCCCTAGTTTCCACCTGGAAAACTGTTCACTGTTTAATATTTGTCAAGCATATAATATTGAATGATAGCCCATCTGCTAAGTAATCTGAGGAGGAGTCTTTTGGTAATGGTTTTCATTTTCATTCACTTCCCATTTATTTATCTGTATATTGAATATACTTTTGGATGTGCTATGGTCATGCATTTACCTTCCTGGACTTATAATTGTTCAATACCAGTGGTTGGAAACTTGGAATTAAATATTTTCTAACTTAAAATATAAATCTTAGGCTCCAATCAAATGCTCCACATCCTAGCAATAATAGTTGCAAATTGTATAGAGATTGTCCTCTTGACTTCTACCAAAACCACTAATACAACAACAACAACAAAGCTTTGTCCCATTAGGTGGGGTCGGCTACATGAATCAAACGACGTCATTGAGTTCTATTATGTATCATGTCTACAGGGAGATCGTTTATATGTAGATTTTGTTTGATTACTTTATGGATGGCCTTCCTAAGTCTTTTTCTGCCTTTCACCCCTTATCCATCTTCTATCTCATCCACCCTCCTGATTGAGTGTTTTGTCGGTCTTCTTCTCACATGTCCAAACCACCTGAGACGCGATTCTACCATATTTTCCACAATAGGTACTACTCCAACTCTCTCTCTTGTATCTTCGTTCTTTATACTATTCAATCGGGTATGACCACTCATTCATTTCAACATTTTCATCTTTGCCACACTTAACTTATGTTCGTGCTTCTCTTTGGCCATCCAACAGTGTACCATAAAGCATAGCCGGTTTGATAGCAGTGCAATAGAATTTACTTTTAAATTTTAAAGGCACTTTTTTGTCACGTATAAAACCAGACGCACTCCGCCATTTTAACTAACCTGCTTGGATCCTATGATTTACATCCAGTTCAATTTCTTCATTATCCTGTATGATGCACCCAAGATATTTAAAACTTTTAAACTTTCGTAGGATGTTTTCTCCAATCTTCACCTCTGTATTAGGGTTTTCCCTTCGGCGGCCGAATTTACATTCCATATATTCCGTCTTGCTATTGCTTATGCGCAGACCATACACTTTTAGAGCTTCTCTCTATAAATCTAACTTCTTATTTAGGTCTTCCCTTGACTATTCTATAAGGATGATATCATCGGCAAAAAGCATGCCCTATAACACAGGCTCTTGGATATACTCTGTGAGTACTTTCAAGACTAATGTAAAAAGATATAGACTTAAAGGATGATTCCTGGTGTAATCCTATACTAATAGGAAATTCCCCTACCACACCGCCTTGAATCTTTACACTAGTTGTAGCCCTATCATACATGTCTTTAATTACACGAATATATGCGATCCTTACTCTCTTCCTTTCCAAAACCTTCCATAAGACCTCCATTGGCACCCTATCGTACCCTTTTTTTCAAATCAATAAACACCACATGTAAATCCATTTTATTACTATGATACCTCTTCATCATCCTTCTTAACAGGTATGTAGTTTCAGCGGTGGATCTGCCAGACATAAAATCAAATTGGTTCTTTACTTGTGTCTCTTGTCTCGGCATCTGTTCTATCACCATTTCTCATAATTTCATGGTATAACTCATGAGCTTGATTTCTCTATAGTTTTTGTAATTCTGTATATCCTTCTTATTCTTGTAGATAGGTATCAATGTGCTTTTTTTTTCACTCATCTGACATCATTTTTTACCTTAAAATCTCATTAAAAAGCTTGGTTAACCAACTGTGTCTATCTCCAAGGTCTTTCCAAACTTCAATCGGAATATTATTGTTTCCTACTGTCCTACCATTTTTCATGTGCTTTAGAGCTTCTTTCACCTCCAAGTCTCGAATCTTTTGACAGTAGTCGACGTTTTGATCTTCTTCCCTTGTGCATAACCGATCAAGGCTCGAAAGAGTCTTCTGTCCTTCAATAAATATTCGTCGAAGTAATTCTTCCACATTTTATTAATCTTCTCATTGAGCCAAAACCTCTCCGTCTTTATTCTTTATGTACTTAACTTGATTCAAGTCTCTTGTTCTTCTTTCATGGCCCTTTGCGATTCTATATATACCTTTTTCTCCTTCTTTCGTACCTAAAGATTGGTAGAGACTCTCATATGCTATTGTTCTTGCTTCACTTACAGCCACTTTTGTCTCTTTCTTAGCCGTCTTATAATTTTCCCAATTATCTGCATTGCGGTACAAAAATCACTCTGTATTTTTGCCTTTATCTTTTTTTGTACACTCACATTCCACCACTATGACTCATTGTCTCTTGGTTCTGTCCTTCTAGATTCCAAAACTTTCTTTTGCTATTCTTCTAATAACTTCTGCTATCTCCCTCCACATCTCCTTCGCGCTTCCATCCCTTTCCTACTTTGCCTCTTGTGTTATCCGTCTTAGGAAGTTTCTTTGTTCTTTACCTTTCATCTGCAATCGCTTTATTCTTGGGTTCTTCGTATGATATCTTTTCCTCAATATTTGCTAAACGCGAAAATCTATGAAGAGCATCCTATGATGTGTTGTTAAACTCTCCCGTAATAATTTTACAATTAATGCAAAATTTCCAGTCGACTAACAAGAAAGTCGATTTGAGAGCTTGTCATGCCACTCCTGTAGGTTATAAGATGTTCGTCTCTTTTTTTAAAACATGTATTTGCGATGAGAAGGTCATAAGTTGAGGAAAAGTTCAAAATAGTTTTACCCTTGGTATTGGCCACCCCAAAACCATGGCCTCCGTGAATATTTTCATGCCAAGTCACTTCTTTTCCAACATAGTCATTTAAATCTCCTCTTAAGAAAATCTTATCTCCTGAAGGTATGTCTTGGACCAAACTTTCTAGATCCTCCCAAAACCTTATCTTGTGTTGCTCGTCCGAACCCACTTGCGGTGTATAGGCGCTAATCACATGAAAAGTACCTCCTTCCACCACAAGTTTGATAGAGATGATCCGATCACCCACCCTCTTGACATCCACTGCGTCCTTCTTCCACTGCTTATCTACGATAATACCTACACCATTCTTATTCTTCAACTTTCTTGTATGCCAAAGTTTGAATCCGGAGGTATCCAACTCTTTAGCTTTTGCGCCGACTCATTTTGTTTTTTGTAGGTATATGATGTTAATCTTCCTCCTTGGCATGGTATTCACCACCTCCATGGATTTTTCTGTTAGAGTACCTATGTTTCATGTCTCAAATCTCAACCTTCTGTTGCTCCGACTTTTACCTTTACCTTTTTTTTTTGTGAACTAGCTTATTTACCCTCGTTTGTTCATGAAAACGCGGGAACCCTTGCTCATTTAACACTACACCCGGGCACCGATGCAGCGTTTCTTGCTCATTTGACACTGTACACGAGCCATACAGCGCGTTGCTTCCGGACAACGACCTAGTTTTAGCGCAATAACATCTTTGATCCATGTCATGAAGATTCACCTAAATTTTTATGTTGGCTGTCGAAGGTCAAACACAAACCTCCTCCTTTATCCGGGTTTGGGACTGGCTATGTACCGTAGGTGTAGGATAGACGGAGTTTACCAAAACCGCTAATGCTAATAAAATTTGGTTCTATGACCAAGGCAGACCCCAAATCTTTCACTAGTGACTAACCATAATCGCCATACAATAATGATGTAAGAAAGGTGGTTCCGAAATACTTTGTTGATTGTCCAAAAATTTTCATTTTAGGCTTAATCAGTTGTTAGGAATTATGCCTTACTCTAAGAAACAAAAGAAAGATTCTTTATAGATGACCTAAGTGATGTTATATTTTTAGGCAATGTGGGAGAGAATTCTCCCAATGACGCAATGATAAGTGTCTCCTACCATATCTAGATATAGTGTACATGTTTATAATTCTTGTCCGTGATCCATGGTCTATAAGGATAATTTTTTAAGTGTTGTACCTAATCTCAATCCTGTTGGAAGTTTTGTTATGCTAATACTATTAAGAGGTTTGTGCTATATAGGCTGATAAGGCTTTAATTGCTAAACTAACAATTTTCTGCATTCTGTTTTGCCCACAGGTTGGCATTGCTGAGCTTAAAACTGCTGTTGAGAGGACTGGTGGCCTTGTTGTACTTGCTGAAAGTTTTGGTCATTCAGTTTTCAAGGATTCACTTAAGCGTATTTTCCAAGCCTCTAATTATGATCTTGGTCTATCATCAAAGTAAGTATTAAAAGATTTTCATTATTTTTAATTTTTATATGGTACATGAATCTTCCTTCTCTGATCCCTGTCGTAAATATTTGGTGAAATTTTATGTTTACTGTTGATAGCCTAGCACAACCTTTCTATTTCACCTGGCCCTTGGGAGTTGGGAATGCCTTTTCTTAGTTTTTCAATTAAGCCTAACATAGACAGATTTCAAGCAAATGGTGCTAAATGAGATAGGTTAAATGTTGCAGAAATAAGGATGCTGCAACGGCTGATTAAATGCACTACACAAAATTGAACTAGGAATAAGTGTATTAGAGATAGAGTTGGGGTGGTGGCTTATTGGATAGAAGATGGTAGTATTTTGCCTTAGGTGATTTGGATATGTAAGGACAAGACTTCTGGAGGCCCAAGTAAGAAGAGTTTATCAGATAGAGTATGGTCTTGTAGGTTGTAGCTAGAGAGGTAGAGGAAGATTTAGATAAACCAAAAGTGGACATGAAAGTGGTCCAGTGTTGGTTTAAATGTAAATATAATTGTTGACTTACTCTACCTTATTGGAGAAGGCTTAATTGTTGTATATGGATCATAGTTACGTTCATTGGTTTCAGAAACAAAAGCATACCCCATGGTGCACTCTGTCTGCCAAGCTGCTGAGTGCTGACTCAGTCAGTTCCTTTCTATTACATATTAGGTGAAGCTCATTCCAATACCAATTTAATGCTGGATGATAGACAAATATGCTGCTGTAAACATAGATTTATTGCATTTACATAAGATTCTAACATATTGAACTCCTAATTAGTGTAGATGATTCTGATCATCTTGTCTTGCTGTTTTAACTTATTTCTGCAGTGGAATATTTGAGATAAACTGCTCTAAGGACTTGAAAGTTCAAGGTATTATTGGCCCTTGTGCAACTCTTGAAAAGGTACATCTAGCAGGTTAACACTGTATTGTGCTACTATTGTATTATAGTAACCCCAGCCCCAAAAGGAAAAACCTCTGCCCTCGGGGGTAAAAAAAAGATGCTTAACTCCTTCCTCGTACATGGTGCAGAAAACCCCATTGTGTTCAGATACTGTTATTGGTCAAGGAGGTACTAGTGCATGGAAGATGTGTGGCCTTGACAAATCCACATCGTTGTGTCTGTTTTTTGATGTCGTGAGAAAGGAAACTCCTGATGCTACAGTGCAGTCTACAAGCAATCAATTTTACTTCCAATTCCTGACTTAGTATGAAAATAATCCATGTGCACCTTTGTGTTATGTATTACCTGTTATGGTAGTGTAGATAAATTATATCTCACTCATTACAGATATTTTGCCTCAGTTATCAGAGTAACAGCGGGGAAATGAGACTTCGAGTTACAACTCTTTCACGTAGATGGGTTGCTGGACCAGGAAGTTCACAGGCAAGCTTTCATCTCCTACCCTTTGATGCATTTTATCTGGTTCATTTGATCACTAACGCCATTTATTTCTAAATATATATTGATTCGGTATTCGGAATTCTGAAAGTCATTTGTTCAAATAGACCAAGAACTTATTTTCATCACAAAGAGTACATGATTATACTTAGTTTGACTTGTGTAACATTAGGGATGTGATTTTTGATGGGAAGACTTGTTAATTTCTCCATTTTTCTGCTAATGGTAGTAGCAGGAGTAATAGAGTTTGCATCATTGGGAATGATGGCCCTCGGTTTAATTTTAGTTTATTTTGGAATGATGACATTTTTTTAGGTTGAGGTATGATGATTTAGGACCTCTATCTATAAAGATTTAACAGAGAACTTTGTCCCGTAAAAATGAAAAAGTTAAACAGGAAATTTTACGGTAATGCAATATTATTTTTGAATAAATAAATGCTTATTTAACTCTAGTTGTAGAACCCTGTAACATTAACATGCTACCGCTGATGGAATTCTTTGTTGTTTGAGGAATATTTGAAACGTGATTAACAAGATTGTAACACTGAAGAATTGAAAGGATGTAGGATGAGAGGAATCTATGTGTGAGATAAGTGCACCTTGGCTCGTTAACATTGGCCCAAGGTGTTGCAAGGTTGAGACATCTGATGGCTTGATGGGTTTTAAAATTTTTATTGGTTTTAAGTTGTTATAAGAAAATTGCTGTCTTTTATCTTTTTCAGTTTTTCTTTTTTTCATACATGACGTCAATGCTTATGGTGCTTCAATGCTCCATTGGATGATTTATAAAGTAATTTGAGCACTTTATTTTTCTTGCTTGGTAACTTGGAGTTATCATATTTCACGATATCATTTGTATTTTATTCATTTTTTATGAAGTCATTTTCCAAAGTTCATCAGTGTTTTATATGTAAAATTCTAGGACTTGATAGCTGGATTTGACCAAGAAGCAGCGGCTATAGTCATGGCACGCCAAGTCTCTTTCAAAATGGAAACAGAGGTGAATGTTTGATATTTTCTGCACTTACAGATTTTGCAGAAATGTGCTAGCCTATTGTCCAATTCCCTTTAAATATGTCAATTGTATATTTTCTAGCTGGATAAACTCAACATAATTGGTTCATGTTTTCTTTTCTCACTTAGGCTCTGGGTCCATAATATGGATCAGGGGCATAGAATGCTGTGTTGCTAAGTCATACAAGATCCCACTGTGGCTTGGAGTTTAATTTGTGTGATACATCAGTGATCTAATTAACGGGACACAAAGAATGTCCTTTAAGCCCACTATAGATTATTGGAGTAATTGTTAGATTTTGGTTTTTAATTTTGTAGTTTGATTGCTTTTCAGAGCATGAAATTGTCCTGGGGAATAATAAAATGGTCGAGCATGAGAAGTGGCACAGGGTCTCCATTTCATATAAAATGAAATGAAGGACAATGGAGTCTAAACCCATTATGCTTTAGTAAAATATAATAAATGTTTAGTTTGCAAAAGAAGCAAATGTTTCATTATTTTTCTTTTTGCCACCTGATATATATGATGCATCAACCGTTGCGAGAACTGAAAACTTACTTGCGATTGTCCTAGAAAGCAACTATTGGTTGTGTAAATGGTTTTATTTTTATGGCTTGTGTAAATTTTTCTATTATGCCATTGTATAACATGATGCAATTTTGGGAATTAGGCTGAATTTGATCCCATCAGATGGTTGGATAAGGCATTGATAAACTTGTGTTCCCGGTTTGGAGAATATCAGAAGGACAGTCCAACTTCTTTTAGTTTGTCTCCCAGGTTGTCAATATTCCCACAATTTATGTTCCACTTACGACGTTCTCAATTTGTTCAGGTATGCATTTTCTATTTTCAGTTCTTTAAATCTGTTGCATTGCTGATGTGTGCCCTAGCTTTATTTTTGTACTTAATGGTGTTTACATCCTGAATTTGTTTATTGCAGGTCTTCAATAATAGTCCAGATGAGACTGCATACTTTAGAATGATATTGAACCGCGAAAATGTTGCCAATTCTGTTGTCATGGTTCAGCCTTCGTTGATTACCTATTCATTCCATTCAGGTCCTGAACCAGCTCTTCTTGATGTGGCAGCCATTGCTGCTGACAGGATCCTGCTTTTGGATTCATTTTTCACTGTTGTTATTTTTCATGGTTCGACCATTGCTCAATGGCGCAAGGCTGGATATCATAATGAACCAGAACATCAGGTATTCTTTTATACTTCTTACAGCTAATTGAGAAACATGAGCTATATATTGATTGAATAATGGTGTTTATTTTTGTCATAAACCAAGTATTTAGCAAGCCATTTTAGAGGTGGGCTTTTAATTTCTTAATTTTTTTTTCTCTTTTTATTTGGTCCTATACCCGCATTTGTTAGTCTTCTCACATGACAAACCATCTTCATATCGAGGTTCTATAAACTCTCTCTATAGTTGTATTTAATTCATTTGTTTGTGATCTGATCTTGTATGCCCATTCGTTTATTACATTATTCCTGCAGCACTTAGATTATGCTCATTTTTGCAGTTTACTGCCCTCGTTTCTGCACTTCAGTGTCCGATCTTATACAGTAAAATTTACCTTAGAGCATGAGACACCTTTCGATTTCATATAAAACCCGACATCATCTGACAAGATATTCGACAACATTTTATACAAATTTTAAACTACTAAAGCTTGCAACATCTGAAAGTAGATTGAATAAGCTATTTCGTCTAAAGATTTGGACCTATTAAGATCTCAGGTATAAAAATTGTCAACCCACGCCAAATCTCAGACCAAATAGATAAAAAAAAGAAAGAAAAAAAGGGACCAAAGCAGGTTGTTGGACCTCTTTTCTAGATTTTGTAGGCTTCAAAGGGTCCTTTTGAGGTCTTTGGCTTAAAGCTGTATCATTGATGCTCTTGACATTGTATTTGTGTACAGAATGCCTTCCATTAAATTCACTACATTTTGCAGGCATTTGCTCAGTTACTACGAGCTCCTCATGATGATGCAGAGTCGATAATAAAGGAAAGATTTCCCGTACCTCGCCTAGTTGTTTGCGATCAGCATGGTTCCCAGGTGACCCACCATTCCTTATTGCATTCCACTTGTTTGTTGTGTAGTCTTTATCTCCCGCTGTATGTGCCTCGCTGCTAAACCAATTACCATCCTGTTTTGAGATAGCTTATGAATGTCACCGCATTTATCTTTATCACTGATGAACTTGGACTGGGATGTGAATAACTCCAGGACAATGCTAATATTACTATAATGACCAAATGGTATAGATTTGAATGATGGCGGATGCCACTCTCTCGTGGTTCAAATCTACGCTATTAAATTACCTTACTACATGATGTATCAAGTTCAACCTGGTACATAAGACATTGTCAGTAACTCGATATGTTCGATTTCATGTACATGTTAATTATTTTTGCAGGCGCGATTTTTACTAGCAAAGTTAAATCCTTCCGCTACTTATAACTCCGACGCTGCTCTTCCTGGAGGAGATATTATCTTTACAGATGATGTTAGCTTCGAGGTCTTTCTGGATCATTTACAGAGATTAGTGGTTCAATAGAAATATCACGTGATTGTTATGTAAAATTTTCCATGTTGCTGCTTGTACATTAATTTCCTTTTAGAATGCTATTAAAATTTTCAATTAGTGCAAAATCATCTATAATTATTTGAAGCTATCTTTTTTTTTTTCTTTTGAAACTTATTATTGATTGAACAGATTGGTTGAGGATTATATTGAAATTTTACACCCTCCAACCAGTGGCTTCAGTATTATTGTTGAATTCAGTGAAGATATATGACAAGCAGACAAGCAGAAGTGTGTTTGCTGTTAGGGTTGGGGGTTGTTAACTAAGGGCATAATGGGTAATACAAAATGTGACTTTAAGAGCAGTTATGTTTGCCCAACCACTATATTAACAGGAAGATATGCCTCAAGATCTTTAAGGATGAAATGGTATGTAAGCATGTCTTAACTTTTCCACCTTTATGTTGTGCTTCTCAAATTTTGGGGACAATGCTCGTGTAGATTTTTTATTATAATTTTGTATAAGTCTGAGTAGGATATAAAACTAATTTAGGTTGGTCGAATGGTTACTAAGCGTGGGGGTTCAAATCCTGCATTATATATGCAGCAACTAATTGACCAATAGTAGATTCTTAAATAAAACTCAAATTCGCGATGAATTAATTATTGATTTGCTAAATCAAGATATATCGTAGACAACAAAAAAAATAGAAAATAGTGTATGACTTTGTGTAAGCAAGTTTCAAGTAAGTGGTGAGCTACCATTAGTTAGTTGAACTAACAAAGCAGGTTGGTTAAGAAACTTGCACTACTAATAATAACTAATCCTAATGTTTGTGATTCCGAGCATTCGTTCTGTGCAACAATAGAAAATGGGAGGAGGGAAAGAAGAAAAGGAGGATATCATTGAAGTAATTACCGCTATTTACAAAGTTAATTTGCATTGCCCTAAATGTGGGAGCAATATCAAGAAGCATCTCCTTACTATTGAAGGTATATATGGATTTTAATTATAAGTGTTATTTTTATTTTAATTAAAATATATCAAAATTAGTTAGTAATATAAAATAATATTAAAATATAAAATATATATTGAAAATAAATTAAATAATATATGTATTATTAAGCACAAATACATAATAAGTGATTTTGATGGTTGTTTTGATATATAAATAGTATTTTTGTATTTCAATATTTACCATGAGCAAATCTTATTATTATAAAGACTTCAGCTCAATGATATGTGGATGCTTTGTTGTCCAAACTCAAAACTGAATTTAGCTACACTATTGACTAACTTGATATTGCTAAATTATTATTTAGGCCAATGTTACTCTGTAAATGGCAAAAAAAATTTACATTTATAGATTTGAGGTGTTAAAATGAGTGGATTTTGCCTATAATAGTGGGATCCACATTGATGAACAAATTATTATTGATGGGTCCACCATCTGAATTGTAGAAGAAGAAAACGGATTTGGATTCTTTAAATTTTGAATTTGTACTTTAGAGGGTAAAGTGTCATTTTCTACCCTTGAATGATTTCTCTCTCATATTTATTTTTGGTTCTACCTATGAAATAAATGGTGAGAGATTACACTTTACTTTCTAAAATGAAATTCAAAATTTAGAGGATCTAAATAAAAAAAAAACACTAATACCAGCAGAAAATTTTAAAGTTTGTGTCTCATTTAAATTAGTTTAATAGTTCTAATTAATATTTAATGAAAATTTTTGTGTTAGGCCAATTACTGAAAATTTTTGGATAGATTGGATTTGAGGACTAACCTACGTTAGTTCAACTTTTTGTTGCCGTGATAAAAATTTTTATGTTTAAAAATTATTATTAATTAATAAAATTATATTAATTTGTTAGAAATTTCGTTTTATCAATTTGAATAATATAAATTTAATTTATCCTGTATAACAAAAAATACTATGACTTTAAAATCTTGTTTGGTAAAATTTTTCAATAAAATTATTTTTTTTCTTCGTGCATAAATTTAATGTAATAGTGAAAAAAAAAACAAAAAAACGATAATAATAGTTCCTTTGATATAGAAATATATTAGTACTTAATTGAGGAAAACTTTAATAAGTCATGTAAAAGAGACAATAAACATTATTTCATGATTATTTCTATCATTTTTTAATTTTTTTTCTTACTATCATATTAAATTTACGTAACAAAAAATATCTTAAAGCCATAGTATATTTGTACCATTTAAAAAAAATGTAAAATGCTTCTCATTTTATTTTTTGTCACTCAGGATAAATTAAATTTATATTATTTGAAATTATAAAAAAATTGTCTTCAATAAATCAATCTAATTTTATTATATATATAATTAGAAAATTTTGTTCAGAATTTTTTTAAAGGTAATAGTATTTTGTAAAGATTCATAATTACGATATAAAATAAGAATAGCAAAAATATTATATAATAAAATTTTATTTAACAAAATCAATACAAATAATATTTTTTAAATAAAGAAAAGTTTTATATTAACATAGAAAGTATGACCTCAAGCTCAAGTCTAGAATTGAACTAATATTATGGCCCAACACAAAAAAAAAAATATTAATACTAATCAAATCTATTTATCTAATTTAAAGGAGGCAAAAGCAGTAAAATGATTAACATTTTCTACATGCATCCTGTTTTTCGTTGCAACAATTTAAATGGTGGGCCATCAATAATAATTTGTTGGACCTACTATTATAGACAAAATCTAATCTCATTTCAACCCCTCAAATCTATACATGTAGAAATTTTTTGGCCATCTATACAGTAGCATTAGCCATTCTCAAATCTATAGATGTAGAAATTTTTGGCCATCTATACAGTAGCATTAGCCATTTATTTAATAATTAATATTTTCTCATGTGTTTGTGTCATTTTCTTTCTCTTTAAATTTGTGGTGTGCAGTGTATATATGTTTTTTTTAATCATTACTAATTATTAATGATATTCACCATTTATAAATGGGATCAATGGTTTTAATAGATGGTGAATTCTGAGCAGGAGTGCACAGTGTTGAAATAGATACTGAGAAAGGGGAGATCAAAGCAAAAGGAAAATTAGATCCTTTGAAAATATTGAAGATTATAGAGAAGAAAAGCAAGAGAAAAGTTGAATTAATATCACCAAAGATCAAGCCCAAGGAGAATATTCCCACGGATTCAAAGCCAAAGGAAAAGAAAGAAGTAAGTTATTCCTTTAATGGGTAATAGTTATTAAATATACATTTAAAGTAAATATTATTTAGGGCCAGTAATCAATTGAAAAAAATTGTTGAAAATATACAACATTTGAAATTTTAATACATTTGTTATTTATTTATTAAAAAATTTAAAAATGTTCTCCAATAATAATTTAGGACACACATGAATTAAACTCTTAAATGAAATAACATTTTTCATTTATAGCTCTCAGTGATTTGGGTTTATAGTTTACTTCTTATCTTTTGAGTATTAGTACTTATAACTTTACTTATTTAAATTTTCTCTTTATTGGTATTTTTTATATATATCTTTTGTGTATCTATGTTTAATAATGTTTTAAGTAGATTTTTTTCATTCGAAAATTATTTTTCACAAGGCCATGTCTATATTTTGAAGCCAATTGTACGGACAATTACGGTGAAGACGCACATGCATTGTGACAAATGTGAAGCTGATCTCAGAACCACGTTGCTGAAGCATAAAGGTAATTCAACCGTTATGTTAGTTTTAAAATATTTGTTTTATTTTTTATTTTAAATAATTTAAAATATTTTCCTCATTTATATTATTTAGGTAATATAATGTTTTAGGTGGAAACTCATGTGTAGTTGTCTTCACGTGGAGTTGATAGCTAAGAACTGTTAGATGAGTTGACTAAATTGTGATCTAACGATTCTTAATTATCAACTTTATATGAAGACAATTGCATGTGAGTTTTTACCATTTTTTTAAACAAATTTTACACTTAATAATGATATTTAAAAAAAAAAGCATAATATTAATTCTATTTATGTATTTTTTGTTTTGTTTTGAATCCATTATTGTAAAATGGAAGAAATATGGATTTACATAATTACATCTAAATAATTTGAATATATTATTTTAAGACTCGCTATTATAATTTCATGTAGGTATTTTCAATGTTAAAATAGACAAGAAAGTTCACACTGTTACAGTTGAAGGCACAATTGAAGAAGAGAAGTTGATATCATTCATGAAAAAAAAGGTGCACAAAAATGCAGAGGTTATTTCCATAAAGGAATTGAAAAAGGTGGAGAAAAAAGAAGTCAAAGAAGAAGGAGGAAAATCTAGTGAATCATCAAAGAAGAAAGATGGTGAAACAACAAAGGAAAAAGATGAGACTAAGACAAAAGACAGTGTTCCTTATTTCATTCACTATGTTTATGCTCCTCAACTTTTCAGTGATGAGAATCCAAATTCTTGTTCTATTTTCTAGTTACATAAATTTAAAAGTGATCTAAATAAATTATTGTATCTACGTAAATAAATAAACAAATAGAGAATCGGAAGGAAAGAAAATGATTGAATTGTTTCCTTTGTTTTGAAGTTATACATTTTCAATAAAAAAAATTGGGAGTAAACATTAAACCAATTAATTAATTTGAAAATCAGTTAATAATTGATAGTGCAATGTTCTCACCCACATAAGGATCTTATTAAGTAAAAATAACTAATCACTTAGAGAGAAGGGAAGAGAAAAAAGTTATTTTTTCACACACATAAAGGTTATTATTTATCACATTCATTAAAAATTTATTAACATTGGATCGAGCTTATACTTGGACAATGTATATATGTTCAAGATACTTAAATCGTTACTTTGACCATTCAAATTTTTTAGATAAAATCTATAGTCGAATTTTTTGTGATATTTTTATTTTCTTAGTTCTTGTTTATAAGATTTGATGTTTGGATTAATTGACTTGTTATATGTACGTATTATAGAATAATTAGTGATCTTCTTATATCCTATTTTGATTATAGAGAAGCTATTTTAGTTTTTATTTTAGTGATTCATGATTTTTAACTCTTATAATAAGATATTTCATAAAAATTTTGATGTGACTGTGTCTTGTTTTTTTTTTTGCAATTTTTCGCTACATTGATATGTGTTTGTTGCTGTCTTTATTTTTGAGTGAATATCGTTGTTCCTCTTATTCTTGCAAGTGAAAATTTTATGTTTTATTTCTAGTACTTTGGCACTTTAGACTTCAAGGTTTTGTTCTTGATGGAAGAACAAAAATAACTTAATCCATCGAAATGCGTTCATAAGGCAGAGAGGAATACCCACTGAGCTGCAAGAAGATTTCTGCTGAGACCAAAGAATGATAGTTTAAGAAATGGACAATAATTAATTTAATATAGTCAAACATTTTTAAATGTGCGCTGTTGGTAGAATACAAACATCACCGTCTTTTTCGCCGACTCAATAGAACCATTGGAACGATAACGACGACTACCAGAATCTTTAATGATTAGGACTTTATTTTACTACTGTTTCATTGTATTTATTTGATTTATTTGACTTTTAATTTAATTGAACATTTGTTACTTAATATTATATAATTGGTTTCTATTACTTATAAATTAACTATTAATTGTGTGAAAAATAAATTTAAATAAAAAAATTAAAATTAAAAAAAATTGCGTCACAATAATTTTAAAAAAATCGAGATTACCGTCGGATTTACTGAAAAAATAATCTGATGGTAATAATGCGAAAAACAAGATATTGTGGCACTAACTTACCGTCGGAAAATTGTGTGGTAGTTGTATGTTGTAACGAAAATGGTGGTACCTTTTGAATCGATTGCCCATAGCAGGAGTTCGGTTGGCTGCAACTGTGGATCGTATTTTTGGCACAAAATATGTAGCAATTATGTTTGAAAATTAAGTGCCTTCCTAGTTCCTCCCCTTTTAATTTCATTAATTACTCTACGGTTGAACTACTTTGTGGTTTATTATTATATTAATTAAGCTATATTTGCTGTTGTTGGGAACATGGTGATAATTAAGAAGAAATTATTATGCACCATGAAGATAAAATATGTTGGTAGTTTATTTAATGGGTTTAGCTGAAAAAAATATTGGCTAAATGTCACAACCAGATGCACTCTAAAGTCTAAATAAATATGGCAGTTAATTTTCTGTTGAGAGTCGTTGGGATAGCTCAACCATCATTTGAGGCACCAAATATATTGAAATTAAATCAGACTCATCATTACGTTCTTCAATAATCAAAGACCTTAATCATATATCACTCTACCTTGTAAATCACATCATTATTTAATCTTCCACATTGGAAACAAAAATCACTCACGAATGTGATGAAGATGGAAAAGGGGCCATCCCCATTGGTACCTTCTCTATTGCTTCTAAGCTTGGGATTGATAATATACTGGTCAAGTGTAATGTCTATTTTAGACATGCTATTATCTTTATATCAATTTGCATCCGAAGTTGAGAAGAGTTTCATGGCTTGCATATTGGTGCTTCTTGTTCTTTTATTTTATGTCCTTATGCACTTTCCTTCTTTATTTCCCTTTATTGGAAAGTATTATTCTTCTTCTTATTATTATTATGGTATAAACCGTCAAGTAAGCATGTCATCTAGCAATGATTATGATGGATTTGAATTCGGTTTTGGAACATTTCTCTTAGTGTTACTCTTCATTCTTATGTATTATCTGATTTGATATTGTAATAAAATTCAAGAGCATACTCGTCTACTACTTTTCTCCTTTTTTTTTTTTCCTTTTGATTTTAGTAATTAAGATCTCGATACTATTTGAATTTTAAATTTTTAGTCTTGTTTAATTTAATCTTACACTTTTATGAAAATAGAGACACATCTAAGTTTTTAATGTGATTATTGGTCTTCTCCCTAGTTTGTTTTGAATAAAAAAAATTTATATTTCTCCTCTAATAAATTAAAATAGAACACTCACACGTTCAAACGAAAAAAGATGAAAAAAAATGAGAAAAATTGTTTAATAAGTTTTATTTATACCCTGATTCAAAATATAGCCATACTTAAAAATGAGCAAAGCCCAATTCTATTTGACTTTATGAAAGTTGGACTCGATTACGCAAATCTTAGCCCTACCTACTTAGATTAATAAGCTGATTCCTACAAACTCTTCTCTTCATTTAGAAGGAAGAGATTTCAACAACTTCCCTAATCGAAAGGAACAGTTATTCACTATCAAAAGTGAAACTATTCTAAAAAGTAGTTATTGACTCTACATCCATATTTATAAATACACTGACGCTCTCAGGTATTTTTCGAACCAAATCTATTAAAAACCTGTCAAAAACCCTAACTAACTTAAGTATTGGAGTCTTTTGCAGGTACCACTCCCCCACCTCTTCACGAAAAACTTGAGCAACGGCATCTCGATACTAGCAAATGTCAGACGCTATCCCAAAAGAAATATGAACCTCACATTCAGATCCAAAACAACCCAATTTTAGATAACCCTCAAAATAAATTTGTTATTCTCCCTTTTTCTTTGATGTGGTAGCTGAAGAATTATTTACGAATAAGTGGAAGTAAAAATAAGAAAGAAAATGTGAAGACGAACAAAAGTGACGAGGAAAAATGTGAAGACAAAGAAGGAAAAGAAAAGATTAAAACGATGATGAATAAGTGGAAAAAATTTTAGTCCAAAAAAAATTAGTATACAAAAATATCTTTAAAATTTTACTCCGGTAGACAAATCAGTTTTCAGTTTATTTTTTGGCGGAATAATTACTCAAATCAGTCCTCAAAAATTTTAAAAACGGACATTTTAATCCCCAAAAAAATTAATAGACACATCAATACCCAACATTTTTCTCGTTAGATATAACAGTCCTCCGTCCATTTCCAGCATGACTCACTAAATTTTTCAAATATTTATTAAATTTTTTTTTGCGTAAAACTATAAAAAAGTATATATATATTTCACTCAATAATAATAATAATAATAATAATAATAATAATAATAATAATAATAATAATAATATTGTTCAATAAAATTATTAAATATTATTCTATAAAAAAATTCAAGATTGAAATTATTTGATATTTTTGTATTTAATATAACTTAGTTTGGTGAGATAGTTAGGAATTAAGTATAATCAAAATTGGGATACGTATTGTTTTGGTCCCTAACATTAAGGGTCAGAATCGAAACCGTTCCCAACGTAATTTTTTTTTTAGAGCAAGGTTGCAAGAACCGGACCTGTCAATAAACCAATGAAGTGACCGGTTCACTGGTTTAATAGTTCGATCGGATTAATTAAATATTAAATAAAATTATTAAAAATTTAATATATAATTTTAAATATTTAAATTTCAATAAAATTTAACCTAATAAAATTTAAAATTTAAAATTTCAATCTATAACCTAATAATAAAAAATAACAAACAATTGAAACAAATCGGTAATAACCACTAACCATTTAATTTGCAAACATAATCATAATTTAAATTTTGAACAAACATAATCATAATTTGAACAAACAAACAAAATTACAAAAATATTATGAAATCAAACAAACAGATTATGAAATCAAATTGTAGTAACAAATTAAAAATAGAACAAAATTAAAACATAATTTAAAATTTACAAAAACAGAATAAAAAACTTGATTAATTCATTTAATTAACAAAATTAAAAGCTAAAAAGCAAAAGACAGCAGCAATCAACAAAAATGAAATGCAGAAGATAGCAATGAAAAACAACAATTAACCCAGACAAACAAGCAACAATCAACATGACCAAATCCAAAAAAATAGCAATTAACTCCTAAAAATGAAAACTGAAGCATGGTAGGGATCTGCTTACAAACTCAAAAATTCATAAACTCAAGCTAAGAAGAAATTATTAAACTTAGAATCAGAAATCAGAAACCAAATAAAAGTACAAAAACAAGCAAAATTAAATTGAAGACCGGCGGCGAAGGAGGAATCCAAGTGACGGCGATGGAAGAGGGGAAGTGAGCTCAGAGATAGAGGGGATTGAAGACAGGCTTGACGCGCGAGAGAGGGGGATCGATGATGAGGACGGACCGACGGAGACATGATTTCAGGGTGGCCAACGACGACGAAGATAGAGAGAGGGCTCGACAGCGACAGAGAGAGACGACGGCGAGGGGAAGAGAAACGATGACAGCGACGAGTATACCTTCACCTTCCACAGGCGACGATTCTTGATGCCACCACGGTCAGTTCCACCCGGCGGCGACAACACCCTCTATCCGTTCGGCGATGAGACCTAGCGACGCGAGGAGATGGGATCCAGGAGAAGAGGATCGGCGACGACGAGGCTGGACGCTGGCTGAGGAGACGAGTTCGTCGTCGACGACGACGTTGGGCATGGGCGGTGGCTCCTGCTGCTGTTGGCTGGAAGGGAGAAAGAAAAGGGGGCTAGGGTTCCGTGGAGTGGAGAGAGAGAGAGGGGGTGGGTCTTGTGCGTGAGTGAGAGAGAGAAAATGGGGAAGGGTTTATATATTTTTTATTTTTTTCATTTTTTTAATTGAAAACTGGGAAAAATCGTTCGGTTCAAATAGTTTACTGGTTAACCACCGGTTCAACCGGTTTTTTTACCGATTTTCTGCCAGACGGTTTTGCACCTCAACCGAACGACTAGATGATCGATTTCCGGTTAATCCAGTTGAACCGGCCAGTCGGGTTTGATTTTCAGAACAATGATTTAGAGTCACCTTTAACTTTTTTTCGTATTAAAATCGTCATTTTTAATAAAATTTTTAATTTTATTACTAAATTACCCCTATTCTAATAAATAAAAAAACAAAAGAATGCGAGGGGGGAGAGGAGGGGAAAAGGGGAAAGGCGCGAGGGGGGGAGGAAAAGGGGAAAGAAAAAGGGAGAGGGGGAAGGGGGGAAGGGAAGGGGAAGGGGGGAGGGGGACGGCGCCGAAAGAAAGAAGAAAGGAGAGAGGGGCTGCGACGGGGGAGAAGAGAAGAGGGAAAGGAGATGCGCCGGAGCTGCTAGGGGTCGCCGCCGCCGTCGCGTCGTCATTGGGCCTTAGAGGGAGACCACGCTGCTGAGCGTCGCCGCCGATTCGTCCATGAGCTGCCGTCGGGGAAGCGCCAGTGGTTCTGCTTCGACTTCTGCATCTGCTCCTTCTTCTGCGTCTGCTTTCGATTTGCTTCTGCCTACATCTGCTTCTTCTTCTGCTCCGACTTCTGCATCTGCTTCATCTTCTGCATCTACATTTTCTTTTGCTTCTGTATTTGCTTTTAATTTGCTTTGTTTCTGCTTCTGATTCTCCTTTTAATTCTGACTTTGTGTGTTGATTTTGTTGTTGAATTTGATGTTGATTCTGAATTTGATATTGTTAAATTGGGTACTCATTGAATTTGATGTTGTTTTTGCTTCTGAATTTGATTCTGATTCTGATTATTAGTATTTGATGGGAGTAAGGGAGGTGCTGGTGGTGGTAAAGGTGTTGGTAGTGGTAAAGGATATTTTTGTCCGTAAAAAGTTAAAAGGACGATTTTAATACGAAAAAAATGTTAAGGATGATTCTAAATCAAAAATTACGTTAAGAACGGTTTCGATTCTGACACTCAACGTTAGGGACCAAAACAATTCTTATCCCATCAAAATTATTCTTTTATTTTCACTTGAATCTCAACTTGATCACTAAATTATCAGTTAACTCTAAAAGCTAACTGAATTTCTACTTCATAATTACACCAACTTAATGTGGCACATACATATTATTTTTTTTATTTATAATGTGTGCAAAAATAATGTTAATACAAAAAAAAGTGTGTCAAAATTACAACTTAATTCCATATGCATAATATCAAATTGTCAACAAGAATCCGACGATATCTTATTTTAAAAAATACTACATGCTTTAAATATTCGTGATATGAAGAGATTAAATACTATTTAAAAGTTACTAATTTATTTTGATGTATTTTGATTTTTATTTATTTAGTTACTAGATTGGACTTTATGTTTGTGGGTTTTAGGGTTTTCTTTATTTTAACCTAATAACATGTTATAAATACCTCTTTAGTTATTGTAGTCGTAGTATCGAGTGATTAGAGGTGTCAAAATAAAGAGAGATGTGTCACAATTAGCACTTTTAAAACCAAATAGATTCAAAGTCTTACTGAGTTTTAAAAACCATTCTCTTGGGACTTGTTTTAAGCTATAAAGAGACTTGTTCAATTTACAAACATGAGTATCACTTTTTTGTTCAAATTCAATTGGTTGAGACATGTAAATAATGTGTTGTAAATCACCATTCAAAAAAGCATTATTAAAATTAAATTACCTAATGATCCAATTTCTAGATAATGCTATACTTAAAACTAATCTAATGGTAGTTGGCCTTATAACGGGACTAAAAACTTGCTCAAAATCAAAGCCCTCTTGTTGATGAAATCCTTGTGCCACTAACCTAGCTTTGTATTTTTGAATTGATCCATCAGGTAGCTTGTTGATTGTGTACATCCATTTGCACTCAATAATTTTGGTATTTTGAGGTACAGGGACTAAATCCCAGGTTTTAGTTCTTAAAAGAGCATCATACTCTTCAATCATAGTTCTATGCCAATGTGAAATACTAAGAGCAATAGTTGATATTTTAGGGATATAATTTAGACTGTTGGTGATAGTATTAATCATAGTAGTAAAGATTTTTGGTCTAGAAGAACCAATTTTAGACCTGGTGGCCATAGGGTGTACATTTAGAGAAGGTTTAGATTGTTGTGACTCAGATAGGGAATCATCTTGTCTCTCAACAGAAGAAGGCGCTATGTGGTTATCTGATATGGGTATTATAGAATCAGTATTAGTAGTAGCTATATCATCATTTCTAGTATTAAGAGTATCTTGGTGAGTTTGAGTGTCAAGATGATTTAAATTATTATTATTAGTAGTAATTATATCATCATTTCTAGTAGTACGAGAAGGACAATCATTAATATTAGTGGTAGTGCTAGTGTTACTTGGCATAAAAGAATCTATACTGATAAAAGGAGTATTAAGAGTAGTGCAAAGCTTATTATGTGACACCAAAGTAGGAAAATTAGAACTTATTACCTGATCAGTATTGAGAGGAACCTGTGATGAATTTGCAGAAGAAGATTGATGAAATAATTCAAGATAGAAAAATTCAGACTCATTAAAGTATACATGTCGAGATATATAAATTCTACCAGTGGAGTCAAGACATTTATAACCCTTGTAATTTGTAGCATAACCTAAAAACAAGCATTTCTTATATCTAGATTCAAGTTTGTTATTAGTGTAAGGTTTCAATAATGGATAGCAAGAACAGCCAAAATTTTTTAAAAAACTATAATCTGGTTTATGATTGAATAAGACTTCATGTGGTGATTTGTTAGCCAAAATGACAGTGGGTAAACGATTGATTAAATAAGTGGATGTAATAACAGCTTTATCCCAATAAGTTAACGGCATAAAAGCAGTAGATAACATAGACAAACTCATTTCAATGAGGTTATGCTTCTTCTCTGCACAGCCATTCTGTTCAGGAATATAAGGACATGAAAATCTATGTAAGATGCCTTCTTGTGCTATAAAATTAGCAAAAGCAAGAGATTTATATTCACCACCATTGTCAGATTGAAACTCCTTAATTTTGCAATTAGTAAGATTTTCCATTAGATTTTTGTATTGTTTAAAGGCATGTAAAACTTGTGACTTATTAACAAGCAAATAAGTACAAGTGTATCTACTAAAAGCATCTATAAAAGTAACATAATATCGATAACCAAGATGAGACACAATGGGGCAGGACCCCATACATCACTATAAACTAATTGTAAAGGAGAAGTATAAGATGTAATAGAATCTGAAAAATAAAGTTTATGCATTTTTGCTTCAGCACAATTATTACAAGTCTTAGAAACTAAATCAGAATTGAGAGTATTGTAAGCTATATTACATTGATTGAGAACTAATTGAACTGTTTTAGTGGCTGAATGTCCTAAACTTTTGTGCCACAAATAAAGAATAGAACAAGAAATAGTAAAGACACGAGGAGGTTAGAAACTGATGTAGTTTGAGGCACACCCACATTCACAAACTGATAAAAACCTCTTCTTCTAAAATCTTGTAGTAGAATTTTCTGGGTGAACTGACAACGAATAACACAGTAAGTTGCATGAAATTCAAAGTAAACAAAATTATCTTGAGCAAACTTAGATACACTAATTAGGTTCTTAGTAATGTGAGGTGTGTGAATTAACTGTTGCAATGAAAATCAGTGTTTAGAATCCAAAGAATACAAAAAAGAACTACCAATATGAGAGATAGAGATACCTGAACCATTGCCAATTTGAACCTGCTCAGGACCAGAGTATTCGGAGCAAGATAGCATGTTTGATTGATGTGGAGTCACATGATGTGAGGCTCCTGTATCTGGATACCATGCTGGATCAGAAATGGTAGATGGTGCAGCTAGAAAAGCTTGTGTATTATGAAAAGATGAAGTTGGTGGTGAAGGAGTAGAAGTTGGGGTATTGTTTTGTGAAGAGGAAGCTGGTAATGCAATGTTGTATCCAGAATTATTAGGCCTAAAGGATTGAGACTGGGAAGGGGGTAAAATTTCTTGATTAAATCGATGGAAGCAGTGCCAAGCAATGTGGCCAAAATGCCCACAAACTTGGCACTGAGGTCTAGGAGAACTATAAAAAGATCTTCCTCCTCCTCTTGTGAATCTTCCACCTCCTCTCCCTCTTCTTCCTCCAGTCCCACGATTGAAGTTTGGAATGGATGGAAAGGAGGACTGTGTGAGGTTAGCTTGCATCACTAGATTCTCTGGTTTTCTATACTTGTCCAACATTTCATCATGAGTTAACAATATAGTTTCAACTTCACATAGGGTAAACATATCTGGTTTTGAATTGATGGTAGTCATAAGCATTTGATAATCTTCATTTAGACCTTCAAGAATAGCTTTAACCTATTTTTCTGGTTTGAGAGGCTTTTCCAAGGCTGCTAATGAATCTGCAATGACTTTGATCTTTGAAATATATTCTGAAGTAATGAGATTGTGTTTCTTGATAAGCTTGAGCTGTGCCTTTCATTGTTTGATTCGAAGTTTTGTAGACTCAGCAAAATATGCCTCAATCCTATTCCAAATCTAGTAGCTATAAGTACATCCAACCATTTTAAGTTTGATAGCAGAATCCATAGAGGCCAGCAACAATGAAATTAGGTTTTGATCATGTTGAATCCATTGTTTGTATTGAGAAGATTCAATACCAGCAGATTGATTCTCTGAATTTTCAAAAGGTGTAGGGATCTTTTCTTGATAAAGGTGATTTTCCAATGCTTGTCCTCGAATGGCTGCCAAAGCTTGTTGCTCCCATGTTTTGTGGTTATTTTTCTCCAACTTATCTTGAATCGGATTAAAGGGCTTTTGGTTGAAGAATTGAAGTGGAATCTGAGAAGAATTTGTATTTGCAGCACTTGAATCTTTATTAGCAGAGATAGTAGAATCATTTAACGAAAAAGTCATAGATCTTCAAAAGACCTAAGCTCTTAATACCATAAAAAAGCTTTGGAACATTAACTAGTTTAGCAAAAAATAAAAAAAAAACAAAAAAAACAAAAAAAAAAATTCTTTGATTTATGGATACCTAAAGATATATGAAATAGATACAATACTATCCCTTTCTAAAGGGTTAACTACTAATATATATACTAGTACAAGAGAAAATATTAACAACAAACTACTAATTAACCAAACTAACATTTTAATTCTAATAAAGATTTACAATCTTTATTTTTATTATCCTTCAGAGTATCCACATGGAACTTGATGCTCCTTCACAAATTTAAATTGAAAAATATATCAAAATGTTTTGTTTAATCAAATATCAATATCACATCATCGTGATGGTCCTGTATAACGATACGATCATGCATCGATTCATTAATTGCATCACATGTCATAATATTATTTATTTATATATTAATTTGTTATATATAATATTATTTATTCATATATTATCTATTATATTATTTTTACAGATGCATTTAATTGTTTCTAACTTTACATTAAGTAATTTATTTTAATTTTGAAAATTAAATGTCACACGCTAACTTAATTTTTTTACTAGTTTTTTTTGTTTTTTTATTATAAATTTAAAATTTTTAATATTTTTAAATGTATTAATTTTAATTTTATTTTTTTAATGTTTAACTACAAGTAATTCTTTAATATTTATTAGAATTTTTATTTAATCATATAATTTTTTAATAATTTAATATCAATAAATTTTGTAATATATTATATTATTTAATAAAAAATTATAAGATTGACTAAAAAATATATTTTTTATTTTAGTCATATATGTATTGTGATTACTGATTCGGCATAAAGCACAGTCATCCCAAGCCTTGAGACTTGAGTGTTGAAACCGACAAAAAAATGGCAAGAATCATAGGTTCCTATAGTGTGACACCAAAAAAAGAAACTCCGAATGGTGTCTTATGGTTAGCAGAGAATGACCAAGTCCCACGTTGGAGTCACCAACCGACACTCTACATTTTTACAAGCCAAAACATTCAGAATCCGAAGATGATTTCAATGTGTTTGTTGAGAGAATGCGAGAGTCTCTTAGCCACATCTTGGTTCATTATTATCCCTTAGCTTGCAGGTTGAATTGGATCCAAGGTGATCGTTTGAAACTGGATTGTAACGCAAAAGGAGCCATGCTTCTTGAAGCCCAATCCAACAAATCAATGGCTGAATATGGAGACTTCTCACCAAATCAGCCAATCAAGGAACTCATCCCAACCGTTGATTATTCTCGCCCCATAGAGGAGCTTCCTTTGTTGCTCGCACAGATCACAAGGTTCAAAGAATTACAAGAAGGCATCGCCATTGGAATCGCTTTGTCTCATCCCTTATGTGATGGCCTTGCAGGCATTCACTTCATCAACTCATGGGCAAAGGTTATTTTTATACACGTTTAGTATTTAATTAGCGGGTTAATTGATCATTTACTACTTAGTAATGTTTTTATAGAGGGAGTCACGTTTAAAACAATTTTTTTAAAAGAAAAAATCTAGGAGTCAGCAACTTTATTAAATTCTGATCAGCATGTAACTAGTAAAAGAAAAATGAGTAATTTTACACTATTGGATAAAATCTCATACCATTAAAAACATTATTGATGACTACTTGATAGTTACAAATCACAAAAATTACTAACTCCTAACATTTCTCTTTTTTAAATATTAAAAATGACAATAATACTTTTATTATTATTATTATTTATTGAGAACCTTAACTTCTAATCATTTTTTTTCTCTAAAGTTGGGTAGCGTTTGTTTTGAGGTACTGAGACAGAGACTGAGACTGAGACTCAGTATCATGTTTGTTGGTTCAAAGACTGGTACTAAAATTTCTGTCTCTGTCCCTAAAATTTCAGTATTTCAGTACCTTCAAAAAGTAGGGACACAGGGGACTAAAATTTTTAGAGATAGAGACTGAAACTTTAATAACATTTTATACCTAAAATACCTTCATTTCAATTAATTAATTCCAATTTTATCCTTTGTACAAATTAAATTAGAATTTTATTTTTGTTTTAATTTTTGTCTCCCACTTTACACCAAACAGAATACTGAAATTTATTTTAATCTCTGTCTCTTAGTCTCTGTCTCTCAGTCTTAGTCTTTCTGTCTCTGTCTCTCCACCAAACGCTACCTAATAGGGACATGATTTAGAATTTTTAAACTTCATATATATAAATATTTTAGTTATTTTTTATATTAAAAATATTATAGTTATTTTTTTATAAAAAAAATAAAAATTAATTTAAATTAGTTTAAAAATTTAATTCATCAATTTTTGGTCAAATCGATTTATTCAATATTATTATGACTGAAATAATATAGTTTAATCGATTACATATATTAAATTTTAATTTTTAAAAAATATATTAAAAAGACAACATTTTAGGCGTGTTTATTGAAATCACTTCCTTTTATAGAAGGCCGTTATTATCAAAAGAAATAATTTGGATTTTGAGTCGTGCTCCAGTTACAGCGCATTTTTTTAACTTTATTGTTTTATGAATAAATTTATTTTCATTTAAAATTTTTATAGATATAAATAATAATTTACTATTTAATATTTTTATTAATTAAATACCGACGAAAATGGTTAGAATCTGCTTACTCGGAAGAGCTTCTTTTATTATTTTTGTTATTTGTAAAAGCAAGTATTTAATGATTGATTTCACCATTTACTGAATAAAGATGAGTAGAGGAGAGACATTGGAGGCAAGTGAATTGCCGTTTCATGACCGAACGTTGCTAAAACCGTCACACCCACTGTCATCGCCACGCTTTGATCATGCAGAGATTAAGCCTCTTCCACTCATTCTGGGAAGAACCAACACCATAGAAGAGCAAAAGAAGAAGACAACTTTCTTTCAATTGAAGCTCACATGGGAACAAGTCCAAAAAACTGAAGAAAGATGCCAATAATGATAATAACGACTTCCAATCCCGGGAGCCTTATAGCAGATTTGAAGCCATTGGAGCACATCTATGGAGATCTGCTTGTAAGGCTCGTGAGCTTAGCAAACATCAACCAACTGTATTCCAGACGGTGGTTGATATTCGCAAGAAGCTGAATCCTCCTCTGCCTCAAAACTATTTTGGAAACGCTTTAGCTTTCACGAGTCGGAGAGATCGTGTCAAAGCCGCTGAGTTATGCTGCAAAGAACATAAGGGAAGCAGTGGAAAGAATTAACGATGAATACATAAGATCACAAATGGATTTCTTTGCGTGCTAAAAGCGAATGGATCGAATTAGGACTCCTTTCTTGGAAAAAGGAGAGTATAGAGAAGATGTGTTATTCTATGGGAATCCAAACTTTGGAGTTACAACAAGCTGGATGAGCATGGCGGTGTATGAAGCTGATTTTAGTTGGGGAAGGTTGGTTCACTTTGGTCAAGGTGCTTTGTTTCCCTTTGATAGGGGATTGTTGGCTCTAAGCCCAGACATGGATGGATCTATTCTTGTCTTCATGCATTTTCAGGAAGCTAACATGCAAAATTTCATCAAGTTCTTTTGGGAAGATATTTGATGATGAAACTTAGGTGGAGTTATTTTTGTGTAAAATTAATAATAAAAAATTATTAAATAATTTAATAAATTTAATTAAATTGTTTAATAAAAAATTTACGTATAATTATTTTTATATGAGATTAATAATTAAAATTTATTAAATTATTTAAAAATTTGATTACATTATTATCTAATAATTTTAATTATTAATTTTATCACAAAAGAGCTGTGGGTGCCTACTTTATTTTGTTTGGTCGTTTGAGTTAAAATGTTCGATTAATTCGGGTAAAATGTTTGGCTATTTATTGTTAAATTGTTAGTATTGAAATATTTGATTATTGAAATGTTTTGGATTAGTTATTGTAAGGTAATTTGATGGTTTGTGGTATAAATACCAATTGTGTTCTTAATACTTTTTTTCCCCTATTTGTGTTAAATTTTAAAAATTGATTCGGTGTTATCTCGTTAATTCAATTAAAAAATACTAATAAATAAGATGACATATATAGTAAATAAAAAATTCTATATGCACAGGTGTCACCAAATTATGCATCGTATATTTGTGTATAAATATATACTTTATTTAATTTATTTTTAATTTATATTTTATATTTTAATATTTATTTTATACGAGCAATTGATTTTTAGTGTACACCTAATATAGTTGATAATAAATATATATGCGAAAAGCGTATTTTTGTGAGCAAACTTAAAAATAAAAAAAAATAAAATCTATAGTCATTTTGTTTTATATTCATTTGGTGTGGTTTAAAATAATATAATTTTATATTTTTCAATTAAAAATACTAAACAATATTATATATATGGTTAGAATTTTATATTTTACATGAATAAATTTGTCCATATAAAGATAAATTTGTAATTTATTTTTTTTTTTCATAGTTTTTCTCTCTATAACTACTTAAGGGAGATACAGGCCCCTTCTTAAAGATCAGAAATAAAATAATTCAAAAAATAAATAACTTTTGGTTTTAATAATAAAATTTAATTTTAATATACTGACAATACAAAATGTTTTATACAATCGTTCAATTATATTTGTTCGTCATTTAATTATATTTGTTCGTATGGATAACTATTTATGCAGTCAGTGTAAAAAGTTTAGTTTTTCTAACATAGTACTATAGTACTATATAATTAGATACACGTATAAAATTGCTTGACACAAACAATACATTCAAATTAAAAATCTTAAAAATAATACTTCTTTTATCCTGAAAAATGAAAATACAAACAATGACTATATTTTTTTTCTTTTGGTGATATGACGGGCCTTAGCCCAAATAATGGCCATAGTTGATTGAATCAAAACAATATTTTTATTTTTTGTCTGGTGAAGATTGGGCTTTGAGACCTTTTGCGACGATGAATGGGCTTCTTAATTTGGGCCAAACTCCTGACCCACTTTTGCACTCCGTATTTCCCTCTCTCTCTCTCTTCCCGTTTTCATTTTTAACTCCGTTTTTGGTTTTTATGCTTAGGAGAAAAAGAGTGAGCCCCCTGCTTCTTCCACGCACCTATTTCTCTCTGCTCTGTTCTACACGCTAACAAGTAAGCTTTTGCGTTAACCTCCTTTCCTCCAACCTTGTTATTTTCATGTTAAATTATACAAAAACAGAACTTTATGGAAAATCCAATTTTGCGGAGGAAAAAATTTGACTAAATTCTGAGGATAGTTTGATTATTCTCGCTTTGTCAAGCGTGGTCTTGTGTTTTTTGCAATGTGGGTTTAGAACAGTGTCTATTTGTTAAGGATTTTTGGACTTTGTAATGAATGGGTTATGTCTTCTTGTGGTTTCATGTTATAGATAGGTCCAATTTAGTTAGGATTATTAGAAAATTTAGGATTTTATTGATCTCTTGTTGTGGTTTCACCATGAACTTTCGACGGTAAAGTGAGAATTTTTAATCATTAATGAGAAAATCAGTGACTTGAATATCAGATGTTTATGCTTTGTCATGCTAGTATTTATATGCTGTTGAAGTCTTGAACCATTGATTTTCTCATTGATGATGTTGCAATTGTGTGAATTACTTTCAAGTTGGCTCCATATAGTAGTTAGAGGAAAAAATATATATTTTTATATGCAAGATTTTTGTGTTGATAAGTTCAAGAGGGAATATGTTATTTGAATAACGAATTGTTTATTGTTATCTGGTTAGTGGAGTTGGAAGCTGAACTGGTAACTGCTAACGAAAGTTCTGCTGAAAAAACAGTAGGACCATGTGTGGGCGCTTCAATTTTGGAACCATATATTGGTATGGAATTTGATTCTGAAGCTGATGCCAAGAACTTTTATGATGAATATGCAAGACAGGAAGGGTTTATTGTGCGCATTGATAAATGTCATCGTTCTGAAATTGACAACAGAATTATTTCTCGTCGTCTTACTTGCAATAAGGAAGGTTTTCATGTGAGAGGGAAAAATGATAAAGTCAACCCTTATCGGAAACCACGGGTTAGCATAAGAGAAGGCTGCGAGGCAATGATGATGGTCAAAGTTAATAAATGTGGGAAGTGGGTTGTTACTAAATTTGTAAAAGAACATAGTCATCCACTGATGGGTTCTGGTGTTCGTTCTTATCGTACAACAGTAAGTTTCCCTTTCTTCAATTCCTCACATTGAGTAGATTTTTCTCTATCTGTTGATTATATTTATAATGTTAGAAATTGAATGCCATTAAGTCATATTTTTCTTAAATCCATTGTAAATCATGATTGCAGGTATTACTTCAGGGAGATATTCTTGTCATTGTTAAAAATTAAAATTGCGTTTCAACTCAGGGTTGTACAGTTTTACTAGTTTTGGGTGCTAGAACAATTCACGTATCAGGTTTTGGAATACTTAGCCTGATGCCGACACTATACCAGTATACTTAGTGTGTTTTTACCCCAGTCAATGTCACCTTCATGTGAAATTATGTTCCCTAACCAGTGGTATAATATACTATATATGAGCACCAGGAGATAAAACTGTTTTGTGACAACCCATAGGTGTGTATCTGAATTTCGAAATATTGCTGAATGAGTGTTGTGACCTGGTCTATAGCTGCTGCAATTTGCTACTTCTTTTTTATCTGTTAACCGTTTTGCTTTCCTACCGTTTTGCTTTCCTTTTATTTTGTGTCTTATTTTTCTAGGGTAAAGTATTATTTTGGTTTCCAATGTTTGGACCAAATTCTAATTTGGTCATAACTCCTAACGTTTCAACCGTCCTATTTCTATTTCAAAAAGTTTCAAATGAGTTCAATGTTGTCCTACCATTAAATTTACACGAATAGTTAACGGAATGAGTGACGTGAACATTAACAACACTATTGTTAAGTTATATCTTCTTTTGTGTTAGAGAAACATAACCAAAACCTTTTTGTAACACTTTCTCTTCTCAATCTCCTTGTAAAAAAAATCCCAAACCCTATCAATCATCAACGCTCCAGAATCAAAGGAAAAGCTTTTATGTTGGTGGGTCGATTTTACTTACATGTTTAAATAAAACGTTATTAGCTCTTAAATATGCTAATTGTTCATGTCAAATTTAACAATAGGACAATATTAAATCCGTTTGAAACTTTTTGGGACTTAATAGGACGTTTGAAACTTTTTAAAACTAAAATAGGATGTTTGAAATGTTAGGGATTGAATTAGGACTTGGCCCAAACGTTGGGTACCAAAATAATGTCCAAACCAAGCAGAAGTGTGTTCAGTTGCCCTTGTTGAAGACTGTTGGTTGTTTGATAGCTTAGTCTGTATCAACTGGGTTGAATATCTCTGCTTCATTCTATATGGATACAATAGAAATTGGCATGTTCCATCACCGAGTCTTGGTACGCATGTAGAAGCCTGAAACAGCCCTAGTGAAAAGAGTTGATCTAGTCTGGATTTCGTTGCATCTTATGCATATTGTTATAAATTATAATTATTCTTCCCATCCTACTTTGTTACATTTATCCATTGTCTGATGCTATACTTTTGGTAGATATTCTAGGATTTCTCCTGCAATCTTGAGGTGCATTTTGAAATTGATGACGATACGGAACTTATCTTTCTTAGGAAACAAGCTTGAGTTGTTGTGGAAATATAATTTCTGAGAGTGCACCATAGGCATGAATCTAAATTGATATTTGCATGATTTTGTGTTGGCATCTTTTGTCCTACAGCTTCCTTACACATTTTGAATTTGTGAGCTTATGAAATCTAAAAACAATATGTTTTGCTTTACTACTAGGAATCGAAGGATAAGAGAATTCGACAACTCACAAAGGAACTCGAGCGTCGAGATCAGCAATGTCAGCAATATCGCAAGCTGATACTTTCCCTTCTGGAAACTGTTGAGGAGCAAAATAAATTCTTATCAACGAAAGTTGAACATGTTGTTCAGTGTGTGAAACAACTTGAGAATGATGTGCAAAAACCTTTGGACACTAGCTAGCACTCATCATGGTTTCATTAGATTTTGATTTCTTGGTTGACTTAGTTCAAGTGTAAAGAATTCAATAACCAATATAGAGGAAGTTGGGGGGGTGCTTTGCCAAAGAATTTGTGCTTCACCCAAATTCATGAGTAGTTAAAAGGTATTGGTAAATCAGCTTTATTGATAGCAATTTCCTTCTTGGTGATTTTGTTTTTAATATAAATTAGAACAAAAATTGTAAATAACTCCTTTGAACTTTGACATGAGTAATTTTGATCCTATTCTGTCAGTACTGTGATTTAACCCCTTAAAGTTGTCAAATGATGCAAAAGAAATACTTTCGTTAACCTAGTTTTCTAAAATAAAATTACCTTTCTGTCTTTCCCTTAAGAAATGATTTGTAAATAAAATTACCTTTCAAAAATATTGTTGATACTTATAATTTTACCATTTTTTTCAGCTAAGCCTTTACAAGTTAGAGGTTTATTATTAAGTCCTTATATTAGATAAAATAATGTTAAATAGGTCATTATTAATTGCTTTTTGTTAAAAAATGTGAAATATTTTTGAAATATTCGATTGTGTTTGATATAGGAAGAATTGTGAAATATTGTAGCCATCTTCTGACATTTCTTCGCATGAAAGTTCATCACATTTCCCTAACATAGCTGAAAAGTTCGTCATGTCCTCACCCTGCATTGCATATTCTCCCCACGGCATTCGTTTGTTTGAATTGAATAATTCTTTTGGAATTTAGGGATATTGACATTTTGAGTTGTAGTTGTTAGAGGGATGAAGGTAGGGGTGTAATGAGGGAGAAGGGTGAGTGTTTGTTGTGGTGATGGTGGTGGACTGGTGGTGGGTTGTGAGTGGGGGTGGTTTGATTTTCATGATGATGCAAGGAAGAAGGAAGAAAGAAAGAGAAAGGGGAGAAGGGCCTCTTTGTTGATCATGATTGTTGGGATTGTGTAGGTGTGGTGATGGCAATGTGATGGTGGTAGTGATGGGTAGGAGAAGGTTGTAGTGTAATGTGAAGAATGCAAGGGCCTATTTTAAGTCTCAAAAAATTGAAAAAGCAAACTACTATGTTTTAATGTTTATTTCAGTTTCTAACCATTTTGTTAACGTGGCACTAAATTGTCTAACATATTTGATGATTAAGACCGAATTTGGTAGGAAGTAGAAGAGACCTTGAACAAATATCTAGTTCCGAACCTAATCAATCTGTTTTCTATAATACATCCCTTACCATTGAAAGAGTACCCTCAACACTTAAGAAAATCTTGTCCAATAAAATTGAGAATCTCGTAGAAATTACTCATGTTCCAGAAGATTCAAAGATGCCTGTAACCCAACAACCACTTATAAAACTATACACTTTTTACCATAGACAAATATTCAGCCATAACCAATATCCGTCATCTCATCACCAGAAACTCTACACCCCCATCAAAGAAATTATCCAGACCTCACATTTACAACAATATGATCTTCAAGCTACAGCGGTTGAGCAGTATGTCACGATTGAGATCCCATCATCCCACAAGATCTTATTCGTGATTACCTCCAACAAGGATACACTCATTTACATCTAGGAACAATAAGGTTAATTATGACTTTACATGGCAGGAAAGACTTACCTGTGATAGCAAAGATTACACTCCTAGATACCACATTTAAAGAATACCAACATACTCTCATCGGAGCACTTGTCACCACATTGACAAATGGAAGTGTGATCCTCACAATCTCTCCGAATTTTACAAGACTCACTGATCCAACACTTGCTCAAAGGATCAAGATACAAGTCCAACTGATTGGAGTAACACAAGATGCTAGTGCTGAGCAGGTTACACTCTAGCATCAAGTCCTGTATAGAGTCCAAGATCATGCCTTAGACCTAAACCTCCCAAATTCTACAGAAGATGCTCTCTTAATGTTCATCACTGACAAGAATCATGGACCAGCCATAGTAAACATTCCAAGAATGATTACTACGGAGGAACTTTCCTCTATAGTACCTTTGGAATGGATCACTAACTATGAAAGAGCTTTTTCACAATATGTTCCTGATGTGCATACAACAATGCCTCCGGTCATCAGCCGAGCACCAGATGGAACAGTCAAAACGGTCTTCCAAAGGCCAGAAACAAAAGGACAATCATCTTTTTCCAGACAGTCATCATTCAGGAGAATTTGTATTATTTCTCCTCTTATCATCCAACACACAAGTGATCAGGATGATCCCCCAATCCATTACTTCCAAGAAGGAAAACCTATTTATGCCTCACACATTAATGGCCATTTTATATGAGACGTTGATCCAAGTATGTGTGATTCTGACTGTGACTCATGGGGCGACTCTTAGGAAGAAGACTACTTGAAAAATAAGTCAAGAAAAAAGAAAAAGAAGCAGAGTTGTAATGCTTCATTAAGATTCTACCCACGAGATGAACCTGATGAAACACCCAGATTCAATCTAAAGAAGAAATCCCAAAAAATCTTCAAAAATCACCGTTTGAGCAGTCCTATTGCTCTACCATGTGTGGCTACTATCCGATCTTATGACCAAGAGTTTCCTCCTCTTCAGGTTACCACTGATGACTAGCGAATCACACAAAGACCATATATGACCTCTAAGGGAGTAACTCCACAAGGATACCAGTCAACCATACCACAAGAAAAGGTCCTAAACTGGCAGACTGAAAATGCCGTCAGCCAAAATAAAGTCTTGCTAAGGATTGACCATACCTTAGAAAAACTTGTTGATAAAACTGACAAGTTGCCTACACAAGTGTATTCTGTGCAAGCCCAAGTCAATGAATTGAAAGAATGCCTAACTAGGCAAGCTCAACAACTTGATCAAGACCTCAAGACCTACATCCAGATTAGGTACTTTGGTCCTGAGTTTCACAAAAAAGATCAAGAGTTGACGCGCATAAAAGCACAGCTCAAGCAAATTGAGGAAGATAGGGCGAGACAATCCAAACCACAAGCCTTGGCCATAGACCCACTATCCATGTATCTACCACCATATCCCACATATTCTCCCATCTTTACCCCTCCACAACAACCTCCTCCTGATATGCTTGATTATGATAGTATCTTCAAAACAAACTATCATCTTGTCCAGAGATTTCACCAAAAAGGGAAAATCACATCGTCCAACCCACAGGTCTCCAATCAAAGGGTCTCATGAACCAAGACCAAGATCACCATGGACAACAGCAGATTTCTTTAGAGGGGAAGCTTCTGGAGAAAAACCCAGCAAGACCTCTGCTAAAGAAAAAGAAATTAAAGAAGGATCGCCAACTCCTGGTAGGATCATAGGTATGCTGAGTGCACACACAGCAATGGATGATATATTTACTGGGGATACATCTGATACATCCGATTTATTAGATTCTTTTGATGATTCAACTGAGGAGGATCATATGGCAGATCTGTCTGCTATTGCAATGGTCAATTCTGTCCTTGAAGAACAAGACAGAGGAGAGGTTTCAGAGGTAAAAGAAGAAGAAAATAATCCACCGCTACAACCTCAACAATTAGACCCAACCCAGATAAAAGCAGGCAATCACTATTTTACTTTTGACAACCTTCCTCCACACAAATATAGAGAAAGGATAAATGATTTTGGTGCATAGATTGATACAAGGATGGCAGCTCCAAACACATGTATCCAGCAAGTTCTCTTTGAATTTGTCACCAGAATGACAGGCAATCTTAGAGAATGGATCAACACCCTTAGTGAGTATGAACGCCTGCAACTCATTAATGGAAGTGCTGTCCAGTTCTTGGGAACATTACATAGAATTTCTAGGAGATATTTACTATCATCTAAAAAAGAAATTCTCAAGAATACTTTGAGATGAAATGCTGCTCTCTCAATAGAAAGGATCTGGAAGCTCACTACAAGAAGATGGCAGCTAAGTACTATCCTCTCAGAGGGCAGAGTAATCCACTTCTTAAACAAGTATTTCTTGCCTCACTTCCAGAAGAACTCCAACCGGAGATTCAGAGAATGATGGTTACCCTCCGAAAGGAGATTTCTACAACTCTCGGAAAAATTTATCAGCTGGCTTTAGCTGCTCTTGACAAGCTTTGTGAACAGCAACAGATGATCAAACAACTGACAAAAAATTCTCCAGTGCTTTGTAAAGTTTCCCTTGCCATGTTGAGATAGGGGTAAACAAAGTCAGAAGTTGTTTAAGGAGTGACCCCGATAATTGCCTATCACAAAGCAGGTGATACATGGCAAGAGCGGGAACAATTATGACACAGTCATATTGAGCAGAGAGTGCCCATATGAACCATAACATTTCTTCTGGAATTGGTCCCTTGATGATGAGGATGATGCAGTAGGAAAAGCCGATATCAAAATATCAAGGGTTGGCTGTTATCTGTGTAACAAGGAGGAGTCTATATAACCAGTAAAGTAGACAATGTCGGGCCAGGGTTTTTACTTCAGTGGGATTTGTTGGCTTGGCTGAGAAAGGAAAAGGCTCTGCTGGTCTTTTATAAAAATGATGGTCTTGAGGACAGTCTGGAAAAGGAAATGTTGGTGGATTGATGGTGCTCATTGTTAAAAGGTGGATGATTTTTGGTGGAGATTCTTTATTAGGACGAGAGAGATAATCAACTATTATATTGTGGTTTCCTTTGATGTGCTTGACTGTGAATTTATAGCGAGAAAACCAATCTTTCCATCTCAAGAGTTGTGAGTCTGGAAGTGTCTTTCCTTTGGCATCCAACATTGATGGAAATGATGTATTATCCATTTCCACGATAAAATGGTAAGGACTCAGATGAAAACTGAATTTCTCTATCCCTCTTTTGACTACAAGAATCTCTTTGTTGATTCTAATTCTTTGAATTGTCCACTGGCATGTGCACAGTAGTGCCTTGTTCCGTCAATCTCTTCAAGTAGAACAGCTTCCTAGTAATTATCGCTAGCATCAGTTTGCAGAATGCGTTGTCCTTTGCTAAGGATTTTTAATGGAGGGGGTTTTGAGCTACCTCTTTTAAGTGCTTGACAGCTGCTATTTGTTCAGGACTCCAAGGTGGGGGTCGTTTTTTTAGCATCCTTGATAGCTGACTTGTGTGCCTAATCACATCTGAAATAAAGTCATGGATATAGTTTACAATGCCGAAGAACTGTTGGACTTGTTTTGTTGAGAAGTGGCCATCAGAAAAATTTAACAGTTCTTTGAAAATGTGATTTTCTGGTTGAAAAAATTCGTCTTGAAAGGTCATTCCCAAAAAATCAATTTGGGCCTGTCCAATGTGACTTTTATTTTGCAAATAACATGATTCCATATTTCTCAATAATGATAGCAAATTGGGCAAAGAGAGTTTGATGAGTTGAACCATCTTTTGAGAACAGGAAAATGTAATCTATGTAGATTAGGCTGAATGGAGAATGGGCTCAAAGATTTTGGTCATGGTCTTTTGGAACAATGATGGAGCTACCTTCAATCCAAATGACATGACAGTCCATTGGTATTGTGCATCAAGTATACAAAACTCGATTTTATATATATCTTCAGGATGAATACCAAGCTGCCAAAATCCAACTTTAAGATCAAACTTGCTAAAGACCTTGGCATCGCTGAGGCAAGAGGTGATAGCATTGATTCTAGGTAGTGGAAATTTGTCATTTTGTAAGAACGTGTTTAAGGGTTTATAATCAATGACTAATCTCTTTTTGGCTTGGATTTGTTCTGATCTTTTCTCAACATAGAAGGCTTGGCATGCCCAATTGGATGTTGTTGGTTCAATCAATCCTTGGTTCAGCAACGCAACACATTCTTCCTTGGCTAGTTTTAAATCTTCTGGATTCATTCTTGAATGAGTTGCCTTTGTGGGATTGATATCTTCATTCTTCTTAAAAGGTAGTCAGATGTAAAATTTTTTATTCTTCCACAAGGGAAGAGGGTGGACGAACTTGTCATGGCTGTCACAACAAGTTTTCAGCAATCTTTTTTGAACATTTTCATATTCTGAAGGGACTTTGCTGATTTCAAAGACACCAGGAGTGGTGACGAATGGCAAGAAGTTCTTTTTGTACTTTAATCCATCTAGCCATATCGAAATTCCTTGTGTCCGGTAATAAGCATTGAACCTGAAAAGTACGTCCTGTTCAGGAGGATAGCTCCCTAAGACTCTTAGCTATGTTGTTACTCCTGGGAATATCTGAAATCCAACATTTTCTTTAGAAATGAGATCAATTGTGAAGATCTCTTTGTTTGCCGCAGTGAATGTTTTGTTGAAGGGGATCCATGCTTCAGGGGGAAGCAAGTCATGTTTAACAACTGTGGCGCAGGATCCTGGGTCCAATAAGGCAATAGTCTTTATGGGCACATCATATTTTGATGCCTTCATTTTAAGATTGAAGCGAAGCCGAGGAGTACCATCAATTTGCCTGAATCCTAGGCTTCCTAGATATCCCAACTCTTTCTCATCTGTTATCCATTGTTGAGGCATCAGAGCTGTTATGCTGTGGATTGGCCTGTAGGTATAATCTTCTTCAGTCTATTACTCTTTCAGAGTCAGAGATATGCAAGACATATTGAGTGTCTTCATCCTTTTCTGATTGCTCTTCAAGAATAGACTCAAGAACTTCATCATCTTGTAAAGTGACGGCATCTTGTAGAGATTGAAGCATTTTTATTTCTCTTTTGTTTTTCTTTTTTGGACAAGTTTTTGCAAAATGGCTAGTCTGGCCGCAAAGGAAACATTTGTTGGATTTTTTATCTCGTAAGTCCTTTCTTCTGAAATAACGTGGTTTCTTCTTTCCGAAGTTTCTTCTACTCCCAAAGTGATTTTTGTCGGAAGTTGGTCGTTAAATCCTCCTAAAGTGGTATCTTCTTTTTGTTTGGCAATCACAAGAATCAGCATCCTTGCACTTGATCTTCAGATAAGATTTGTTATAGGCTCCTTTCAGCTTCTGAGATTTTTTTGTCAGTTGTTTGATCATCTGTTGCTTTTCACAAAGCTTGTCAAGAGCTGCTAAAGCCAGTTGGTAAATTTTTTCGAGAGTTGTTGTAAGAATCTCCTTCGGAGGTAACCATCATTCTCCGAATCTCCTGTTGAAGTTCTTCTGGAAGCGAGGCAAGAAATACTTGTTTAAGAAGTGGATTACTCTGCCCTCTGAGAGGATAGTACTTAACTGCCATCTTCTTGTAGTGAGCATCCAGATCCTTTCTGTTGAGAGAACAGCATCTCATCTCAAAGTATTCTTGAGAATTTCATTTTTGGATGATAGTAATATCTCCTAGAAATTCTTTGTGTAATGTTCCCAAGAACTGGGTAGCACTTCCATTAATGAGTTGCAGGCGTTCATACTCACTAAGGGTGTTGATCCATTCTCTAAGATTGCCTGTCATTCTGGTGACGAATTCAGAGAGAACTTGCTGGATACATGTGTTTGGAGCTGTCATCCTAGTATCAATCCATGCCCCAAAATCATTTAACATTTCTCTATATTTGTGTGGAGGAAGGTTGTCAAAAGTAAAATAGTGATTGCCTGCTTTTATCTGGGTGGGGTCTGATTGTTGAGGTTGTAGTGGTGGATTATTTTCTTCTTCTTTTACCTCTGAAACCTCTCCTCTGTCTTGTTCTTCAGGGGCAGAATTGACCATTGCAATAGCAGACAGATCTGCCATATGATCCTCCTCAGTTGAATTATCAAAAGAATCTGATAAATTGAATGTATCAGATGTATCCTCAGTGAATTTATCATCCATTGCTACGTGTGCACTCGGCATACCTATGGTCCTACTAGGAGTTGGCGATCCTTCTTTAATTTCTTTTTCTTTAGCAGAGGTCTTGCTGGGTTTTTCTCTATAAGCTTCCCCTCTAAAGAAATCTACTGCTGTCCATGGTGATCTTGGTCTTGGTTCATGAGACCCTTTGATTGGAGACCTGTGGGTTAGACAATGTGATTTTTCCTTTTTGGTGAAATCTCTGGACAAGATAGTTTGTTTTGAAGATACTATCATAATCAAGCATATTAGGAGGAGGTTGTTGTGGAGGGGTAAAGATAGGAGAATATGTGGGATATGGTGGTGGATACATGGATAGTAGATATATGGCCAAGGCTTGTGGTTTGGATTATCTCAGCCTATCTTCCTCAATTTGTTTGAGTTGTGCTTTAATGCGCGTCAACTCTTGATCTTTTTTGTGAAACTCAGGACCAAAGTACTGAATTTGGATGTACGTCTTGAGGTCTTGATCAATTTGTTGAGCTAGCCTAGTTAGGCATTCTTTCAATTCATTGACTTGGGCTTGCACAGAATACACTTGTGTAGACAACTAGTCAATTTTGTCAACAAGTGTTTCTAAGGTATGGTCAATCCTTAGCAAGACTTTATTTTTAGCTGACAGCATTTTCAGTCTGCCAGTTTAGGACCTCTTCTTGTGACGTGGTTGACTAGTAGCCTTGTGGAGTTACTCCCTTATGGGTCATATGGTCTTCGTGTGATTTGCTGGTCATCAGTGGTAACCTGAAGAGGAAGAAACTCTTGGTCATAAGGTCGAATAGTAGCGACACACAGTAGAGCAATTGGACTGCTCAAATGGTGATTTTTGAAGATTTTTTGGGATCTCTTCTTAAGATTGAATCTGGGTGTTTCATTAGGTTCATCTGGTGGGTAGAATCTTAATGAAACAGTACAGCTCTGCTTCTTTTTCTTTTTTCTTGACTCTTTTCAAGTAGTCTTCTTCCTCAAAGTCGCCCCATGAGTCACAGTCACAGTCAGAATCACACATACTTAGATCAACATCCCATATAAAATGAACATTAATGTGTGAGGCATAAACAGGTTTTCCTTCTTAGCATGTTGGTATTCTTTAAGGCGAAGTCTCTGGTATGGATATATCAAAATATCTATACCTCTGGATCATACGTGTGTGAGTTCAATAAGAGACACGTGCTCGTTATGGATAACCTGCAAAATCAGTCCTTTAAAAAAGTGTCATTGCAATAGCAGTGTGTCAGAAACTTTGTTCAGAAGTAGTCTTGTGAGAGCAGGAAGATTATTTGCTAATGTGATATTATTAATAGAATGTTAGGAATAAAAATTTTTTGGCCATGGACTTCGTGGGTTTAACGAAATTTTGGCCAGATTGTTAGGCATGAAGAATATGGGACGAGAATGGTTTATGTTTTGAAATCCATAAGGGAAAGAGGAAAAATATTTTAATGAAATGGAAAGAAAAAAGAAAAAAGAAAAAATAAGAGTGGTCTGAAGATCCAATAAAATTGAAAAACAGTGGCATAGTGCTACATTGAAAATATGTGAACATTAAGAAAATAAAAAAATTTAATAATTATAAATTTTACATTTCTTAAGTATTTCATAATGCATTGGTGCCATATCTAAATTTTAATATTTTTTTTATTTTATCGAAAACTGAATGGATTGAACCAGAAAGTCAAAAATCTAATTAAATATTATTTATCAATTAAAAGAGATAATATATTATATATATACATAACGTTATTATTCTCAGTTAACAAAATTATTAAGAAATGTTAACATGCAAAATAAAAATATTTTTAATTTTGTATTATCACTTTATTCTCAATATATTATTCTTGCTCCGACAAAATTTATAAAAAAAATAATTCTATTAATTATGCCCATTAACATTGTTATTACAATAACAAATATTTTCGTTATCTTTAATTATAAGGTTCATTAAATTTGTTGGTAATTTCTAAAGTCTATATTTATTTGAACGAGTAATGTTATAAGTCTTTTTATGAACTAAGTCTAACTAAATTAAATAATAAAATAAAATAAAATTTGTTGATAACTGCTAAGGTCCATTATTCAATATTAAAATAAAATAATGTTATTGTAAATGAGATATTTTTTAATCAACGCGGTTATTATTGAAACATGAAAGCAAAATTCGCTGTAAAAAAATATAGTTGAATGGTATTTATGCCATCCATTTTGAATGAATCTTTGAAGTAATATAACAAAATTAGGTGTTTATTTTGGTACGATGATAAATTTATATAAATTAGTATGATAAAAATATATTATAGGCTATATGTCGTCTTTTTATTTTATTGTTTAACTTAGTTAGACTTTGTTCATAAAAAGCCTTATAGCATTACTTAAATAAATATGGGCTTTAGAAATTACCAACAAATTTAATGAACTTTATGATTAAAGATAACGAAAATATGTTATTGTAATAACAATGTTAATGGGCATAATTAATAGAATTACTTTTATTTTTATAAATTTTATCGGAACAAGAATAATATATTAAGAATAAATAGATAATATGAAACTAAAAATACTTCTTATTTTGTATGTTAACATTTTTTAATAATTCTGTTAACTGAGAATAAGAATGTTATGTATATATATATTACCTCTCTTAATTGATGAGTAATATTTAATTAGATTTTTGACCTTCTAGTCCATTCAATTTTCAATAAAATAAATAAAAATATTAAAATTTAGATATGACATCAATACATTATGAAATACTTAAGAAACATAAAATTTATAATTATTAATTTTTTTTATTTTTTAATGTTCACATATTTTTAATGTAGCACTATGCCTGTTTTTCAATCTTATTGAATCTTCATGCCACTCTTATTTTTTCTTTTTTCTTTTTTCTTTCTATTTCATTAAAATGTTTTTTCTCCTTTTCTAATGGGTTTCAAAACATAGACAGTTCTCTTCCTATATTCTTCACGCCCAACAATCTGGCCAAAATTTCGTTAAGCCCACGAAGTTCATGGCCCAAAAAATTTTATCCCTAACATTCCATTAATAATATCACATTAGCAAATAATCCTCCTACCCTCACAAGACCACTTCTAAACAAAGTTTCTGACCCACTGCTATTGCAGTGGCACTTTTTTAAAGGACTGATTTTGCAGGTTATCGATAACGAACACGCATCTCTTATTGGACTCACACACGTATGATCCAGAGGTATAAATATTTTGATATATCATACCAGAGACTTTGCCATTCTTTAAATGTGGTATTTAGGAGTACAATCTTTGCTGTCACAGGTAAGCCTTTCCTGCCATGTAAGGTCAGAATTAACCTTATTGCTCCTAGATGTAAATGAGTGTATCCTTGTTGCAAGAAATCACGAATAAGATCTTGTGGGATCTCAATTGTGACATACTGCTGTAGCTTGAAGACCATATTGTTATAAATGTGAGATCTGGATAATTTCTTTGACAGGGGGTGTAGAGTTTCTGGTGATGAAATGACGGATATTGGTTATGGCTGAATGTTTTTATCTGTAGTAAAAAGTGTATGGTTTTATGAGTGGTTGCTAGGTTACAAGCATCTTTGAATCTTCTGGAACATGGATAATTTCTACGAGATTCTCAATTTTATTGGACAAGATTTTCTTAAGTGTTGAGGGTACTCTTTCGATGATAAGGGCTGTATTATGAAAAACAAACTGATTAGGTTCGAAACTAGACATTTGTTCAAGGTCTCTCCTACTTCCTATCATCTTTAATATGCTTTCTCTTTGCATAAGATTTCAGGCTCTGATACCACAGAGATAAATCCAGGCGTATTCGTAAAAGAGAAGGTCAGATTCAATAGATGTTTTGTACCTATATCCTGACAGACCTATAATAATCTCAACACAGAGGTCGTTAATGGAACTCTTAACAAGAATATTTAATCCTTCGAAAAATCTCTTATAATAAGTGCACCCGAGTTCGAGACTTGGCTTAGACTAATATCAAATGAGAGCCCTTAATATTGGGTGTGTGAATGTATAGTGTGCTTACTAGCTAATTTGGTGTGCCTGTTTGTTAAAACATCACGAAAAAGCTGCGTTGTCGGAGTAATTCTTCAACGCACCATTATATTAGAAGCTTATACTTCACACTTGATGTCATGTTTCTTAATAATTATGTGTTCAAGAAATGAGATATAAATACAGATCAGAAAGAGTATGATTATTATAACTGAATAAGAAATCCAAGTTTAGCATTCCCTACATACATGAGCACTTTTCCTCAATGTGTAGACATGGCACGCAGTTATACACCGTCTGTCCCAGGATTTGGGGTTATGCCTTGGAAAATAATAAAAATTTAAATTCGCATAGCAATAGCAATATCAAATGTATCTGATATAAGATGAAAATAAACTTGGAGACAACAATGTACCTCGATGAATTCTTTACTGCAAAAAAATGTGGGTTCAAGCTCAATGAAATAGGTTCTGATTTTCTGGGCAGCATCTTGAGAGCAAGAGCTTCACAAGAAGCAGATCCTAATCCAGATATTCATGTCTCCCAACACCTAAGTGTTTGATCCTTGGTGGAGCCGTGGAGGGACAAAACTGGCAATGCATGAGTTTCGAAAATTCTACATAATACAAAGTACATAAAGACCAATATAAAGGAAATAGGTAAACATGCAAGCAGAATGATTGAATCAATCAAGTAGCTAGTTTATACTTACGAAAGTTGGTTGATAGATAAAGAGCACGAATGATGTGAAGACTCCATGTTGAGCTCCACATTCACTTCCAATCGACTAGAACAATGCCGGAAAAACATGGAAGGTATGCCGGCACTATAATGATAATATTGATGATAATAAATTGGAAGCAATAATGTTGACCTTCTTCAGATTAGAGCAACTAGATAACACCAAATCCTTGAGTTGAGCACTTGAAATATTAATCCTCTAAGGCATAAAGCAATTATTCAATTACAAACTCTCAAGGAAACGGAATTTAAGAAACAGTTCAAGAAGCAACTTGCCTACAAAATTACTTTCAAACATGATACAATCAACGATCTCAAATTTCTACAACTATCAAAATTCAACCTGCAAGGCATATAGCACACTAATATAGTTTCACAAGATTTGGAGAATCAATGTAAAACCTCGTCTATTGCTTCTAATGTTAACTCCCTTGAGATCATGTAGACCATACATCCTTAATGATTTCAAAAAGGGTATGCACAACATCGACTTCAAATTCAAATGGACAGTTTTAGCATATGAACTCTGAGTCAAGAAAAACGTGGATTTGGTAGAGCCAAAATCCTTGAGAAACACATTGTGACTAGCCATCAGAAAACTCAAACTAATTCTAAATTCGGTACATGTAAGGAATTTCAGAGTGACTGATTAGTCCTTTTCAAGCCTTGCAATGTACTTGTCATAGAATTGACCTGCCCTTTCAAGATCTCCAAGCTCAGTGTAACAATCAGCAATTGCTCCAAAAGCTTCTGTGTTCCCAGAGTCCTCTCCTTCTCTTTCAGAGATGGCCAGAACCATCGAATGATACTTTACAGCATCCCTATATTTTCCCTGTCTTTGAAGTGAAGCACCTGAAATATGCATGTAATATTTACATTGTGTTCATGGAGCTGCTTGTAAAATCATTCACTCAATAATGCACATAAAAGTTTAAAACACATACACATGAACACACAGAGGGAAAACCAAAGACAGAACATTTATGAGCAAAACAGGAACGATAACAAACCTAGACCTCTAGCAGCTTTTTTCTCCTCAATAGGATCATTCAGATTTTGGGCAAGTTCAAGTGCAATCTTAAACTCAGTAAATGCTTTATCTGGCTGCTGATTCCTTAGATAGTTCTTTCCATTTTTCAACTTAGAAATTAGTTCCTGCTTCTTCGGGTCAACAATAACCTCATTATCAGGTATCCTACCACCAACAGGAGCATAGCTCAAGCTAGGGGCGTAGGACTCAATTTTAGCCTGCTTCCTTAAAGCTTGATTGATCTGGAGCAACTGCTCATTCACCTTCTGTAATTCTGCCTTCCTTTGCCGGGCAAGCAACCCTGCCATAAGATTTATGGTTTCAAGAAAAGCAAAGTATAACAATTATGAATGAGTATACATTAAATGCATCTACTATAGTTTAGCAAAAGCACTAGTTAGTATAAACTGTGATGTACAGAAATAACATATCAAAAGATAAAAACTACTGTTACTTTTTCCTATCAAATTATTTTTATTTATTTTTTCTTCTATTTCCTATTTTCTTTCCCCTTAGCTTCATTACGGTGTCTTCTCTTAACACAAATCCCATTTATTTCCCAGTGATTCCCTCGAAACCCCCTTCCTTTTTTGGTCTACAGCAGAACCTCTCAACTAACAAGGTGATGTCTTCCAGAGTCCCACCTCCCAAACCCCAACAATGGGCAATCCCTTGAGAATCTCTAAGGAATCTGGTGTTCATGGAGGCGTGTATAATAATGGCACACTCTGGTGCACAAGCATCCCTCGTAAACGTACGGTTTGGGAAGTTCCGGACACAACAGGTGTAATGTAGGCCATCTACCCTAATAAAACAAACACTCGAGAATTTCTGGATTCGACACAAGAATTTCAAATTTCATGCTTCATATAGATTACTCTTAAACCATACTCTTGTATTTGTATATCTTAAACAAAGACAAAACGATAGCAGATGAACTAAACCAACAAATAAAAACCAATATCTCGAAACACAACGAAGTTGTACTCTATAAGTCCTTGTAGATCAAAACATAAACGTTTGGACGGGAGACAGACAAAAACTCAATTAAGTCTTTATATTGTATTTGATGTAAAATATACTGAACTGAATTATGTCTCGATATCATAGTTGATTTAAGATAAATATGGAGACTAAAGATAAATTTGGAATTTAAAAAGTTAAATAAAAGTATTTTTGGAAAGAAATATTATAAAAGTTCAATCTCTGTCCCTAAACATTTCAGTCTTCTATCCCACTTTTTGAAGGTACTTAAAAGTACTGAAATTTTGTGTCCGTGAACTGAAATTTTAGTTGGATCACCAAACACTATACTCAGTCCCAGTCTCCCGGTCTCGGTCCCAAGAAAGAAACGCAGACAAACATACTTGGAAGCTCATACAACCTTACCTCCTACAGTAGCTCCAATGAGGGCTACTGCTAGCAGTATGGGCATATTGAATAGAGAATTATCAGCCTCACATGTTTCGGCCAACGCTTTGGAAGGAACAGAGTACATCAAAACATTGGTGGCCACAAACATGAGAGATGGGAACCTTTGTTGTATGTGTTCCTGAAGAGGCATGGCAATTAGGCAAACAATTCCAATCAATTTTCAAACAGAACTCACAAACATTACAATACACAGTGTGTTAGTCACTCAATCACTAACCATCGGAATTCGAACTCCACAAGAAGCATCATCACATGTAACTTTAAGGCAAGGAACAAGTTTGAAAGAAAGGCAAACGAATTTTCCTGATTCATTGAGAAATAAGAGTTATCACTATCTTAAAAATCTGCATCACACTAAGCTTAGGTGAATTAAGGAAAGATTTGCAAGTAAGATAGAGAGAAGAGAAACTGACGAGTAAAGTGGGGCTTGTTGTGGTCGGAGAAATGAGGTTGAGGGCGAGGGCGGGAGAGAAAGGTGGGGCAACGGAGGACCACCGCCATGAGCGACGGCGAAGTGGCGTTGCAAGTTGGAAGTTGGAAATGGCGAGGGAGAGTGAAAGGATAAACGCTTCCTGTGTGTGTGCTGCTCTGCTGGGTTATGATTGATGCTGTCTCGTTCAAAAGTTTAGCGACTTGGGTCCCTCTCATCTCGGCAAGGAAAAGTATAAATAATCAACAATATTTTTAAATTATTTAATTGATAATTGTTCATGTTATTTAAGATGATTATTATTTATTTAGTATTTTCCTTTCGTTAAATATTCAAATTACTTTATTATTTTAATTTTCTTTTCAGTAAAAATGAATTAGATCATTTTAAATTCTAAGCATTCCGTCGTCATAATATTCACACATACTATACATTTAGACTATATTTACAAAAAAGACATTGATTAAATTAAGTTTTTTTATTATATTTAATTTAAAATAAATATAAAGATTAAGAGATAATTTAAAATTAAAAAAATTAAATGATAATATTTTTTAACAAAAATATTATTAAATTTTTAATTTTTGTTATCAAAATTTCTGTTTTTAAAATTGTGTTTGATTTTTAAAACATGACAAAATAATATATAAATAATAAAAATATAAAAATTAATGTTTTTATATTTTATTTAATAATAAATTAAAATAAATTATAAAAATTTATTTTATTTTTTTTAATTTAAAAATATATATATTAATAAAATGTATAATTATAAAAAATTAATAATAATAATAAAAAAATTAAAAAATAAATTGTATTTTTGTTAATGTCTTAATTTTTTTGTATAATTATAAAATGTACTAATTTAATATTTATAAATACAAAATTCATGTTTTATCTTACAAATATAATTTTGTGTTTTTATTTTAATTTTTTTTTATCTTATAAAATCTTATAAACAAACGCATTCTCATTCTGATAGACTTCTAAGTCTCTAATTCGGATCTACTTGTTGTAACGAAAAGATCATAAGTACTAGGCTAAGGCTTTTTGTGCTGGGAAGGCCTTCTTGATCATATTCCAGGTGAGGCTTTCAACAAGAAATTATCAGTGTAAAATTGGGCCTTAATTTATAGACCTAATTGGAAGTTCCTATATTATGCCAAAGATACATGAACGAAATAAAAACTTAGGCCCATCAATTTGGAAGTGGATAATCCAAATTCTCCATGTGAGACTTGAGAGTGTTTTGGTCAACATCGTCACTTCATGACCAAAAACCAAAAAAAAAACACCACTTTGTCCATGGGTTTGTATATGAAATTATGAACAAATTGTGGGTTTCATTCCGCTGATGCACTTTATATAACGTGCACACACATATACATATACATATACATGTATATATGTATGCACATTGTATGTATAAATATGCTATCTGTATATTAAAATTAATCACTAAAATTAACTATCAGTATAAAAATACATATTAAAATATAAATATATATTAAAAATAAATTAAACCACATATATATTTATACACAAATATATTAATAACTGATTTTGATGTATAAATAGTATTTTTGTTGTACATATACACCATCGGTCTATTTTACAAACTGTTGTAAAGAATCTATGATTTTAGTATGTGCATTGACCTGAAAAATAAGGGAAAAAGGTTCAGTCTTCTGCTAGTTATTTCTAACTTGGTTCAGTCTTCTGCTACTTATTTCTAAATTGGCACGATTTATTAAAGAAATTCATCTATTTTAATAACCACAAGTTTTAAGCTAGATTAATCTGTGTTTAGTTAGGAATTTCACAACCAACGAATGTGATTTAAGGAGTAATATGGGTTTTTGCGTTGGAAGCAGAGTCACGGGAGCCATGCATGGAATTCACAACCAACGAATTGCAGACCCTCGTCACCAAAAAGTGACAGCTTCTGTTATTTTGGACTATTATTTTAATAAAAAAAAAATTATTTATTTTTATTTGATAAATTTTTAATAATAAAAATAAAAATATTAAAAAAATAAAAAATATTTTTTTAAAAAAATTGTAATTTATATTTTAAAAAAAAATTAATATTTTTTATGTAATAAATAAATAAAAAAATATTTTTATACTGTTATATCTAAATATAATTGATAAATAAAAAAATTTTAAGTTCACCCAAACAAATAAAATTATTATTCATTGATTTTATTATTTTTAATCTTAAAAATAGTTAAACTTTAAACTTAATTAACTACATAAAATTTTTATAACAAAAATTACTGTATTTTTTATTTAAAAAATAAAAAATTAAATATGGGTATATATACTAATTTAATATTTTTCATTTTTTTATTTAAGGTTCAAAATGTTTAATATTTGGACCGTTTCAAAATTCTGTCTGAGACATTTTTTATTAAGTTTGAATTAATAATAAAATTTTATATTTTTATATTTTAATTAATATTTTTTATATTATGTGATATTATTTTTGTTTTAGAATAACATATATATATATTTAAAAAATTTGTTCCCATATGAGACAAAGAAAATTTGTACTATTTCTTCCCCGATAAAGCAAAGGATAGGCTCGTTGGCAGTTAGTACAAGGGAGATGAGTTATTAGAAGGGAGATGAGATAGTGTGACAGTGGTAGTGATAGTAAATAGGAGGCAATGATACTGGTTGTAATGGCGGTGACAGTGATGATAGGTGAAGACAGAGAGTGGTAATAAAGAAGAGTTTGAGTGGTGACGGGATTAAAGATCGAGGGGGTGATTTTAGGATTAGGTTAAACTAAAAAGTATGTAGTTTAAAATTTTAAATAATTTTTTAGAAGTTGAGTAGTTTTATTAATAAAAATTTATTTTTTTTATGGATATAAAATATTTTTTGTTAAATAAATTTATTAATATTTTATAATTTCGTGAGTTGAAATAATATTTATTCTTTTATTATACTAGGAATGATTTTTTTTTCAAGATCATAGATAAAGATCAGATTGAATAAATATATATAAATTATAAAAATATTAGACAACTAAACACTTTGTACAATCAATTTTAACTAAGTACTTAAAAATAAAAATTTACCCACACTACAATAATATAGATTATTTTTTAAGGTTATAATGTGTAAAAAAAATTAAAATTTGTCAAAAAAATAAATTTTGATTCTATTTTAATTATGAAAATATGTTAATAAAAATTTTGTCAAAAATAGTATTTTTAACATATAAGTGATTGTGAAAAGATTTAAATCTTATTTTGATAAATATTGGCTGTCAAAAATAATTTGTTAAAAAATTTTGAGAACATATTTTCTGTGATACTTATTAATTGTCAAAAATACTATTTATTTTGACACTTATTGATTATAAAATATTTTCAACAAAAAATTTTAACAAAGAATGAAATAAGATCTTGAAACTAAAGAATAAATTGAGATTTTGAAGATAAAGAATGAGTAGTATAATCCTAAACTGAGAGCAGTGTGATGTCAAAATTAACAGAGCTCAAAGAAGAAGGAAAATAGTGGAGTAAATTGAAAACAAATGAGTATCAAAATTGAGGAGTAATTTTCTACGGTCAAATTATTCATCAAGAAAACATAAAAAATTTGACATTTGTGATATTTGTCAAAAATATATATTAATTTTGACATTTAATTATGGTGTTAAAAAATAAAATGTTAAAATAACTCTATTTTCTTGTAGTGTGGCCACGGGTCTCTCTTTTTTATTACCTTCTTGTCTACTTCTTGGTCTACTTCTTCACCTTCTCCATTCTCTATTCATCGTTCTCTTATTCTAATACATTGTTATTGATGTCGTTCTCATCGTGGCGCCTTCTTCTTCTTCTCCTCCTCCTCCTATATATATATTTAACAAATTTACTAAGTACAAAAATTTGGATACATAGCATACATTCTAAAACAGTAGCAATAGAATTATTTATGAATTATGCAACAAAATTATTAAATATAAAAATTTTAAAACGCAGCACAAATTAGTTATGTATAAAATTTTTGTGATATATCGATAATTTTATGCACTATGTAAAATTTTTTATGCTACATGTAAAATTTTTTATATTATATCAATAAATTTATATATTATATATAAAAAATTTTGCTACATCAATATGAAGTGTGAAAAAAGGTGTGTAATATATGTACAAGTTGATTTTTGTTGGATTTGTATCGATTTAGTTAAACTTAGTCACAAAAATACTTACATGTTTATCATGTTCGTATAGATTATAATTTGTTGGAGAGAACTAGAGAAATTCTATCTTTGTTACATAGATAAAATAGATAAGGGAAGTTCTCTGGTGACCAAGGTAATAGTGGTCAAGGGTGACCAAAGATTGACCCACAAATAAGAAGTTAACATATGGGATTGTTGATTACAATGAGAATCATTTTTAATATATGTTTTTGTGAATTACATTAAAATAAGGAGTCATAATTTTCACAAATTTTCAAAAAAAATTTTGTGGGTCTTCGACAATATAGACAAAAAATTGGAAAAGCTAAATTATAAGAAAAAAAACAAGAAAAATATAAATACACCGAAAAAAAAAGGGATAAACAAAAAACTGTGCGGTTAATAAAAATAAAAAACCAAATAAAAAAAATAAAAAATAAGAAACTATGATATTAATTTAAAGTTTATAAAAAAATATTATTTTTTTATTTTTAAATTTACCTAATTGAATTTCAAACCAACAAATTGAGTAAAATCTCATTTAATTAAAATATAAAAAATTACGTAAATATAAAAATAATAAACAAAAAATTTTATAAACTTTAAATTAATTTCGTAGTTTTTTATTTTTTATTTTTTTTACTTAGTTTCTCATTTTTATTAACTGCCCAGTTTTTTGTTTATCTTTTTTTCGGTGTATTTATATTTTTCTGTTTTTTCTTATAATTTAGCTTTTCCCATTTTTTGTTTATATTGTCGAAGGCCTACAAATTTTTTTTTTTTTAAATTTGTGAAAATTATAGCTCCTTGTTTTAATGTAATTCACAAAAATATATTTTTAAAATGATTCTCATTATAATCAACCATTCCACATGTCAACCTCTTATTTGTGAGTCAATCTTTAGTCACCCTTAGTCACTACTACCTTGGTTACCAGAGAACTTCCCAATAGATAAAGGTACCTAAGATAAAATCAATAATGAAGTAAAAGATATGTTGGAATCTATCAACACATCCACATTTGGGAGCTTCATTCACCTGAATGTTGTAAAGTTAAAATGGTATCCTTGTTGCTAAAATGATCTTGTTCCAATTCTGAAGTACCAACTTATTTGTATTTATAATTAGTAGGATACGTACACATAATGGTAAAGAGAACATATGGTACCTGATTCCAGCAAAAGTTAATTTGGCACGCCTTAGAACTCCTTGGGAAAAGGAATAATTCTTCTGGAAATCCTTTAGCTCTCGCACGATCCACCTGAATATCAAGTGACTCCAAAACAAGTCCATGTTGAAGAACATAGGCGAAAAAATCTCTATCATCTCTGGATTCAAAATATCTCTTGATTTTAATCAGTTGCAGATGTGATGCAAGACAAGTAGGAACCTTGACTGGGTGTTCCCATTTTCGTGACAGAAGTGGATCCTAGGAACAAAGAACAAATACACCTAAAAGAATAGCCAGCAAAACAACAAAGTTAAATAAACCATGAGAATATGAAATACCTTATCATAAGGGCTAGCGTTAAAAACAACAGCAAGAAGTTTAAGCATGGGACATTTCTGAAGCATATCCATGATGTATCTGGTGTCGAAACACCTAACAGTAAGCTCTAGCCTCTGTAAACAGGTAAATTCCGGAATAAGGTGCGGAGGAGCATCAGGTAAACAATCAAACACTAATAAACGCAGCACCAAAATCCTTATCCTGCAAAGCTTCACAAGAAACTTCAGCACAGGGAATTGCCAAGGAAGGTTGATGCTGGCTTCCTCCACGTTGTGCAAGTTGCGAACACGGATCTCGCGAAACCCCGACTCAACTTGGATATCAAGACGTTTAAGAGATGGTGTGTCTATAACAAACAATCTAAGAGGTTCCCAAAAACAAGATTTGGAGTGCAAACTCTTCAAAGAAGGAAAACAAATTCTCAATTGGCCTTGGCCCTCGCGTGATAGAACGATTGAGTCAAGAATAAGAGTCTCAAGAGCAGTGCAGTGAGAGAGAATCTCCTCCAAGTTACCAACAGAGGTTACGACATTATACAATTGCAGTGTCTTGAGTGATGGCAAGTGATAAGGGCACGACGATGAAAGCGGCGAAGGGATTGTTATGCCTCCGTTTAAACGGAGAGTCACGAGGGAAGTGCAACTGAGAACGCCGTTGGAAATAAAGACTCTGTGATAGGAGCGATCGACGAGGGAGAGTTGGAGGTTCAATTCCTCGAGGTTTGGCCCAAAAACCTTTCTAATGAACCACTCCACAGTGCTTTGATCGAATTGATCTACGTTGCAGGTGAGACGAAAGGTTCGAATTGGCGGCGCTTTGTGGCGGGAGAGAATCCAATTAACGGTGGCGAACAATCGCTTCCGTGAACTGAAGTCTGACCAGGTTTGGTTGCGGTTATGAAATTGAATTTGGTTGAAGTCGAAGTGTTGGAGGTCATGGCAGAGGTGGGTCCATCGGCGAGAGAGGACGGCGGTGAAGAAGGCGGTTTTTGTCGGGAGGAAGGAGAGGATGTGTAACAGTATGCAATCCGGCAGGTTGCTGATCCTGTCCATGGCGATTAGGGTTTCTTTGTCCCAGTTCCCACACAGTGCGGCAGTTCCCTCTTTTCCGTTCCCTCCAATCTATTTATTTTCCGTCCGTACCAAAAGATTCGGTGGCTCATAAGAAGGCATTGATTCAATGATTCTTCAAAGATATTATTCATAAAATAGTCTTAAAAACTTTAAAATATAATAAAAATAATTAATAAATCTTATATTTTTTATGAATAATAAAAAAATCTTGTATTTAGTAAATAATTTTTTTATTTGATCTGAATACGACATTTAAATAAATATTTGAAAGGTGGACAGTGGACACATAAAAAAGTTAGAACAAAATTTGATTTTGATTTTTTTATTTTTTAAAAAATATGATTATTCACAATAAAAAAAATTTATAAAATTAATTAACATAAAATTACCAAATTTAAGAATAAAAATATATTATTTTTTTAATAACAACTGTAAAACTTTGCAACAAAATCTTATTTCTAAAGCTACTTTTTTTTTACTTTTGAATTATGAAAAGTTACGATAAGCGTATTTGGTACTATTTTAAAGAAGAGTTTTTAACTTTTCGAAAAGCTAATTTACAACTTTTGGAAGAAGTAAAAATAAATGACTTGTCTCCTTTTTCATAAGTCATTTTATCACTTTCGTAAAAAAAATTGATTTCAAAACAAAAAAATCTACTTTTGTTTTTGATCCTGTGAAAAAATGTTTCATGTTTCTTGTTTCTTAATACTGACCCTCCACCACCATTTTCACGCAAGATTCCATCTTCTAGAAGCACTGGCCTTCCACCATTATCTTCACGCAATGTTCCATCTACTGAAAGTGTTAGCCCTCCACCACCGTTTTTACGTAATGATTCATCTACTGGAAGTATTGACCCTTCACCACCATCTTCTGTTCCATCTGAACCAACATATATTCCTTTCAGGTATTTTTTTTATCATTTTATCATTCTATTTTTATTGTTAAATTTGTATTGAATATTGTGTATACTATGGGATCTCAGTTTTAATTTTTTTTATATGTGATTTTAATTTTATTTTTTTATATGTGATTTATTTTTACACAATTTGCTATTATTTTTATAATTAGTTTTATAATTTTTTTTATGTTCTTTCCTAACAAATTCATGAAAGTGGCAAGTCCGAAAGAAAATTTAAAGCTGATTGGAATGAACGAAATACTGTTATATTCATGAAAATATGTAAAGAAGAGATGGTGGCTGGAAATAGACCTGGAACACATTTTAACAAAGTTGGTTGGGCAAATTTAAAAACAAAATTCTTGAAAGAGATTGGTTTAAATTATGAGTCTAAACAATTTAAAAACAAGTGAGAGGCTATGAAAAGAGAATGGGGACTATGGGCTAAACTAAAAGGAAAAGAGACCGGTATTGGTTGAGATTCTATTAAAAAGACCATACAAGCAAGTGATGATTGGTGGGATGCTGAGCAGGTATGTTGCATTTTTTAAAACTATTTTAGAAATATCAATTTTATCGAGAGATTTTTAATTGTTATTTTATCGTCTCATAGGAAAATCCTGATGTGGCAAAATTTAGAGAGAAAGGTCCAAAACATCTTGATGAAATAGAGTTTAATTTCTTTTTGAAGATGTTGTAGCTACTGGTGTAGGTGCATTGGCACCTTCTGAAGATATAAATGATAGTTATAATGATAGATATAATCTCTCAACTAATATCCTAGTGCAATGAGACAAAAGAGAAGAAAGGTTGAAAAAGGGTCTGGAGCCTCTCAACTTTCAACTCAACTAGAATGTACAATTAATGTATTTGAAGAAGAAAAGGCCAACGAAATAGCTCATAGAAATAACGTACCAAGTATATCTACTTGTTTAGCTGCTCTCAAACAATTACCTGGGCTAGAAGTGGGGAGTGATATATTCCTTATAGCTACAAGACTAATGGCAAAAAGGTCGAATAGCGAGATTTTTATGGGGCTAGAAGATTCTGCCTTACAACTTGGTTGGTTGAAGACTCATAGTTTAGCAGATGTGTCTGGTTTTTAAAGTTTTTTTTTTGCTATAATATCTCTTTTTAATATATTTATGTGTTGTTCAACAAACATTTTCTATGATTATATTTTTTTATTATTTTCTATAGTTGTTTGCTATTTTATATTTAATATGTGAACTAATGTTTATTTGATATTAGTTTAAAATATTTGTATAACAGGATATCTAACATTCAGGGAAACTATTTCTAGACAATTTCATTGTGTATTGGATGCTGTTTGCAAGCTTGCTCAACATATTATTCAACCAACTGATCCACAATTCACAGATACTCCAGTGAAAATTAAAAATGATGAAAGATATTATCTATATTTTAAAAATTACATTGGTGCAATAGATGGAACTCATACCTGTTGTTGTTCCTGCTGAGAAGAAAATTCCATACATGGATAGAAAGGGGATTACAACTACAAATGTGATGGTAGTATGTGATTTTAACATGTGTTTCACATTTGTATGGACAGGTTGGGAGGGATCTGCACACGATACTAAAATTTTCAATCAAGCTGTGCGTAGACAAAGTTTTCATTTCCCTCTTCCTCCTAAAGGTTAGCATATGAGACTGATATTATTTATATTAGATTAAATTCTTTATTTTTATTAACTGATTTTGTGGTGTACTAAATTTTTGCTAGATAAGTACTACTTGGTAGATTCTGGCTATCCGTGTTTTATGGGGTTCTTAGGTCCTTATAAAGGTCACAGATACCATCTTTCGCATTTTAGATTGGGTCCCAGAGCAAGAGGAAGAAATGAAGTATTCAACTATTATCATTCTAGCCTTAGATGTACAATTGAACGCTCATTTGGATGTTGTAAAGCAAGATGGAAAATCTTAGGTGCCATACCATCGTTTTTCCTTAGACACACAAATTAGAATTATTGGTTGATGAGTTTGGAAAACTCCCATTTAATTTGATGATGAACAAACATTATTAAAATATTTAATTACAAAATTATTGATTTGATCTCAATTCATATTTGCTTAATTAATAATTTTGTTGTGCAGATTTTATATTGGGCCGAGAAATGTGTTTCTGGATTAAGCCCAATAACTAGCCTTGTTGCATGCTTTAAAGGGCTGAAACTGAATTGTTAATGGGCCAAAATAAATTTGAATATTGCAAGCCCAAACAAATGCTTTCTTAATTCTATGCTGGATTCAAAATTCATCAGGAAAGCAAATGTTAACTAATTGGGCCAGCTTTATTTTTCAATACTAGAAGCCCAAGTCTTTTAGTGATGAATGATTCCAAGTCTGGTCCAAAACTAAGAAAGCAAATTGGTTTCATGCTTCCAACGGACTCCATTGCTTTGCTAAGAATGGATTTCAAATCTTATTATGCTAGCATTGGAAACATGAGAGAGAACTTGACTTTGATTTGATGGGAATCATTATGATTAATGCTATACGCTACTCAAAGCAAGGGAAGTAAAAAGCAATCTATCAACTTGTTTCACTCTCATTTAATTGCTTTTACTTTAACTTCACATTCTCTCTCATCTCTTCCTTCTTCTTTCTTCGGTCCTTGTCCAGGAAATAATGGAAGAAATGTTCTTCAACCAACAGAAGGAAGAAGCTGCATGCATCAAGACCATCAAGCTAATGATGGCAAGAAAACATACTAAAATAAAAATGAGCTGTGACTAAGATACTTACCAAATGTGGTCAGATTTGGTGAGGTAATCTTGAGCTTTGCATGCTCAAAAAGAAAGAAGAAGATCTCGGCCAGCAAGGGAGATTCTTGAAGCATGGCTTGTCTTTGATTCTGCTCAACCACCACAGGGAGTAGCTAGAGTTGCAAAGTGATGGTTGAAGGCAGAGATTGAAGCAGATGAAGTCATCATCATCATGAAGCATCAAGGGCCAGAATTCCATCTTGGAGAGCAAGCCAAGGATGGAGAGCTCGGATTGATGAAGGGTGATGATCAAGAAAGGACTAGAGGTAATTGCATGTTGGTTAATGCATGGTTATCTCTTCTCTCTCTTTGTGGCCGAACCGATTTTATTGAAGGAGGAAGAAGTTGGTTCGGTTTTGGCTTCAATAAGTGGAGACTCCCCTCTTCTATAATAAGGGTGGACAGCCACTGTTTGAAGCAAGGAGAAAATTTGAGAGTGCAAGGCACAGAGTTCTCAGAGCTACCTAAGCTAACAGTTTTTCTCTTCTCCTTCAATGTATTCAGTTTTGTATTTTTCTGTTTAATTTTGTCATGTCTTGAGTCTCATGGTAAAAGGCAAACAGTGAGGTTTGTAATGAAAAAGCCATAGAGCGGAAAAAGGCAGAGAGTGCAAAATTAAAAGAAAAAGCCATAGATGTCTTAGAGTTCCTTTGTTCATCTATGTTGTGTTTCATGATTCTGTGGGAATCCCCTTGTAAGTTGGGTTAGCACTTTACAAGTTGTAATCAGATTGATTATAGTGAAATTCCATCATGTTTGTGATGGAGACTGGATGTAGGCTGCACTGCACTTAGCAGCTGAACCAGGATATATCTGGGTGTAATCTTCAACTCTTCTCTCCTACATTTCTATTTCTACTGCACAGGAGCAAAAACTAATATTATCTCGTGCCAAGTGACGAGACAAACAGAAAAGTCTCGTGGCTAGGGACGAGACAAAACAAAGTTGCTCGTGTCCAGTGACGAGCAAAAACAGAAAAGTCTCCTCTGAGTTCAGCAAGTGTTAGCAACAAAAAAAGGGGGCTAAGATTCAACCCCTCTTCTCTTAGCCACTGAAACCATCATTGGTGCTTGTATGGTTTTATATAATTTTATTCGATAGAATGACACAAGCGATGAACAATTTGAAGAATTCTATGAAAATTTTGATCTTATGGGTGAAGGTGAAGGTGAAGTAGAAGAACCAGTTTCTAATGATATTACGTGGAAAGAACAGAATGCTGAAAGTGCTAGAAAAATGGAACTAATTAGAGAATAAATAAAGAATCATTTGCCTGATCGATTGTAATCTTAGTGATTTGGTTATGTAAAATCAATCTTTAATAATGGAAAGTATTTGTTATCATCGTTATTTTAATATTAATTCTCTTATGTTAAAAAAATTGTATTTTTTGAGTTATTTATCCAAACGCTACAACTTTAAAATAAGTATTTCTATAGTTAAAAATCCAAACACAAAATAACTTATTTATAAACTATTATTAATAAAAGTTCTTATACTTTAAACTCTTTTTCCAAAAAAACTTATTTAAGTTATTTACCCAAACTGGTCTTAAGTTTGGAATTCGGATCTACTTATTGTAACGAAAAGATCATAAGTACTAGGCTAAGGCTTTTTGTGCTGGGAAGGCCTTGTTGTTGGTATACTAAGTAGGCCTTCTTGAATCTTGACCATATTCCAGGTGAGGCTTTCAACAAGGAATTATCAGTGTGTAATTGGCCTTAAGAAAAATTATCAGATGTTCCGTTGTACTTTATTGAAACACGGATGTTCTTTGTACGAACAGGTAACCTATATTTTTTTGTCTTTTAGTTAGTAAGTGAATGACAATCCTAACTCTTGATAAAGAAATATTTTTCCAAAAATGATAAGCTTAAAAAGAAAGATATTGGCTTGGGGTAAAAAATTTTCAGTGCTGAGTATTTAAGTTGGTGTCGAAGCTCAACTATACTTGCAATCCCACTAAGGAGATGTTCATTTTTCGGTACATCTTTGGTGGTCCAGTGGTACCAAATTGGGGAATATTGAGACTGAAGCAAATACTCTGTGTTTGTCTTTGGAAGGAGAGGAAAGGTGATAGTGGTGGTGATGGTGGTAAGAGAGGAAGGGATGGAGGAGTGCCACGTGGAGCAGGTGTTGTGGAAGTGGAAGAAGTTGCAGTGGTAGTGAGGTGTTTCGATATGAGGGACATTAGTTCCTTTGGAAAAGCTAACCATTTCATTGACTTGGTGCTGTTGTTTTTATCATCTTCTTCATTAATAGTAGTCATGTTTTTCACGAATCAATGAAATTTTTAACAGGGAAACAGTGTCTTAGCTATGTTGTGCTAATAACCGTGCAATATTGACCATGATCTTACCTTACTAAATTTTTTTTCTGTACTCTCTATACTGATCACGTTCAACCTTCAATTTAAATATAGCGAAAAACATATAATTTGACTTGCACAATTTGAATAGTAAATAAAGTTGAGTGTAAATTATTATTTTTTTTAATATATATCTAACTTGATTTTATCCAACAATTAGTCAAGCTATGGTCATTTTTTCATAATTTTCCACTTTTTCTTTGATTTAGGTAGTAGTTTTGATTTGAGAAGGAGGCTTTGATAAAGTTTGTTGGAGTTAAAAATAGCATTAAACTTATTTAAAATTGTCTAGTGCCACCTATTTATTTTGCAGCTCTTTCGATTCGAGTGATTTAGAACATGATTTCTCAAAATTTGACCATTATCGATTTCATATATTTACAAAAAATAATAATTATTCAATTTTCAATTCGTCTTTTTTTTTTAATTTAGTTTCTTTTCAATTTTATGATAATACAAGTTTAATTCTAGAGTCACTGTTTGTTAGAGTATTTTTTTTTTCAAGCTTAATGCCCATTAATTATAATTATTAGGAGTTAGGACAAACCAAATTCTTTCCCCTTGTAATTATTTTTTGCATGTTTTTTTTTAATTGTCTTATTAAAATTTTTCAAGAAAAATAAAATTGGCAATGGGAGAAGGAATATATGCATATGAACCGAGGCAGCCAATGTTAAAAGGGATGAATTGGTGGACAGGGCAAGCCAGCTTTGTTTCTAGCTGGACAAAAAAAAAATCTCCTAGGCATATGTACTGAGCAACTACTTAACTGGTTGCACATCTTTCATGAACTTTCTGTGTTTCAAGTTCACAGGGCTGCCAATGGGTAGGGTAGAGTAGGGTTTGAACCCTACTCTAACCCTACCCGCGGGTTGAAAATTCTATTAAAACTCTACCTTATCTTACTTGCGGGTTGAGAATCTCTCAACCGATTCTCAACCCTAACCCTACCCGCACCTTAAAGTTCTAAACCCTACCCTACCCTACCAAACCCTATCCGCAGATATATTAAATTTTTTCAAAGTAAATATAAAATTAGATCATTTCAAATTTTATACATATTAATAACATAAAAAATAATAAACTAATACTCTAAATTACTAAATTGACTAATTAGTTTAGTAGTTGTTCACTTATTGTAAGTCATTACATAAGAGAGGTTGTAGGTTTAACTCTCACTTCTTTCACTATATACTTAATTTTTATAAAATATGTGATATATATTTGAGGTGCAGGTAGAGTAGGGTAAGATACACCCTAAACCCGTATCCTACCCCTACCCGCAGGCATATCCGGACCATACTCTACCCTACCCGCAGCGGGTAGGGTAGCCTACCCTATTTGAACGGGTTGGACCAGCAGCGGGTAGGGTAGCCTACCCTACTCGAACGGGTTAGACCGGATTGGATATCTGCAGGTAGGGTATGAATTATCAGCCTTAAGTCCATTGAAGGAAACGTTTCATGTATCCGGACCGTTTAAATAATTTACATTATATCTTCATAGTTAAAATGAATGTAACATCAATGTTTCGCTAAAGTACAGCGGAACACCTGAACCGCTTCCCTTGTAGACTTAATTGGAAGCTCCTATATTATGCCAAAGATACATGAACGAAAATAAAAACTTAGGCCCATCAATTTGGAAGTGGAGAATCCAAATAAATGCTCCAGGTGAGACTTGAGAGTGTTTTGGTCAACACTTTGTCACTTCATGACCAAAAACAAAAAAACCAAACCACTTTGTCCATTGGTTTGTATATGAAATTATGAACAAATTATATAATATGCACACATATAAATTACTCACCAAAATCAGTTATCGGTATAAAATATATGTTAGAATATAAATATACATTAAAAATAAATTAAATTATGCATATATTTATATACAGATATATTAATGACTGATTTTGATGTATAAATAACATTTTTGTTATACATATACACCATCGGTCTATTTTACAAACTGTTGTAAAGAATCTATGATTTTAGTATGTGTATTGACCTGAAAAATAAAGGAAAAAGGTTCAGTCTTCTGCTAGTTATTTCTAACTTGGTTCATGGAGAGAGGTATATTAGTTTATCAGATAAATGAAACTGGGATAATTTATTAAAGAAATTCATCTATTTTAATAACCACAAGTTTTAAGCTAAGATTAATCTGTGTTTAGTTAGGAATTTCTCAACCAAAACTGAAACTTGCAAAAGTTAAAAAGTAAAATTCTACCTTGCATGCCACCCCAAAAGGGAGACATCAATACCTGATAAAATTGATATTTTCCAATAGCTAGAACATCACTTCAAGGCAAGCAAAGTATCAGATACCAAGTTATTAACACAAGGTAATAACTCTTTCAAGCACACTATTAATATTATTACTTGATTTGGCCCTAAAAACACTCATAACATAAAAGAATAAAAGAAAGTAAAAGAAGCACAGCCACAATTATAGAAGCATGAATAATAATGAAATGGAAGGCCTAAAAAGGGTTTCTAGCATGAGGAGGTGCTCCAATGTTGTTAAAACCAAAATTGTCAACAACTTGAATCCAATTTGCCATGCTGGTCAACAATTGACACTCAAGGGCAAGTTCTTCATTACTCTCACTCAGGATCAAAGAAAATCAATACCTGGAAAATTTATTTCTGTTCAGATTTACAGTGGCACAGAAGTAGATCCAAGTAAGTACATGTTCTTTACATTAGTGTATGTTTAAATTTTTCTTTTTCTTTTTTTTTTTTTTTTGTAAAATTCACTTTTAATAGAAATAATTCTGGTAGAATTGATTTTGATAATCAGAAATTTTAAGTTATGTTTTAAAAAATTGTTGTGTTTGCATTGAACAGTAACAGGGAAAGGGAAGCTAAGTGAGAAGGCAGTTCTCAAACATGATGGGACAAAAAAACATGACAATGGGGATGCAAAAACCATGATATATAAAATTAGAATAAATGTTTATTCACATTTTGGAACACCAAGAGCTTTTTTGATACAGAACCGATACAAGAAGAGATTCTTCCTTCAATCTGCATCAATTGAAACTTGTAACAATCATATCATTCACTTTGATTGCAATTCTTGGGTGTATCCAATCAAGAAGACCAAATCCGATAGACTCTTCTTCTCAAATGCTGTAAGATATTCAACCTTATAATAGCATTTTTTATTGAACTTTTTTGAATAAATAACTAATTTTAATTATTTATATTTTTTAAGATTTGTTTTGTTAAAATCATAATTTTTTATAATATCAGAAATTTTTATATATTGATAGTATAAAATAATTCTATACTGTTATTCAACATAATTTTATTTTTAATTTTTAGAGTTTGCTTTGTTGGATGATTGAGTTTCTAAGCTGTTGATGAGTACATGCAGTGCTATATTCCAAGCGAAACGCCAAGGGCACTAATGGAATTAAGAAAGGAAGAGCTTGAAAGATTGAGGGGTGAGAGAGATGTAAATAGTAGTGAAAGTGAAGAAAGGAAGGAATGGGGAAGAATATATGAATATGATTGCTATAATGACCTTAGTGACCCTGAGAAAGGTGCTGAATATCTTAGACCTATATTGGGTGCTTCTTGGTTATATCCATATCCTCGTAGACTAAGAACAGCTCGCAAGCCTAGTGCCTCAGGTAATTCTATTTACTACCAAATACTTGACAATTTCTCTCTTTCCTTTTTCCAAGTATCTAATCTAATTCAATTTAAAATTTAAAGTAGTTGTTAAATTTCTGGGAGAAAAATAGAATAAGAAAATAATATTATATATAAAATGGCTATATTAAAATTATTTTTACATGATACAAGAGTCATGTTATTTATAGGAATATTATTCATTAACGTTATAAATATTCTATCTACTAATTATTGGCTATTACTAACTTAATTCCAACTGGCAGGGATGGACATACAGGGGCGAGTGGAGGCCTCGACCCCCAACTTTTTTAAAAAAAGATTAATAGCAATAAGTTATTAAGTATAGTTTAATTTTTTTAAAAATTTATTTAGTATTTAATCTAATATAAATAAAAGTCCAACCTAACCTAAATATTAATGATTTTTAATATCTAAAAAAGTAAGTAACAATATTAAAAAAATTTGAAAAGATATTATTACTAATATTTTTTAATTAAATAAAAATTTTCAAATCTCATAAAGTGAATTTTTTTTTCTTCTTGTGAACGTCCTTCTTGATTCATTTGGTATTAATTATCTCTGTTTCAACTATTACAACTGAGAGATCTTTTTCAGCAATGAATATTATGAAGAATAACTCATAAACAAAATGAAAGGTTAATTTTTTGCTAATTGTCTTTTAATTATATTGAAAAGAAAATTGCTGAAAAATTTAATACAAATTCTATTATTATCGATAAATTTTATGATACGAAGAATCGACCACTTCGTTAATAAAAAGTACATACATATTTTTTGTACTTTAAAATATATTCTCTATCGATATATTTTTGTAATACATTTTACATTATATAATTTTATATATCTTTTTTAATATTATATATGTTATTGGTTCCTCCAGAATAATATTTCTGGATCCGTCCCTGCCAACTGCTAACAATTCTGATAATATTTTAATAGTAGTAGTTTCAACTACTTTTTTATTATTAATATTTTAATTTGATTTGCTTAAATATTCAACCGAATTGTTCAATCTAATTTAAATGTGAAACACCATTTTTGTCTTCACACATACAATAAAAAGTGACCATTTGTAGGCATTTTTATTTATTTTTTATTTACAGATTAATATATTTTAATATTCACCTTATAAAAGAGAAACTAAAAGGAAAAAGAAATAAATCACTCCAAAACAAACAAACAAAAAAGCATAAATTTTAAAGTATATAATAGTCTCTTACTATCAATTTTTATTGAAAAATATTAGATAATTGGTAATTTTTCTTATCTCGGTCTTACATTACATTTGTCAATACTAACCAATTTTATGTCTTTTTAATTAAAAGTGTTAGATCTTTCCCTATCATTTTTTATTTTAATTTTATTTTTGATAAAATATCCACATGTAATTCTAATAATTATGTGACATGGTTTTTTGGTTATATTAACAATAGATATGTTTATACAATTTATATTTTGTTCCCCTTTTCTTTTAAGAGTGTATTATCACATTGATTTTCATTAAAAATTTTGTTGAATATTTTCCATGGAAAATCTCAGGTCCAGCAAATGAGAGCCGGCCAAGGAATTTTGAGATATATGTTCCTTCAGATGAGAGATTTAGTCCAAATAAAATGAAGGAACTGAAATCAAATTCTATACATGCTCTTGCACATTTCTTGTCACCCAAGGCAGCAGAACCATTACTTCATCAACAATGTTCCAAAAGCTTTGAATCATTTGAAGATATTCTTGACTTGTTCTCTGCCTCTAGGAACCAAAGAATTGAAGGGTGGGTCAGAGATAACTTAAATAAAATGTTACCAATTCAGAACTTAGAGGAAATTATTCGTCTAATCAAGAATAAACCATTAGAACTTCCTATACCTGAAATACTATCTGGTAAGAGAGATGTTAATATTAATATTACTATTATTATTAGATATCATTAATTATTTGTATTTCAGAAAATGCATGGGTTTGGAAAGATGACATTGAGTTTGGAAGACAAATGCTGGCTGGAACCCACCCAATCAAAATCCAATGTTTGAAGGTACTTCCATGCTTTAAACATCATTTTATTTGTCATGAATAATCTTATATATGATGTTCTGCTCAACTCCAAGAAAAATAAAAAGCTTTAATGCATGCCCGAGAGACTATATATTCGTGACAAAAGACTAAAAGAGGAGAATAGGAGTGGGATAATAAAGATTTTCTAAATATTTTGTTATTTTACTGAATTTTTTATTTTAAAAGAGTTTGATCCGGCTAGATCTTCATGGGGACTCTTCTCCTCCATGTAAAACGCATTGTCCGTTTACTAATTTCCTAGTAACTATAACTCTATAGCTACTACTCTATTCGGTCCAAAAGAAAGAAAAAAGACTAGTCTATATATTTAGGCTTAGTTTGGTAAAACTTTTGCTTTTCAAAAGTAGCTTATAAAAGTTAACTTTTAAAAGATGGCTTTTTAAAAGTTGTAGCATTTATGTTTGGTAAATCAAATTAAAAATTGCTTTTAAGAATCACAAGCAACAACAATTATATTTGATAAAATAGCTTTTAAAATTTAAAAATACTATAATAGACATAAATGCAAGCATTAAATTTAAAAATTAGTTAACATATGAGGTTATATTAGACTTTTAAATTTTGAAAAGCACAAGCCAACTTTGAAAAGCTCTATCTTAAGTGCTTTCAAAAGTACTCCGATCTTTTAAAAGCTGCAAGCACAAGCACATGATCTTTTTTATTTACCAAACACAAAATGAGGAGCTTGAACTTTTAAAAAGTACAAGCAACTCTTCAAAAAGCTTTACCAAACCAAGCCTTAGTGTGTTAAACACTTAAACTGAAGCTTTCAGCCACACTTGCGTTGTATTATTCCATTACACTCCTCATTTATTGTCAGTGATTGAACACCAAAGTAACCGAAGATGGCATCCTCACCCTCCAATAACATTGGAAACCCGGAATTCCATCGCATCATGGAGCTGGAAGGTTACGTTGGTAATTTTCCTCATCGTAGACACTGCAAAAACCCCTTCGTTTATGGACACCGTCCTCAAGAACCTTCTCCGCGCTCAAAAAGACGGTTACTTCAGCCAAGAGAAAATTGTAACTCTCGCACACCAAAATGCCACTCAGCACTCACCTCGCCAATGAAGTCATGCTATCAACCTATCTCAAGGTGCGAAAATGCGACTATATGAACGAAGAAAGCCTCCTTCGAGTTCGAGGATCTCATAGCTTGGTAACTTCCACGTCAGCAGTACCGTCAAACGGAAAACGGTTATACCTACCGCAAACGCTGGCCGCACGAGCCGTTTCTTCATGCAAGAAGGTTATATTTGGAGCGACTCTGTTTATGCTGAAGCCGTTGATTTTGCTGAGAAGTTAGGTTTGATATTCCAGGCGGTGGATCTGACGGTTAACTTTGGAACGGGATGGTGGCTACTTCGTCCTCGCTGGAATGGTGATTATTTCTTTGAGCTTCTTTCCGCGCTTCCATTTGATAACTTCACTTGCGAGGGGGCAATTTTGTATAGTCTGTTCATGTGTTCTTGATTTCCGATACGTCTGTTCTTGGAGATCGTATTTATGGATCCATTCTGCGAGCGCCGCCTCCTGGCTTCAACGTTGATTCTTTCAATGCCGTTGAATTAGTCAAACCAATTCACTGAGTTGTTGGTGATGCTCTTTCATATTTCATATGTCTCTGAAAAATTTGAAAGTAGTAGATCTTTGATTTTTCATACATGTCCGTGTTTATTGCTTGTAGCTTTGTTTTTGTTGTTCACTCTTTTGCAACATTTTGAGTGAAATGATTCTGATGTCAAATGATGAATGAGTGAGATTATTTTTCCTCTCTTGTGTTGATGAATGTCAATCTGTTCAGGAAGGGAGAATTTTCCATTTGATCAAAGTAATATCAAAATTTTGTGCGTATTATTATTATATTAGTTCTGAAATTGAGTTAATTTGATTCTGGCCTTCATTAATTACTTTGGTTAAAACCTTGGATTATATTGGATGCAAGTTTTCAGGTTATAATACTCTGCTTCAAAACTATTTTTCCAAGAATAATGCTACTATTTCATCAACACAGTGCATGCAGAGTTGTATTGTTTGTTCAATAAGAGTTGTATAATCAAAATTGCTGGGTAAATCGTTGCTGTTTTCAATTCACCTTTCAGACATTCCCAACTCAGAGTTCAATAAATCCATCATTCATAGAACAGAGGCTTGAAGGATGGACACTTCCTCAGGTTAGTAACAACAGTCTAGATTATCTCATCTTAGTTATTTCTTTTCTGTTTCCTTTCTTTTTCTCATTCCGCAAGTGATGACAGGCACTGAAGCATGGAAGATTATTCATGCTTGATCACCATGAGTACCTGTATCCATTTCTGAACAGAATAAACTTAAATGGGGTATGTGCCTATGCATCAAGGACATTCCTATTCTTAAGGAGTGATGGCATGCTTAAGCCTATGGCTATAGAACTTAGCTTGCCAGGCTCATCTCTAAGCAAGGGAATCTGCAGAGTGTTTTTCCCAGCCAAACAGGGAATAGAAGCAGCTCTTTGGCAGCTTGCTAAGGCTCATGTTCAAGCTAACGACACAGTTTATCATCAACTTATTAGCCATTGGTGAGTTATTTAACATCTTATTATTTGAAAATGCTCAAGTTTTATCGATGGTTTGAACACCGAATACCTCAGACTTTTTCACTGAAATAAAATAAAAAATAATAATTTATTATTTTTCAAAACCCCAATTTCAACTTTAATTTCTCAACTAAATTTTTTTTATTTAGAGGGAGTTCGCCCACTTCTGACAAACTCTATATTTTTTTGGAAAAGTCTAGGGGCCAGTAACTTTTGTGTTTTCTGACCAGCACTTAACCATCAAAACAAAGATAAATGATTTTCTACCATTAGATGTAATCTCACACCATTAAAAACCCCAATTGATGGTTACAAAACACCAAAATTGCTGGCTCCTAACATTCCTCATTTTTTTTATTATAGAGTTCGCATAACTTCCGGTGATGTAATTTTTTTTTTAAATTCATGAAACTCAAAATTTTTAACCATTATCATCGTATCCAGGAAGAGTACACAAAAATACACAGATAACCATTTTTATGTCTTCAGAAATATACATATGCACAAGAATAAGTCATATTTAATAAGGATTTTTTTCCATTATAAATAAAAAAATCATTATTTCTTCGATAAAAATATGACTTATTCTTATATATTCTTGTGTATTCCTATGTATTGTAGAGGTGATGATAATATCATTATCTATTATGAAGTTTAAAAATTTGAGTTAGTCATTTTTTTTAAATTTAAAGTGAAATTCGTCGAAATTAGGCTAACTTTATAAAAAGTAATTAGAATTCCCCTGGGTGCGATAGGTGGGACGAATTTGCTTTAAAACCAAAAAAAAAAATTGCATTTGAAAAATTAAAGTTCAAAAATAAAATTTTAGAAAATTATAATTTTTTATTTTATTTTAAAAAAAATCCGAATACCTCGTGATAGAGGTAGAGTTCAAAGTAAAGGTTCAACTAAAATTAGAATTGAATTGGATATAATAAAATAATATATTTATATATAAAATATATAATTTTTTTATAATTTATTATTTTAAATTTGTTAATCATTAAAAGATTGCACCGATTTAACGTTAATCGATTTGTTTGATTTTTTACCAATTTAATGTTAAATGATTTTTTTTTTTGAACCTAACTGATTTAATAGTCAATTCTCAATTATAATTGAATTAATTGATTCGGTTCGGTTCTTATTATTATATTTTGTTTTTTAAAATTATGGGTAAACTACTAAAATCATCCTCAATTTTTTAACACGCTAACAAAGATATCCTCTATTTTTGCTGACGTAAAAATGTTTATCATTCATCAGCTTATTAGCCATTGGTGAGTTATTTGACATCTTATTAGCCACACAACATTTACTTTTCCTGCATTTAATTTTAAATGTCTCGTGAAAATTTCCAGGTTACACACCCATGCAGTTGTTGAACCATTTATCATTGCCACCAAAAGAAGGCTAAGTGTGATGCACCCAATTCATAGGTTATTGAATCCTCATTTCAAAGACACAATGCATATAAATGCCTTAGCAAGAATTATCCTTATAAATTCAGGAGGAGTTCTTGAGAGAACACTATCATCTGGTGAAATCTCCATGCAATTATCTTCTGAGCTCTATAAAGAGTGGAGATTTGATGAACAAGGACTTCCTGCTGATCTAATCAAAAGGTATGTTATATTATTATTACAAACTTATTCATGTTAATTACTTTGGTTTATAGTGAATTTTATACATGTCAATATATGAAACATTAGGTTTTTACTCAATCTAATTTTTATTATTTCTCTGGATTTACCCTTATCCTTTAATCAAATCCTTACATTGTAAAGAATTTGTAGTCAAGTCCCTAGAGAAATTTACTATTGCAAATGTTTTTGTTGATAAATATAGTTATATTTTTGACCTTGCAAAACTAAATAGTAAATAAGAATTTAGGGTAATTGAAATACATGTAAATTATTTTTAAAAACAAAATTGGTCATAGTAAGCTCTTTTAAAATTTACTGAATTTATGTAAACTATATATATCTAATTAAAAATCTAGTCAAACTATAATTAAGAATATAACATATAATTAAGGCATAAAAATAACCGAATTAATTTTGCAGGGGAATGGCCATAAAAGATGAAAACAGCCAAAGTGGGGTTCAACTTCTCTTGCAAGATTATCCCTATGCAACAGATGGGCTTGAAATTTGGGTAGCCATAAAGAAATGGGTGAAGGATTTCTGTTCATTCTATTACAAAGATGATGAGTCAATTAGGTCAGATGTTGAACTTCAATCTTGGTGGTCAGAGATCCGAACCATTGGACATGGTGACAAGCACAATGAGACATGGTGGTACCAAATTGACACAACCTCAAGTCTCGTTGAGTCACTAACAATCCTAATTTGGGTAGCTTCTGCCCAGCATGCCGCTATAAACTTTGGACAATATGCATACAATGGCTACCCTCCAAATAGGCCTACATTGTGTAAGAAATTTGTCCCAATGGAAGGTATTTTGGTCAACATAATTTCATATAAAGCTACTTGATTCTATTTTCTATTTACATGCCTCTTTATTTTTATGGTCGTATTTGGTGAGTGTTTATTAAAAAACATGCAGAGATAAGGGAAAAAAGAAAAGAGATTAAGACAGGAGATTTATGTTCTGTTTTTAGAAAATTAGATAATATTTTATTAAAAATAAAAGATATCTTGTTTGCTTTTTATATCTATTTTTCCTACAAAAGATGAAAAACTACAAAACTAATGCTAATTAAAGTCTCATATTTTATCTTTACAAACTTTTTTAGTTTTGAACTTTTGTTCTTTAGTAATTATCTTAAGACAAAAAATACACTATCCCTAGAATATAAATCTATTTTAAAAGAAATAGATATAAAAACAGATGAAATGATTCTATCCTAAACCAATTTCTATTTACTAAAAAGTTGAAGATAATAAGACATATACTTCTTATTTATATTTCTACATACTATGTATTATTTGTACTATTATTTTAGGAAACATTTCACATGTATCATTAAATCAACTATTTCAGTATTTTTAATAATTGATCTCAATCATAAAATTAGTTTTAACTATTGATCTCAATCATAATATATATATATATATATATAAGAGAATACAATGAGTATAAAATAAAACAAACATATACATTTATCCTTTAAAAATCAAAATGTACCAAAAAATAGTACAAATACGTTTTAGAATAAATAGTTAAATTGATTTTAAAAAAATTTTCATATCGATAATTTGTTTTTCAATTAATTTTTATTCTCTAAAAGTTTTTGAAAATTACGTCATTAGATAGAATAGTTCTTCTGTCTTTATAAAAGTGGATTAATTTGTCTCATAATAATATAATATCTAATTATTTTATAATAAAAATTTTAGAGATTTATTTATTCAATATGTATATTAAAAATTTAATTAAAAATAATATATAGATCTTATTTGATAGAAATAATTCTTGATAATTTTCAAATAATAAAAATTAATTAAAAATTAAATATCTTATTTAAAATTTGTTTAGCTAAAATGTTTACTCCACATTTTAGCTAAATAACTAAGCCAAGAATTCTGTTGTGTCTTACTATCTTATCTCCTTTGCTTGCTTCTCTAATTTGATTGGAAAAGTATAGGATATTAATATACTTTTTGCTAATTTATTGTCAACAATAATTAATTATTATATTTTAAACACATATATAAAGAGACACATCTAAGAGATACATTTATAATTATAAAAAAAATATTTTTATTAGACACATCCACAAAAACACTTCTATTAAACATAATCATAAACTAGAGTTGACAGAAGATGATAAAATTCTTATTGGTAACGTACCGGAATTGAATTTGATTCATACTTCATATATTCAGGTACAATCCAGTTTGGTGAGTTTTTGAAGGACCCAGACAAATACTTCCTAAAGATGTTGCCAAATAGGTTTGAGATGAGCCTTGTTGTAGCATTGTTTGATGTGCTCTCAAGGCACACCTCTGATGAGGTCTACTTGGGGTGCCAGCTGTCACCTGGTTGGATAGACAGTGAATCTATTCAAAATAGGTTTGCAGAGTTTAAGGAAGAATTGAAAGAGATTCAGGCAAGGATCTTGGAAAGAAATAGAGATCCTAAGCTTAAGAACAGGCGTGGACCAGCAAAGATTGATTACACTCTGTTATATCCTGACACCTCTAGTTCTTGGTCTAGAACAGGACTCACTTGCAGAGGGATTCCTAATAGCATTTCAATTTAACTTGTATATAAGTATTTATGTTTTTGATAATGTCACTCTATACATGATCACACATGGTATTTTTGCATTGTATTTGTAGGAGTAACATTCATTTCCAAAATTTATTGATATTATATTTAAATATAGAATGGTGATAAATTCTTATTAATATTATATTTTATGTTGCTGAATGTTTGTTAAGAAAAATTATTTTCTTACAAAAGCAAAAAATTAAAAATTTAATTAAAAAAGGAATATTAAAACATCAAATCACTCAAGCAATTACCTAAACTTAATTGTACACATATTTAATACATAAAATAAATATTTTTACATATTTTATTTACATGTAAAATATTATGTTTAGATTAACTCTACATAATTGACGTATTACATTATTTCCATTTAATTTGAAAAATAATTATATAATTCTAAAACATATTTAAAATATGTTTTTAAGAAATATTTATTATATTTTAGTTATACTTTAAATCAATTAAATATACAATTATTTCTTGTTTTAAAGATATGAAAAAATGAATCTATTATACAAAGGGAGAGAGGCTTAATTTTTTGGTTATGAAAATCTGGTTTGTGTTGTGCATGATTATGGGTTTTTGGAGTGTTACACTAATGTGTGGGGACAGCTTTTGCTCAATTTTAGTGTGAAGAATTCGGACCATGCGAGTTCTTTGTATGGAAAAGGTGATGATTAAATCGGAGGGTTCGATTTGTATTTTTAAATTTTTTTATTTTTGAAAATAAAAATCGAAGGGTTCGATTTTAACATTAAATTTTTTTTTTCTAAACCACAAATCGGACCGTCCGATTTGTGATTGTTTGTTTGAAAAAACAAAACAATATAAAAAAAACTAGAGACACCGATTTATGTAACCCATAACAATATAGTGTGTGTTTGGATCTCAGTTTGTAAATGGGAATTTGCATAAAATTGATTTTGCAAACTTGATTTTGATGAAAAGTTAGTTTGCGTTAAAGTGATTTATGTTTGGTAATCTTTATATCAAAATAGATTATAATAAAGTAAATATTGTTTGGATTACACTACTCAAAATTACTTTTAGATAAAAAATTACTAAAATAGACATCAATTTAAATAAATTTTTTATATTATTCTGTCATTTTAATTTAGATATTTAAATAGATATTATAAATTAATTTTATAATAAAATTAATATTTACTTACTAAAATAAAAATAATATATAAAAATTGACAAAATATATTTTTATATCAAAAGCAAAAATAATATATGAAAAATATATCAAAATATACTTTATTAAATTATATTACTTATACTTTTTTTAATACTCTTGATACTCTTTTATTTAATATTATTTTAAACTATAAATTTTAATTATTTATGACTTTATTCTTAATTATAATTAATTTTTTATTTACTTTTTTCTTTTTAATGGGATCAATAATTTATATTATAACAAAATTATAATAATAAATTAATATACAAAAATTACACTTACAAATTTTAACAAAGCCAAACAAAAAAATTTTTTTATACAAAATCAAAAGTAAAAATTTAATAAAAAATATAATTATTGTTCATACCCTGGCCCAACACTAAGGCCCATGATCCAAGAAAAAAGGCCCAACCCAAAAGAGTTGAGCCTTTCATCACACCGACCAGATACCTCGAAGTCGGCTATCTTCACGACTTGCTATAAAGAAGTCGGTACGAGGATTAGCTGGCAGATAAATCCTCCCTCAAGAGGATAACTGCCCCTAAAATCTCTCTAACCACTTCCAGGAGCCATATCTTAACCTCCCTAAGATAAAGGGACGGTTATTCCCCTTGAAAGGCGGAACTACTTCAACGGTGGTTATTGGTTCACCACTATAAATACACTGACATTCCTCAGGTATCTTTAAGTCCCAATACACTCTAAACCTGCTCACGCCCTTGCTAACTTAGGCATCGGAGTGTCTTTGCAGGTACCACCCCCCATTCCACGCACACAAGTCGGACGGAGGGCACCTAGTCACAGATCCGCTCGAAAGCTTCCTCCTTCATACGTTTGGGCCAACCAACGCCATCTGGCCCATTAATCTCCGGTTACCCAACGTAACATTGGCGCCGTTGCCGGGGACCCGAGAGATCAACCAAAGATGGCGGATAGATTCCCTGAAGAGGGTCATGTAGAGACAGATTCTGAACAAGAGAATCTGAACACCGAAAACAATGAGGCAGACCAGACCCTTCACCAGGAAGCCAATGATCAACACAGGGAAGGCACCTCCGGAATAAAAAACCCGAAGGTAAATTCTTCGGAAGGGCGCGAATCAGAGAGAGGGACCATCCCATGCAACTGAGCTCATGGGATTAGTCCACAGTCGCCTCGAGCAGCTAGAACAGGAACGGGAGCGACAAAAGGAAACTGAAAAGAACCTAAAAGAGGAGATGGAGCGACGAAAAGAGTTAGAAAGAAAACTCTTAAAGTTAGAATCCTCCCTCAAAGGTCAGAACTCCCACGACGGTAGAGAAGAGTCGCCCCTAGGGGGGGAAGATCCTTTTAGTGAGGACATAATGAGGGCAAAAGTTTCGAGAAACTTTAGAAGCCCCGATATGGACCTCTACGACGGAACCACTGATCCGAAGCATCATCTGAGCAATTTTAAAAGTCGGATGTATCTGGCTGATGCTTCTGATGCTACGCGATGCAAAGCTTTTCCGACAACTCTGTCGAAAGTAGCGATGAAGTGGTTCGACAGCCTCCCCCCAAGGTCTGTTACCAGTTTTGAAGACCTCTCAAGGAAGTTCTTGATGAGGTTCTCTATCCAGAAAGACAAAGTAAAACATGCACCAAGCCTCCTGGGAATAAAACAGGAGGCCGGAGAATCCTTAAGAGCCTATATGGAAAGGTTCAACAAAGCATGTTTAGAGATCCAAGACTTGCCCACAGAAGCAGTCATAATGGGATTAGTCAATGGGCTTAGAGAAGGTCCCTTCTCACAATCCATATCCAAAAGACACCCCACCTCCTTAAGTGATGTACAGCAGAGAGCTGAAAAGTACATCAACATGGAGGAAAATGCTAAGCTGAGAGACTTGAGTTGGCGACCTAGACACCCTCCTTCAACAAAAGAGAGGGAGAGGGAAACCAAGAAGAAAGAAGAACTCGGTCTCGATCGACCAAGGAAATATCACTCTTATACTCCTCTAAAGGTCTCCATAGGGGATGTATACAGAGAGATTTGTAATACCGAAAGGCTGCCACCCCCTAAACCCATTAAAAATAAAAAGGGGGGAGCAGCAGCGACTACTGTGAGTACCATAAAATATATGGTCACTCCACAAACGACTGCTACGACCTTAAAAATGTGATAGAAAAGCTGGCTAGGGAAGGTCGGCTCGACAGATATCTCATAGAAAGGTCGGACAGTCATGGGAAGAGAAAGCGAGATGACATGGATAGAAGAGACCCACCACCGCAGACTCCGGAGAGACATATCCATATGATCTCAAGAGGGTTCGCGGGAGGGGGACTCACCAAATCCTCTCGCAAAAGACATCTCAAGAAAGTCTACCAGGTCGGAGGAGAGTCATTCGACCTCCCTACCATTTCATTCACAAAAGAAGATGGGCAAGGAATAATCCCTGGACACGATGATCCAGTGGTAATAACTATGATCCTAGCAAATGCTCATCTCCACAGAACCCTAGTAGACCAGGGAAGCTCAGCGGACATCCTTTTTAAGCCCGCTTTTGACAAACTAGGGTTGGATGAGAAAGAATTAAGAGCCTACCCCGACACCTTATATGGACTAGGCGACACGCCAATAAAGCCACTAGGATTCTTGCCCCTCCACACCACTTTTGGAAAAGGAGAAAAATCAAAAACTCTGAGCATAAACTTCATAGTCATCGATGTAGGGTCAGCATACAATGCTCTAATTGGCAGAGCTACCCTTAATCGACTCGGAGCGGTGGTATCCACTCCTCACCTTTGTATGAAATTCCCGACTTCAGCGGGGATAGCAACGGTAAGGGGAGATCAGAAATTGGCAAGGAAATGCTACAATGAAAGCCTAAACCTGAGAGGAAAAAGCCGAGAAGTCCACACAGTAGAGCTCAGAGGCGCAAGGGCTAGAGAGGAGCTGCGTCCACAGCCGGGAGGAAAAACCGAGGAGATACAGGTCGGCGAAGAGGAGGGAAAAAATACTCACATAGGGGCAAACCTAGGGGAAACCCTAAAACGAGGGTTGACTAAGCTCCTAAGAGATAACTCCGATCTCTTCGCCTGGAAGGCCTCCGACATGCCTGGGATAGACCCCGAGCTCATGTCCCATAAGCTCTCGGTTTACCCGGGGTCCCAACCTGTACAACAAAGAAGATGCAAGCTCGGCTCAGAGCGAGCCCTAATAGTAGAGGAGCAAGTACAAGCGCTCCTAGAAGCCAGTTTCATTAGAGAAGTCAAGTACCCAGCATGGCTAGCCAATGTAGTGCTAGTCAAAAAACAAAATGGCAAATGGAGAATGTGTGTCGACTACACCGACTTAAATAAGGCATGTCCCAATGACCCTTATCCACTGCCAAGTATTGACACCCTAGTGGACTCCAGCTCGGGGTATCAATACTTGTCGTTCATGGACGCCTACTCGGGGTATAACCAAATCCCGATGTATGAGCCAGACCAGGAGAAAACATCATTCATCACGCCCAGAGCTAATTTTTGCTACGTGGTCATGCCATTCGGATTGAAAAATGCAGGGGCCACATATCAGAGGTTGATGAATAAGGTGTTTGCCTCTCACCTAGGGAGCCTAATGGAAGTATACGTCGACGATATGCTGGTAAAGACCAAGAAAGAAGTCGACCTCTTGTCTGACCTTTCACAAGTCTTTGACACCATAAGGTTGCGCGGGGATGAGACTAAATCCTGCAAAGTGCGCCTTCGCGGTAGAGGCAGGAAAATTCCTAGGGTTTATGCTAACACAAAGAGGGATTGAAGCTAATCCCGACAAGTGTAGAGCTATCCTAGAGATGAAAAGCCCGACTTGTTTAAGAGAGGTCCAACAGCTGAATGGCCGACTTGCAGCCCTTTCCAGATTTTTGGCAGGATCGGCGCTAAAATCCCTCCCACTGTTCTCCTTATTGAGAAAGGGATGTCAGTTTGAATGGACTCCTGAATGCGAGGAGGCGTTCCAGGAGTTCAAAAGATTCTTAAGCCAACCTCCTATTTTGACCCGACCTATAGCTGGGGAGGACCTCGTCCTATACTTATCTGTAGCAGACAAGGCCGTCTCATCGGCCCTGATCAGAAAAGACGAGGTCGGACAGCACCCAGTATATTTCATCAGTAAAGTTTTACAAGGCCCTGAGCTAAGGTACCACAAACTGGAGAAGTTTGCCTACTCCTTAGTAGTAGCCTCACGAAGACTACGGCCTTACTTTCAAGCTCACACAATAAGAGTCCGCACGAACCAACCCATGAAGCAAATCCTCCAAAAGACGGATGTTGCAGGGAGAATGGTTCAATGGGCAATAGAGCTCTCCGAGTTCGACCTGAAGTATAAAGCTCGGACGGCGATTAAAGCCCAGTGCCTCACCGACTTCATCGCAGAATACGCAGGAGACCAAGAGAAAAAACCAACTACATGGGAACTCTATGTAGATGGATCCTCGAAAAAAACAGGAAGCGGTGCAGGCATAATATTGGTGGATGAAAGGGGAACCCAGATAGAAGTTTTCCTCAAATTTGAATTCCCAGCTTCAAATAATCAAGCAGAGTATGAAGCCCTGATTGCTGGATTGAAGCTGGCGGAAGAAGTCGGTGCTACAAAAGTGATGATATACAGCGACTCGCAAGTGGTGACCTCCCAGATAAGTGGAGAGTATCAGGTGAAGGACCAAAATATGAAAAGGTACTTGAAAAAAACTCTGGAACATCTTGGGCGCTTTGCAGAAACCGAGGTCAAACATATAACTCGGGATCTAAATAGCAGAGCAGACGCCCTATCCAAGTTAGCAAGTACCAAGCCAGGAGGAAATAACAGAAGCCTGATCCAGGAAACTCTCCAGAAACCCTCCGTGGTAAAAGAAAAAGACAAACAAGAGGTCCTTGAGGTAGTCGGATTAAACCTCGGATGGATGAACTCCTTGGTCGAATACATGAAATTCGACATCCTCCCCAAGGAGGAAAAGGAGGCTAAGAAGATCCGAAGGGAAGCACAACATTACACTTTGGTGAGAAATATCCTCTACAGAAGGGGGATATCAATACCATTATTAAAATGTGTACCGACCTCAAGAACCACCGAAGTGTTAGAAGAAATCCACAGTGGGATCTGCGGAAATCACCTCGGAGCGAGGTCACTAGCCAGGAAAGTAATCCGAGCAGGATTCTACTGGCCGACCTTGCAGAAAGATGCCACAGAATTTGTGAAAAAGTGCCAACCATGCCAGATGCATGCAAATTTCCATGTGGCTCCACCAGAGGAGCTCATCAGTATCACTTCTCCATGGCCTTTTGCAAAGTGGGGAATGGATTTGTTAGGTCCTTTTCCCCAGGCGCCAGGACAAGTCAGATACCTGATCGTAGGAATAGATTACTTCACAAAGTGGATAGAAGCAGAGCCATTGGCCACCATCACGGCCCAAAGAAGTCGGAGGTTCCTCTACAAAAATATTATCACAAGGTATGGGATACCTTATTCCATTACTACAGATAATGGAACTCAATTCACCGACTCTACCTTCAGAAGCCTAGTGGCCAGTATGAAAATTAAACACCAGTTCACCTCATACTGGCAGGGCTGAAGAAAAGATTACAAGATGCAAAGGGAGCCTGGGCTGAAGAGCTCCCACAAGTACTATGGGCCTACAGGACGACCCCCCAATCCGCCACTGGAGAAACACCCTTCCGACTAGTTTATGGCGTAGAAGCCATGATCCCAATAGAAGTCAACGAACAAAGCCCAAGAGTGATTCTCCATGACGAGATCGGAAATATACAGGGGCACAAAGAGGAGCTCGACTTGCTCTCCGAAGTTCGAGAAGAAGCCCAGATAAGAGAAGCAGCGTTGAAGCAAAGGATGACTAGAAGATACAACAAAAAAGTCATTCGAAGAGCATTCGCCCCGAACAACTTGGTATTGATCAGAAACGACATTGGAGTCAACAAATCAAGGGAAGGAAAACTCGCTGCAAATTGGAAGGGACCATACAAGATTAACGAAGTCTTAGGGAAAGGCTATTATCGAGTGACCGACCTGAACGGCACCGAGTTATCAAGGTCGTGGCATGCTTGTAATATGAAAAGGTACTACAGTTAAAAGCGAACTCTACTCCCTGATGTACTCTTTTCCCAACTTCATGATTTTTTCCCAAAATCAAAGGGTTTTTTCTGGAGAAGGGTTTTTAACGAGGCATCATAGTAGAGACTATGGGAAATAGATTGTCAAAAACCTTTAGTAGCAATAAGGTACCTCCCCAATTAATGAAAGATCTTTTTCATATATATCTCTTGCAAATTCCTTTTTAGTTTTGTTTTTTCTTTCTTTCGACGAAACGCGCCGACTTAAGCTCGACAAAACGTGAAAATCCCATGAACCGACCTACATGGTCATCAGGATAAAACGACGAGGTACAAGTCGGTGTAAAGAGGTTATAGAAGTTGATCATGATAAACTCGGAAACATCCCGACTCATAAGCCGGAATGGGAAACCGAGTAAAACGAAAATGAATCACGAAAGTAGCCTAAGTCATAGGAACTCAATAAATCACAAAGTTGAGTAAAAGGAATAGCAAAAGAGATCGAAAAACCTATTAAAGCATAAGTACTATCCTGAAGTCCTTAGAGAAAAGGAACCCAAAAAGGACAGACAGCCAGGAAAAAGGTTTTTCAAAACTGAAAAGATCAAAAAGGTTTTTTTTTCAAAAAACAGAAGTCAGAAAAGCATATACGCATAAGGTAACTTAAACCCTCATCCAAAAAAGGGTATTTATTTTGTTAACTTAAACCCTTATCAAAAAGGGTATTTTTTGTTTACGGCCTTAAAAGGCCAGAAGAAATTGTTCAACAAACACCACCACCAACAAACAAACATAAAAAGTTTAAAAAAGGGGGACCCACAGGCCGGGCCCCATATAGCCAACAAAATTATTTTTGCAGAGGAGTAGACGGATCACCACCAGAACCAGGAAGGGTAGTCAGAGCAGCTTCAGGGCCAGGGAGAGAAGTATCCATAGGAGTCGGAGATGAGGAACCTTGGGGCTTTGAGGAACTCGGAGCATCCTTCGAACGAGGAGGGGACTCAATGATTCTTTGCCCCCGAGTCTTCAACTCTGACTCGGAGACAACCTGAGGAGCTGGGGGATAAACAATGGCCCCATCAATCACAATCTTGTCGGGATCTAAAGGGGAAAGATCTAAGTCGGGGGCAATGACTCTGACCTGATCCTTAAAAATCCTCCAAGCTTCCTCAGATCCCTCAGCAATGGAGTCCTCCAACTCAGCATAGGTAGCCCGAGCATTCAACAAATCTTTTCTAACCCCCACAAGGTCCTCGAACAAGCTCTGGTAACTCTCCTGGGCAGTCTTTCTCAGGCCCACCTCCATGTTGCACTGAGCCTGCAGCTTGCCCTCCTTCTCCCGAAGGCTATCTCTCTCCTCCCTCAATTTGGTAACTTCCTTCTTCAACTCCTTCTCATGCTCCTGATACATGAGAAGTCTTCCCTCTAGCTCTTCAACCTTCGAGGTTGAACCCAAAGAACTAAGAGGGGCCTTCTCAAAGATATCTAAGAGCTTGGTACAGACCCCCGCCGCCCTGATACTCTCCTCAGCCAGAGAGGTAAGGTGGTTCCGGACAGACACATTATCCATACCTATACGAGTATGGGGATAGATGTATTTCCGGATGAATGCAAAAGCATCAATTTTAACCTCACCTTCCAAGGAAGAGTCAGGCTCCAAAGCCTTGCGCTTCTTCCTCTCTGGCTCAGAAGAAGGTCGGGGAGAGGGGGGTGGCTGAGAAGAAGCTGAAATCACAATGGGCTCTGAAGAAGTCCCCAAATTTCGGGGAGGAGGGGGAGGAGGAGGGATAACCGCCCTGGCACCACCAGTCCTGGCCCGGGACCTCGCTTTAGCTTCCTGCACCCTCTGGTAAGACTCATTCGAATTCCTCTTCGTCATCTCTGCAAAAACAAGTAACAACCAATAGATTAGACAAGTCGGGAAAGTAAGTCAGACAAGTCAGAAATTTAATAAACAAGTAAAAGCCACCTAGTTGTGCCTGGACAAAGGTCGGAGACCCCTGGAGAAATTTTTTAGTGTCCAAATATGGGGCCCTCCCCCACGCTTCTCGGACCACAATGGCTGCCTCCACTTCATCCAGGTCATCCAGGCCATATTTCTCACAGGGGGAGGCCTCCAGCCAATATAAAGGAAAGCGAGGAGAAGAGTCATCATTCAGGAAAAAGGGGTGGTGACCCTCTACAACTTGCACTTTAAAAAAGTAATTTTTGAAGTCATGAAAAGATTCATCAAAAAGAGTGAAAACCCTCCGACCTTGGATAGCTCGGAACACCCATTGTTGTTTATTATTTTGCCCACTAAAGGGCTTGGTCATATGGAAGAGATAGAAAAAAAATCCTCAAAGACATCGGAAATTCCAGGGCATGACTGATGAACTGGTAAATTTTCAAAAAACCCCAAGAGTTGGGATGAAGCTGAGTAGGAGCAACTCGGTAGTGGCATAAAACATCAACTTCAAAGTCGGAAAAGGGAAGAAAAACACCCAAACGGGTAACCATACTCTCGTACATGAAGAAGAAATGAGGGGCCGCCTCAGTGGCCCTCCCAAAACACACCCGGTCCTCCAGACCCGGGGCCACTAACTCATATTTCGGCTCATCCTCCTCAGACGTACAAAGCCTGTGATGAGTGCGAAGGTGGGTGATAAATTCAGCATCCACCAAAGGTTCCTCTCCTAATACAGTAACATCAACCCACTGAGCAAGAATGTCTACAGAGGCCATTATTTTTCCTAAAAGGTGAGAAAAACCTACAAAGGAAAAAGAAAAAGAAAAATAAAAAACATGGTCTCTAAGGGGAATACGAAGTCAGAACCTACAAACCAACTTCTCTCTAAGCATGAAAGCCAGAAGCATTTTTTCGTAGAAAAGAGAAGAAAGGACTAACCTTTGTCTGGGTGTAAAGGAAAGGAAGATGAGAGCCTTCGAACAGAGGTTGCACCACGAACAAGTAAAGTAGAAGAGGAAATTTTAAATCGCAGAAACGAAATAACGAAGGAGAGGGAAAGTATTTATAAACATGCTATGGGCATAATAGTAAAAGCGGAACAGTCATTAATAAGAATGCACCGTTACCAAGGCCATCAATCCCTACGCAAATTCCTAACGGACGCGACCCTTGAGTAGACATAACTGTCAGAACCGAAAGGTCATGAAAAGTCACGTCGGTTACAGACCATCACGTCGGTCCTCCAACAAGTCGGCTACGACCCCGAGTAGAATACTCGAACCCAAATCTTGAAGAGAAATTGGGCTCGAGTAGGGGCACTGTTCATACCCTGACCCAACACTAAGGCCCAGGATCCAAGAAAAAAGGCCCAACCCAAAAGAGTTGAGCCTTTCATCACACCGACCAGATACCTCGAAGTCGGCTATCTTCACGACTTGCTATAAAGAAGTCGGTACGAGGATTAGCTGGCAGATAAATCCTCCCTCAAGAGGATAACTGCCCCTAAAATCTCTCTAACCACTTCCAGGAGCCATATCTTAACCTCCTTAAGATAAAGGGACGGTTATTCCCCTTGAAAGGCGGAACTACTTCAACGGTGGTTATTGGTTCACCACTATAAATACACTGACATTCCTCAGGTATCTTTAAGTCCCAATACACTCTAAACCTGCTCACGCCCTTGCTAACTTAGACATCGGAGTGTCTTTGCAGGTACCACCCCCCATTCCACGCACACAAGTCGGACGGAGGGCACCGAGTCACAGATCCGCTCGAAAGCTTCCTCCTTCATACGTTTGGGCCAACCAACGCCATCCGGCCCATTAATCTCCGGTTACCCAACGTAACAATTATATATTTAAAATATTTGAATACTAAAGGGATTACAAGTAAGGAAGTAAAGAGTAGAATTGATAAAACAAAATAAATTCAATCCTAACGTGATTTTCTAAACGCAGAAGCTACAATTTATAGCTTCTTATAAACGCACGTTAAGAAGGTAAAATCACGTTGGCGTTTAAAGAAAAAAAAAACATTCAAATAAAAAGAGGAAGCGTTCAATGCACTCAAACGTACTTCTCTTCTTTCTAACGCAAAACCAAATACACCCATAAAACATTTCTCTTCTCACACCATTCTGTGATACACGTCTCTCTCACACGAAAAAGAAATTGCGGTGGATAGTGGAGCAATTCACTTGTTAGTCAACTATTCTAGTATTATGTAAGAAAGAACTAAAGAAATGATATTGTCACTTGTCACGTGGGGGGTGACAATGGGGTATCCGTATCACTTGTCACTAGAGGTAACAAATGGTTACAGGAGTACAGCGTTCATGTTTTACTCTAATTACATTTCAATTCGAATTTTATTATTAAAATTTTTTGAGTTGAGTTTTAAAATAATTCTTAAAATTATATCCAAAGTTTAAAATAATTTTTAAAACTAATAATTACTCAAATTTATTCTTAAAGTTACACTTTGAGATTCATAAAGACTCATAATAGTCTCTCAGACAATTTCTATCCGTCACTCGACATAAAAAAAAATCGAGATGAACTAATTCTTGTTATGCTAACATGCCAACAACTAACCAATATGGCAAATAAAACTTTGATCTCTCTCCTTTTAAAATTTTAATCTCTAGATTTTGTTCATTAAATTCTCTTTCTCATTCTCTTCTTCTTTAACTCATTTTCTATTCTCATTCTTTTAAATTCAATCATCAATACAACAACAATATAAAACAACAGTAATCATCAATACAACAACAATATAAAACAACAGTAATTATTTATCAACAAAAATATAATAAATCATAATATAAACTTTTTAATTGATTACTATGCCAAAGCTAAGAAAAAAAATCATCATTTTATAACTAAGAAAATCTACACACATATTAACATGGCAGAAAAACGAAGAAGAGACCGTTTGTTGAAGGATAGGGGATGGTGGGATTCTCCAGGTGAAGGAAGAGAAAAAGACATCAAGATCAGCGCCGGAAAAATTAGCTTTGAGGTATTGGTGAACAGAAAGCTTGCTGGCGAAGATGTGCTGCTTGTGGGCAAAGCCTGAAAGATTGTTGAGACGTTCCGACAAATACAAGTAGCGATCCTAAAAGTATACGAAGGGCGTGATCCTCCTCCCGATCCTCTATCTCCAGTTGTCCTCTTTTTGCTGTGTATATAGTGTGTTTTCACTGGATTCTTTTACATTGATGATTGGATTTTACTACCAAAAAACGTTAAGTATCGTCGAATTTATTGTCGAATTTAGTGTTGGACATTAGCAACGAGTTTTTTTATTAGATTTATCGTCGAATTTGGCAATAAATTCGTCACCTTAAAATATCACCATCAGAATTGATGTTCTAATATAACGTCGACGGTAATATTTGGTGGGAAAAAAAGAAATTTTGGCGCACAAATTACCGTCAGATGGTAGATTCGACGGTAACGTTGTTTAGCGAAACATTGTGTTTTGGACACACGGAAAATGTTACCGTCGGATTCAACCGTAAATTTAGAGCTAATTCAAACTTAAAGTCCTTTCCTCCTCATTTGTTCGACGCGATTCTCTCTCTCTCTCCTCGTCTGTTCACACTTCCAAGGGCAACAGTCACCGTAGCCACCACCGGAGCTTGCCGCCGACGTTGCCACTGCACCTGGAGCACCTGCTGTCACCGCAGCTGCACGTGCTCGTCGAAGCTGCTGCTGCCCCCATCGCATCGTTCGCCGCGGTTGCTGTTCACATTGCCGTCATCGCCGCCTCTATCACCACGATGTTAAAAAGAGACGATAGCTACTATCATCTGATTAGTTTGTTAGTATGGTCATTATATTTTTCATATTATTTTGTGAGCTTAACATTTTGTTAGGATTGTTGTTAAATCAATGGTTAAATTTGCTTAATGAAGTATGTTATTAGGAATTGTTGTGTTAATTTAATGTAAGTAAAAGTTAAATTTGTCATTCTTCTTGTTAGTTTAGTTGAATTAAGAATTAGGTTTTAATTAAGAGGAGTGCTACACATAAAAGTCATTTTGGTTTACAAGTCATACAAGTTGGGACAAACTTAACAAAAAGCACGCTCACCCATATGAGCGTGTTAACACACGTGCTACTTAACGATTTTCATGGCGCGCTTCGCGTTCCTCCTTCTCCTCCTTCTTCTTCTTCTTCTCCTTTTTCTTCTCCTTCTTCTTTCCGTTTCTCCTCCTTCTTGTTCACGTGTTTCATCTTCATCGTCGTTTTCTATTGTTGTTATTGTTGCTGCATTTTTTCCTCCTCCTCTTTTTATTGATTTTGCAACATTATGTATTTTTTTTTCTTCTTTGTTTGATTTTTTCTCCCAAGAAGAATTATAAAAAAACGAAATAAGAAGATGAGGAAGAAGAAGCAGTAGAAGATGAAGAGGAAAAAGATGAAGAGTTTTGAATTGTGCAAAACTTATCAGAATAAAAATACCCCAAAAAATTCTTAAAATACACCCAAATATATTAGTATTACACCTAAATATCTTCGTGTTACACCCAAATTTGCTGCAAATACAGAAAAATATTTTTTCTAATGTTCCGTTTTTTTTTTCTTCTTTTTTTCCTCATTTCTTTCTTTCTTTTAGTTAAATGAATGTAAGTTCATCCCCTTTCAAGTAATTTTGCAGCATTGTGTTTCTTCTTCTTCTTTTATTGATTTTTTTTGTTTTTATTATTGTTAAGAGAGTAAAACAAGAAGAAATTTGAGAAGGTAAAATAAAAAAGAAAAGATGAATAAAAAAAAGATAAAGATTGTGATGATGATAAAAAAAAAACAAAGAAGAAACAGTAGAAGACGAGAAAGAGGAAGAGGAAGAGTTTTGAATTATGCATAATTTATCAGAATAAAAATACACCCAAAAATTCTTAAAATACACCCAAATATTTTCGTGCTATATCCAAATTTGCTACAAATACAGAAAAATATTTTCTCTAATGCTGCGTTTTTTTCTTCTTCTTTTTTTCCTTATTTCTTTCTTTCTTTTAGTTAAATGAATGTAAGTTCATCCTCTTTCAAGTAATTTTGCAGCATTATGTATTTCTTCTTCTTCTTTGTTTGATTTTTTTTGTTTTTATTCTTGTTAAGAGAGTAAAAAAAAAAGAAACTTGAGAAGATAAAATAAAAAAAATGAATAAGAAAAAAAAAGATGGTGATGAAGAAACAGTAGAAGATGAGAAGGAGGAAGAGGAAGAGTTTTAAACTATGCAGAACTTATCGGAATAAAAATACACCCCAAAAGTTCTTAAAATACACCCAAATATGTTTGTGTTACACCCAAATATCTTCGTATTACACCCAAATTTGCTGTAGAAAAATGTTTCCTCTAATGCTATATTTTTTCTTCTAAATTGAACCACACCTTAGCCTTGGATTCAAATCTGAGCCTGAATTATTTATTATCTTCAACGAGATAACTAATTATGAAGGAGAAAGAGAAA